>NW_023416324.1:140268008-140868008 GCF_014108235.1 Myotis myotis | reverse complement strand
AAAATTGGTACATACTCATGTAATTGTGTGCACATCTGGTGAACAAAAGTAGAAATAAGAAATAATTTCACTTTATCAAAAAAATTAGAAATATGAGAAAATGGTCTTTTCTTACCCTTTCTCATAATAACCCACATCTGATTTGGGAAATATTCATGAGATCTAAAAATTGCAATTACCTCATTTGTATACTCCCTGAAAAGAGAAAAAATAAAGAAGAGATCAGATATTGCTATTGCTATGTTAATTTAAATTTAAAATTACATACTAACTACTTTTACATGATGTTTTATTAATTTTCTTTTGGTTCAACTTCATTGACTAAATGAGACAAAACATATGGTATTGAGGTTTCTCACTCATGTTTTCATTAAAATTGAATAAAAACCAAATGGTGCTGTATCTTCTAGTCGGAATAAAAGTCCTGATTTTTTTTTTTCTTTCAAGGGCTGGTTTTTTTTACTTGTTGCTTACTATGTATTAATGGAAGTATAAAGGTGATGTTTTAACAGCCTCACCTTCATATATAATAAACAGTCAAAATAAATATTTTAATAAAAAATTGCCTGGGTCATTATAAGTCCTAGAAATAATAGCCAAATGGTAAACAAGAGTGGTGGCAGGGATTGGGGGAGTAAAAGAACAAAGTCTGTGGAACTTTCTGAAAATCCTAACATAAGAATTTGCTCCGCCATACATAAGAATTTTGTGAAAGAATATGAATCTGTGAATAATTCCATGGTCTCAGACAAAATAAAAAGGAAATTGTCAAGAGGAAGGCAAATCTGTGTGCCTGTCAGAGATTCTGAGGAGAGTCAATTGAGGATTACTTTAGCTTCCATACAATAAACCCAATGCGGGCCTGAATTGCCAGCTCTCTCATTTACCATTTCTTTACTTTTGAGTTGTTCTTTTATTTAATACTCTGTTCATTAAACATAAGTTAGAAATGACAAGAATAGATTTTCCTTTTATTATCTTTGCTTGTGATATTGATTTCTTTTTCAAAAAAGATTTTATGTAAGTTGCTTAAATCCAGCTTTTAATTCTTAATTCACGTCTCATAAATATCAAACTAGAAAATAAGAGTTTTGTTCAAAAGTTGCATATAAGCAAGGTTTTACCTTGTATTAAACAATGCAAATGTTGACTATCGTATACTGTTCTCTCTGTTTCTAGTTTCTATTTTTCCTATTTCTGAAATCCCCATCTAGTTTACTCCTGCTCATGTATACTATATTTTTCTACTGGGACCTGCATTGTTTGTTCAATAGGAACCTACATTGCCTAAAATCCCTTTCCTGTAGATTCCTGGTTAGCATTGACCCAAAGAGCAACTTGTGGGACAATTGAGAGGTGAAATTGAAGTAACAGTCACTATACTCCAAATGTCTTTTTGTGGTTCCATAGGTGCCAGAGAGATGCCCAGGTACAGGTGGGTTCCAGCTTGTTCTTTGTCTCCTCCACTCGTGTCTCTCTCTTCTACCCATTTGCTGACAATCTGATAACTAATAGTAGACCCAGGCCTAAACAGGTAGAAGTTACATAGAAACAATAGTTTCCTCTCAAATTTCCTTTACCGTAGAAGATTGGGTTTTCTTGGCTCCTCAAATTCCTCTGCAGGCTTCCACTAGTTTACCCAAGAAAGCAACTTCAGGTAGAAGTTAATGACTTGTTTTCTTATCCTCTAAGTCTTCCTTTCCACCTGTTGGTTCCCTTCCCTCCTTTCAGGACTGTGTGAGGTTTAATACCTTTACTGTTAGCTGATTCCATAACCATTATAATGGCTCTGTTTCTCTGGCTGAACCACAACGGATACATTAGCATTCAGATTTCAGCTCAAATATTATTCACTAAGGAAAATTTTGTAGAGAAGTATTTACTCAGTGTCTCCCACTCCTTATATCACCTAAACTAGATCAGTCTTTCTCTTATATATCTTATACTTTCAGTATCACTCTTCTGATAATAGCTATCTATCTACTGAGCTATCCATCTATACATTTATATATATTATTAATGTCTGTGCCAACACTAAACTGTAAGAACTATTGGGACAGAAAAACATTTGACTTCTTCTTTATTATATACACAACTGTTAGCACCGTGCTTGGCATAGAGCACACACTCAATATACATTTGTTGATTAAATAGAGATGTAAAATTCATATTTTATGCACATGGCTTTAAGCAACTATGAAACTCTGTGTATGTGTATGTGAGTATGTGTATTCAGGCATATACTTATGACTCAAATTTAATCAAGAAAACTAGATGGTATAATTGTATACCATTAAAAAGATTTGTAACATTTGGAAGCATGACTTTTTAACAAAAACAGCAATGTAACAGGGCCATTAGGTGTAGCTAGAGAGTTTGTCCTACATAACTTCAGAGTGCCATTTATATGGTCTTGGATATAAATGAGGCACTCTAAAGTTCTGCAACATAGGGGCTTTGACTGTAAATGCTGGTGGCTAAGGAGCCATCCATACCAGTGGTAATTTCTGATGATATTATTGTCAATGATATTTTAACACATTTTCCGTCTTAAAATTATATATACATTAATACTGGAAAGCCATGAAACTGTTGAAAAAATTGGTTTACATTTGTATACATGTACTAATACTAGAAGCCATTGCATGAAGATTCGCACAATAGGCCTTCCTTCCCCTGGCTGCTCTCACCGGTTTTCCTCCGGCACATTTGACCCAGGCCTTTGGTCCAGCCGCAGCAGAGAAGCCAAGCCTCTTTAGTCTTCGGTCTTCAGTCTTCAGTCTTCACTCCGGCCTGAGCCTTCAGTCTTCGCTCCATGCCTGCATATGCAAATTAACAGCCATCTTTGTTGGGTTAATTTGCATACTCATCCTGATTGGCTGGTGGGTGTAGCAGAGTGACACAATTTGCATGTTTCTCTTTTATTAGTATAGATATCCAAATGATAGAAATTTAGCCAAATTTCTTTAAGCAAATCTGAAGTTCATGTAGAAACATGAAAATTTGCATGTTTCTCTTTTATTAGTATAGATATCCAAATGATAGAAATTTAGCCAAATTTCTTTAAGCAAATACAGAAACTACTAAAGGTATTTCAGATAGGAGGGATTTAATATGGAAATGAGAAGTTCACATAATTGTTGGAAAAGTTAGGACAGTGATGATCTGGAAGCTCCTAGTAAACTTCACAAAACCAGTGAGCATAAGGATTATAAAAAACTGCCATTGATGTTTGCTGAGGACTCAGGACTACAGCAATGAAGTGGGTGACTCTCAGGAGAACATGGAAGTTGCTACAAAAAATCATGACTGACATCTGCCAAAGGTATGTGCCTGTTATCAGCAGTTGGCTGAAGAATATTCATATTCCCTATTTTTCCATTCCCCCAATATTTTGAGAGAATACCTCTCATTGATGGAATCTAACCATACTGTTAGGAGATAATGGGAAATCCAGTTTGCAAATCCTAGATCCTGTCATGCATGGGAAAGCTTAGAAGGGAAAGGTCTATTTGATATAATGATTTTTTTTTTTAAATAAAGAAATCCATTTAGAGGCATTTTAGGTCTTCAAAGCTTAACCAAAAATGTAGTTTTTCCTCCTAATATTGTTATTTAGGTACATTGATAAAATTTAAGGCCCTTATAAAAGTGATGATTATACAATTTTACTTTTCACACAAATGCCACTTTATTCTTAAATAATAACTAAGTTTTCTAATTGTTCTCTTGAAGGAAAGTTACAATACATATATAGAGATTTGAGCAGCATATGTGTAAAAACATCTGAAAAAAATTAAAGTTTCTGGACAGATGTTAAAAGAGTCTTGTAGAAAAACTATCAGCATTACAATCCCAATTCTAATTTACTTTACATCAGGCATTTAAATTTATTATCTTTAGGCCATATGTTCCAAAATGAGCTTGGTTCTATATTCATGAATCAGTTGACAATGAATAGTTAAGTTCTGCTAATTCAGAAAGGTGAAGTTGAGTGAGCTTATTTTAATGGCAGAATATTTGTAACTACAAATTCTACATACCATCAGAAAACTTCCAAAAAAGAGCTGCCATATGTCTAAACCGTGATGGAAATGGTTTTTTAAAAGCTGCAGCTTTTATGCTGTTACACTTGAGAATATCTTAGCATTTCCATTAAAATTCTATTTTGAGAGTTTTAAACTTGGCTGGAAAATTCATTGTAGACTGAAATTTAACATGTGAAATCTAAGGGAATATTAAGTAGCAGAATATGTCAAAATAATTAAATGGCTTCAACACTTTAAAGGTCTTTAATGCCTTACTTAGACTTAAATTATTAAAAAAAAAATTGTGCCACATGGACTTACAGTCGTGGCTCACTTAAGTATGAGCATGAGCTGTCTCAGCATAACAGTGACAATTTCCATGAACACTGCACTCTATTTCCTGGAAAAACAAAAATGCCTACAGGTAGAAAAACTGGGGGTGAAAGGCAACATTCCTTGGACGTCCAAAGACCTCAATGCAAACACCAAGACATGTTCCAGACTCTCTGGGAAGTAGCCCAAGAATAGTGGGAAGCAATAGGTTATCAGTGAAAATTTTGAAACTAGGTACCAAAATGCTTAAATAGAACCTGAGTGTATAAACTGGAGAACTTCCAGTTGAAGGAATCAGAGAAGATCCTGTGAAGAATGTTAGTTTCATTTGTGATGTAAAGCATGATCTCCTTCCCTCTACACCTACCCCAGTCAGTGTCAGGATGAGTTACCAGAAAGCTCGCAGAAGGACAGGCCCACTCACTTTACAGTGTGGTCCCAAGAAAATCATTCCTAGAGGAACGTGGTTGATCCTCCCAAGGCTTAATCTGAGTTAAAGTGATGACGCAGAAGAGTAGAGAGTTTCTGAACTCTGTCAAAGTCACATTGGACTTGGAAAAAACCTGGGTCCTGTCGTTTTCAGGCTGTGTGATCCTGAGCAACACAGTAATTTCTTTAAATGTCAGTTTGCTAATCTATAACATAGATGACAATATAAACTCCAGAGATTTTTAAAATTAACATTAACTAGAAAACTATAAAGTAGCAACAATGTGCTTACCACATAACAAAATTTGATAAATCCTAATTGTTATTGTTTTGTATGATATGAAAACCAAATACTGTTTTCTTGACTGGAACCTCCTCACACATTTTTTCCGCTATTATCAAGAAGAGCATCCACCTGATGATTTTTGGCTCTCCCTCTCATGGTGGAATCACATCATGGATATCAGAAAAGTGACAAAAATGAAGGAAAAGGAATATAATGTTTTAGGATTAGGACCAAATTCATTTTTTTCTGAAATATCATTACTTGATCTAAATATTGATCTTTAAAATCCATTCTGTCTTACTAAATGTTTGTGTACTTTAGTTCATGCAATAAACATTAAATAAAGTCTGCTGTAGGCCACATACTGTGCTAAACATAGTGAGATAGAAAAAAAAAAAGTGTCTTGTTTTCAAAAGCTGTGGTTCCAAGGGTAAGAATGTTAGAAAAGAAATAATTATAATAACATGAGATAATGATTGATAAAGGTTGATGCAGGATTTATTTATATCAGATTGAGATGGTGTGGAAGACTTCTTGGAGGATATGACAGAATAGGTTTTAGAAAAGGAATTGAAGTTGATCATTTAAATAAAAGAAGTAAGGTTTTTTTAGCAGCAGAAAGAACACACAAACAAATTAAAGGAGCTAGAATAATTTAATTTGATAAAAGTCTAAAATTATAGTAGCAACACATATAGAAAGAAAGACATGTGAGGAAAAGTCAATAAAGGTTTTTTCTAAATGATATGGGATTCTATTACCGATTTTCAGGAGGTAACTGGTAAGATTAGATATACATATGAGAAAAATTACTCTGGAAATAGTATGTAACAATAAAATTGAAATCAGTGAGATCTATAGTTGTACAATATTAGGAAAGTCAATCTCAATTTACCTTTGAGCCTCTTTTATTATATAAATTTAAATATTAACAACACTGACAACACAAGTGTGTGTTGAAGGGAAGCAGAATGTGACTCCAAAATAATAATAATAGGTGAACACACAATGCAGTGTACAGATTATGTGTTGTGGAACTGTGCACCTGGAACCTGTATAATCTTTTTAACTAGTCTCACAGCAGTAAATTCATTAAAAAGGAAAAAAAAATAATAGTAATAATAATAACAACAACAGTGTGGGTTGAGGTGAAGCAGAATATGATGCTCTTAAATGTGCCATTTTGGCATGCATAATATAGTGAGCTGAAGGCAATTAAGACCCAGAAGACTTTATCCTCCCTTAACTGCCAGAAATAAATTAGATAGGGGGCTTATACCATGAAGAGAGCTATTACCAGAGATAACTTTTTGTATTAGAAAAATGTATCTGCATGGCAGAGCAAACATCTGTTCTTCAGTTTATCAAAACTTTGCTCTTCTTCTCTTCCTATGAATTATCTTCCTACCCTTTGAAGCCCCAAACCCTTAAGCCCTTCTCCTTAGCTTACGATGATTATATATAAACTAGTGGCCAGGTGCATGAAATTTGTGCATGGGGGGGGTGTCTTTCAGCCTGGTCTTCACCCTCTCCTATCTGGGACCCAGGGATCAGGCCTAAACCAGCAGTCGGACATCCCTCTCACAATCAGGGTCTGCTGGCTCTTAACTGCTCACTGCCAGCCTGCCTGATTGCCCCTAACCACTCTGCCTGCTGGCCTGCTCTTCCCCAACTGCATCCCCTGCCGGCCTGCTTGCCCCCACCTGCCTCCCACCATCCTGATTTCACCCAACTGACCCCCACTGATGGCTTGCTTGCCCCCAATTGCCCCCCAGACGGCCTGATCACCCCCAATGGGCCCTCCGACCAGCCTGATCACCCACAACTGCCATCTCATACTGGCCTGATCACCCACAACTGCCCTCTTCTCTTGGCCCCTAATGGCCTCTACCTTGACCCTGCCACCATGACTTTGTCCAGAAGAATGTCTGGAAGGTCTCCCAGTATAATTAGCATATTTCCCATTTATTATTATAGATAGAGGCCTGGTGCACAGGTGGGGGCCGGCTGGTTTGCCCTGAAGGGTGTCTCGGATCAGGGTGGGGGTTCCCTTGGGGGGCAGGGCAGCCTGGGCTAAGGGCCTATGGTGGTTTGCAGGCTGGCCACGCCCCCATTGGGGGGGTCCCCACTGGGGACAGTGCAGGCCTGGGTGAGGGGCTAGGGCAGTTTTCAGGCCAGCCACGTCCCCATGGGGTGGGGGTGCCCCTGGCGTGCTTGGCCAGACTGGGTGAGGGGCTGATGGCTGTTTGCAGGCTGGCCATGCCCCTCAGCGGGGACCCTCACCCCATGGGGATGTGGCCAGCCTGGGTGAGGGGCTGAGGGCAGTTTGCAGGCCCCTCCCTCAGTGGCTGGTCCATGCCACCCAAGCCTCTCGTGCGCTCAGGCCAGCATTGTGCTGCTGCCCACAGGCCCCTCCTTCAGCAGCCGGCCAGGGCAGACAGGAAGGTTGGGTTGCTGGGGGTGACCCAAGCCTCCTGCCCGCTCTGACTGGCTCCATGTCCATTGCCAGCTTTGTCCCACTAATTTGCATATTCCCTCCTGATTGGCTGTGTGGCATCATGGAGGTACGGTCAATTTACATATCTGTCTATTATTAGTGTAGACTAGAGGCCTGATGCATGAAAATTCATGCACTGGAGGGGGATCCGTCTGCCCACTCTCACAGTCTGGGAGCTTTCAAGGGTGGGAGGTGACCCAGTGTTCAGGGGAAGGCAATGCCCCCATCACACCTCTGCTGCTGCCACTGCCGGCAGTGCAAGCCTCAGACGGCCCTGGTTAGCTGTCCCTGGGCTGGCCCTGGGCGGCTGCGGGGCTGAGGGGACTGGGGAGTCTGGAGGCAGGTGCACGGAGTGGTCTGGGGATGGGCCCAGCCTTGCTGCATGTCTGCCACCCTGGTAAGGCTGAGGGGACCAAGCACTGCGATCTTGTGGCTGTGGGCACCACCATCTTTGAGGGCAGGGCAGTCAAACAGCATATTCCCTCCTTATTGGCTGTGGGCACTACCATCTTTGTGACGGTGTGAGGGTCAGCATATTCCTTCTTTATTAGATAGGACGAGAGGCCCAGTGCATGAATTCGTGCATGGGTGGGATCCCTCAGGGTGGTATGTGTGGATCGGCCTGAAACTGGCAGTCCAACACTGCCTGCCACTCCCGCACATCCCTGTCCCTCTGCTGCGGCCTTGTGCCCAGTCAGTCCCGATTGGGAGAAGCATGCGCTTGCCAGCCATGAGCCCTGCATCTGTTACCCATCCCAAGGGGTGTAGGGAGGGTGGGGCATAATCGGCCCTCCAGGCAGGTGGTGAGATGCCATTGCTGGCCCAGGATCCAGATCCATCCCGCTGATGTTCACAGAAGTTATCCGGAGCCACCTGGCAGCTGCTTTTATGTCATTTCTTCCTTGTGGATCTTCTAGTGGGGGAAACTGGCCTTGACTTCCAGGAGGCCAGCAGCACTGTCAGGACCATGCCAGCGGTGCTGGTCTGTTGGTGCCTGGCCCATTCTCCAGAGATTGCACCTGCAGGACTACTGAAGGAGTGAGTGGCTGCTGCTGGGCTGGTGGGCCGCCAGGATGGGTCAGTCAGCTGAGCAGCGCACCCTCTGTGGGAGCACACTGACCACCAGGGGCAGCTTCTGCATTGAGTGTCTGCCCCCTTGTGGTCAGTGCACGTCATAGCGACCAGTTGATCGGTCGTTCGGTCATTTAGTCTTTAGGTTGATTAGGCTTTTTTATATATAGACTGGAGGCCCGGTGCAAAAAATTTGTGCTCTCGGTGGGGAGGGGGATCCCTCAGCCCGGCCTGTGTCCTCTCACAGTCTGGGACCCCTCGGGAGATAACGACCTGCTGGCTTAGGCCTGCTCCCAGGTGGCAGAGGGCAGGCCCAATCCCTAGGTGCAGCCCCTGGTCGGGCTCAGAGCAGGGCTGATTGGGGAGTTGGGGCACCGCCCCCTGTCATGCCCAGAGCTTGGCGGATCAGGAGGTTGTGATGCCACCCTCAGTCACACTCAGGTTAGGGCTGATTGGGGGGTTGGGGCACCGCCCCCTGTCACGCACAGAGCAGGGCCAATCAGGGGGTTGGGGCGCTGCCTCCTGTCACGCACAGAGCAGGGCCCATCAGGAGGGTTGGGGGGCTCCGTACCCTGTCACACATGGAGTAGGGTCGATCAAGGGGTTGGGGAGCTCCCCCCTGTCATGCACAGAGCAGGGCCCATCAGGGGTTTGGGGAGCGCCCCCCTGTCACTCAGAGAGTAGGGCCGATAGGGGAGTTGGGGCACCGCCCCCTGTCACACACAGAGCAGGGCCGATGGGGAGGTTATGGCTCTACCCCATCACACACAGAGCAGGGCTTGTTGGGGGGGGGGCGGTTGGGGCGCTGCACCCTGTCACACACAGAGCAGGGCCATTCAGGGGGTTGGGGCACCTTCCCCTGTCATGAACAGAACAGGGAGGATAGGGAGGTTGTGGCCCCGCCCCCTGTCACACACAGAGCGGCAGGGTAATCAGGGGGTTTGGGCGCTGCCCCCGTCATGCTGATCCCAGTGCCGGGAGGCCTCGTGGCTCTGCTGATCCCGGTGCTGGGAGGCATATGACCCTTTTACTATATAGGATAGAGGCCTGGTGCATGGGTGGAGGCCCGCTGGTTTGCCCTGAAGGGTGTCCCGGATCAGGGTGGTGGTCCCCACTGGGGTGCCTGGCCAGCCTGGGTGAGGGGCTGATGGCTGTTTTCAGACTGACCAAGCCCCTGGTGACTGAAGCTCCCAGCCTTTCCTTTTTTTTTTTTTTTTTTTTACTCGCTCCAGCTCTGTGGCCATGGCAAATGGAAGCAGGTATCTGGGGTTTATTTACCTTCTATAATTGAAACTTTGTTGCCTTGAGAGGAGGCAGCAGCCACCGGGAAGCTTGGCTTCTTCCATCACAGGGGCAAGCAAGCCTCCTGCTTGCTCCAGCTCCATGTCCACAGCCTTCTGACAGCAGGTATCTGGGGTTTATTTACCTTTTATAATTGAAACTTTGTTGCTTTTGAATGGAGTTCAGAGCTGGTGGCAGGTTGGCTTCCTCCATCACTGGAGCAAGCAAGCCTCCTTCTTGCTCCAGCTCCTTGACTGCTGGCCACCATCTTGTTTGGGTTAATTTGCATATAGTCACTCTGATTGGCTGTTGGGCATAGCTTAAGTCATAGCAAAAGTATGGTCAATTTGTATGTTTGTTGATTATTAGGTAAAATTGTCATTTTGAAGGAGCTGGAGAGTCCCCAAGGGTGAGAGAAAAATACAATGCTCCTTGATGAGTAGAGCATATCGGTGGCACTTTATTAAAGATAATTAAAAAGACAAAATTTTAGGCAATATAGTGAAAGCCAAATTATACCTTCACTTTCATTTCAGAATGACAATTCTCTATAAACACAATGGGCTTGAGAAACATTTTATAAATCTCCTCAATGCCTACAAGGATACCTGATAATGCACAGAATGAATAACTAATCAGATAACTAGGCACCTTCTGATATAGTCCAAGGTCCTTTAGTACCTCATACACACTTACTAGATTTTAATTGAAAATGTATTACAAAATCTAAAGTTTAAATCTATTTTTATGCTTTATGTGTAATAAAAATTTTAAAGTTATCAGTTGCAAAGAAAAGAGATTCAATGTTTTGATTAAATAAAATGTGCCATTTCTGGAAAATCTGCCATTTTCTTGTCTATTTTTTCTTGCTTTGTACATCTGTGCTTTTGTAAAATAAAGACTAGTTATCATGGTAACTGGAGAATCACATGTACTATTTCAGAGCTAAAGTACTCCTTGTTGGAGAAATATTATGTTCAGTATTTATTTGAATATGTATAATACTACATTCAAGAAGAGAAAATACTGTATAAGTACCATTTCATAAAACTATAGAGTATATTTTAACTGTTTTCTAATAAAAATATTATGGTAATTTAAGCAATATATTTAATATTAGCAATAAAAATCCTGATATAATAAAAATAAATTAAAAGAGATAAAAAATTTAACACTATAGATGAATCAGATGCCAACTGAAGGACTCTTTCCATAAGCAGTATAAATTGTTTTCCTAAATATATTCAAATTATAGTAAATAAAGATATTAAGGCACAATTATAAACTGAAAAAAAAATAAGATAACAAAAATCCAGCTTTGGAAGTATCAGCATTTAGCATAAAATTGCTATTCATTTTACCAGAATTCTGTTGATAAAATAAAATTTAACTAAGTGAATTTGAAAGTTTAATTGGCTTTATTAAATGATTCATGGCAGCATCTCATCTATACAGGATGGAAAGCTTAAAAAAAGGGAGGGGTGATAAGGAAGTTATCAGCAAAAATAAGTGAAAGTTTATTGGGGGAAAGTAAGAGGTCAGGTAGCAATGGCTTCTCACTGGCAGATCCATGGCATTTCCATCTGCTGGGCTTTTTGTTGGGGAAGAGGAATATCTTCCTTCCTTCTATTGAGTATTAAAGTAGTTATGCTTCCTATTTGGGAGTGCAAGGTACATCTCTTCCTGTTAGGTTTGTATCTGATTTAACTGATTTTGAATTGATGGCATTTTCCTTTTGGTAATTGATGGTTTCCTACTTGTGGTAATTGACCTAGGAGGGATAGAGAGTGAGAGATCCCTCTATAGGCCTTTCTGACTCCCATTTTAGTTGAGGTTTCTTTTCTTAATTTTAACAATTCTATTACTCAAGGTGTTTTATGTGGAAAGTTAAGCTAAGATTTAAAGGAGACAGTATGGATTCAACTTAACCAAATTTCTAGCAGGAACAGAATAACTCTGGCTCTAGGGAGGGATGACTGAACCATGTCCAGAATGCCAAGAAGTTCTCCTATTCATTTAATATACATATATATATATATATATATATATATATATATATATATATATACTTAATTAAAGTTTCTCCTATTAATTTTTATCTTTTTGAATTATCTTTATTCCCTCCTACTTATTTTTAATATATTTTAATTGATTTTAGAGCGCAGAAGGGAAAGGGAGAGAGAGATAGAAACATTAATGATGAGAGAGATTTATTGATTGGCTGCTTCCTGCATGCCCCCTACTAGAGATCGAGCCTGCAACCAGAGCATGTGCCCTGACTGGAAATCAAACCACCGCCTCCTAGTTCATGGTTCAATTCTTTAACCACTGAGACAAACCAGCCAAGGCTATTCCTTCCTACTTCTGCCCTTAACAAACAAGGTATTCCATCCATATCTCAAGATTTTTACTCTCTTTACTTTCAAAATACAGTGAAAGTGCTAATTCCCCTTCTGAGACAGGAGGAATACTTGCAGGAACATCCTAGGTATGGTATACTATTCTTAAGTTATTTAGTCATGATAAAAAGACTGGGGAATGAAAACAAAGGATACCATGCCCATGCACCTAGGAGACTTGTAATGTGATGGACAGCGATGACCCTGAGCCCATTATGTAGGTTGTCTTATTAACCAGAAACTAAACGCTGAGTTCATGTTCATCTTCCCAGAATTAAGCAATTCCCATTGTCCAAAAATATTGCTTACATAGCTAATATTTATTAAAATCTGTGTAACTTTCATGAAAATTTTCTTCCTTTGCCAGGAATGATGGGTTCCCCTGCCTCCATCATTACTTCTTTAGGTTTGCTTCACTGTGCCCTAGGAGTGACTTGTAATGTCATTTTTTTCAAAATAAATGAATAATTGACGGGTTTCCAATAATTGGGTGTGTTGTGCTAGAAAACCATTGTAAGAAGGATATTCAAAGTCAGGAAATACATTCCAAACCTAAGGGGTTTTATCTTCTTATCCCCTGACTAACATCATTAAAAATCAACAAGAACTGAAGTAACTGAATTAGAGAAAAGATAAGAAAACCAGCCTATGTTGCTTATGAAGTGAAAGCTCTTTTCATGGTATTTTTCTCCTCTTCTGCTTCATTTTTGCCTTGGTTTTTGTCTACCCACCTCTGAGTGGCATACATCACACAAATCCTGGAAAATTATCCATAAGGCAAAGACTTTAACTCAAGACATACTTCAGAGCTATAACCAAGATAATTTAAATGATACCAGCTAATGTTACTAAATAACATTTATAAGTAAGATAATTATGTCTAAAAACTTTCTCACATAGTTGATAAATATAATTGCACAGATTAAAATAGTTTTAACTCGACCAAGTATAATTTTCTTTTTTTTAAAAAAAATATATTTTATTGATTTTTTAAAATATATTTTATTGATTTTTTTTACAGAGAGGAAGGGAGAGAGATAGAGAGTTAGAAACATCGATGAGAGAGAAACATCGATCAGCTGCCTCCTGCACATCTCCTACTGGGGATGTGCCCGCAACCCAGGTACATGCCCTTGACCAGAATCGAACCTGGGACCTTTCAGTCCGCAGGCCGACGCTGTATCCACTGAGCCAAACCGGTTTCGGCCCAAGTATAATTTTCATATGAAAACTTTATTTATCACGAGTAAAACAATTAGGAATGTAAATATTTACAAATCCTCTTCACTGGACAAGAATTTACAAAAACATCAACATCATGATTGTGATCAGCACCATAATGTATATGTATTGAGTGATTATATCCCCAAGGCCATGCCAAGCACTTTCTATATATTATTTAATCCACAGCAAACTCCACAGGGGTAGATATTATGATTACTCAGCCAAGAAACCATTAAATATGTTAAATAAGTTGCATTAGAACATAGAATATCCTGAGTAATATCTGTATATGGAAGATGGGAATTATTTGACAGTAAATATGTGGGGAAAGGGGATAAATTCTAAATAGGTCCTTAACCAGTGTGAATGTAGGATGGCATATACAATTGCTTAATTCTGAACCCTCTGATTTCAATGACACCCAACTGGAAAATTGAAACAATATAGTTAATGAACTATTCTCTGCTATTTATAATACATGCGGGTAAATATTTTTTAATTTAAATTTAATATTTACCAGTGGTAAATTTTATTGATATCTGTTAATAATACATTAATAATATACTAATGTCGGTTAATGTTTCTTATAGTGGACAGTGCCTCATACCTCTGACTGTCCATTTCCCCCATCTCATCTCCTTCTGGGCTGAAAAATATGTCATAGTTTGTAATTCATGTTGCCAAATTTTCTGTAAAAAATTAAAATAAGAATAAGTATAAAATTAAATCCTTAACGTAGAACATTCTATATCAGGCCCCACAGAGTATGTGCTCTTATCAACTGTTTAGGCTGTGTAACAGTTGTCTTTGTTATTTCATGACACTTATGTAGTTGTTTTTGTGAAAGAGTCTCAGAAATCATTTGTGCTCCATCAAATTTCACAAAGCAGTTTTTATATAACATTAATTCAAAGCAATATTAAAAGCTGTCTTTACTGTGGCCTCTCAGAGCCAAATCGGTTAGGGCTGATGATATTTTTTGAAAAGTATTTTGGAAAACATTGCTTTATGTATACCAGTGTGACTATGATTTCCCAAACCAGATACTATGCGCTGAAATAATTGTGCCTTTGCTCATATGATTTCTCCATGTTTGGAATATCCTTCTGCTTTCCTGATTTTCCAATCTCACCTGCTGAATTTCTACTCATTCCTTAAGGCCAAGATCAAATATCACCTTTTCTATCAACTAGTGTTCCTTAACTTCCCTGGGACAAAAATAATATTTAGTACATTTCAAAGATGTCTGCCTCTTATTTTTATAAAACTCTCATCAGTTCATGAGGAGAAAGGAACATTTTTATCTGCCTTAATTGTGAGTATTTTTAATTTGCTAAGTAATAGGAGAGGTTTTTACACAGAGAATAATGTACCCAAGCACCAAACCAGTGGTTTGGAGTGAGAGCTCTGGCATCTAAGCATGGGAGAGACTGCGGCAGAGTGACTGGTTAGGAAATAAACACAGCCCTCCATGTGAGAGCAATGTTGCCTGAATGAGCGCAGTTACAATAGGGAAGGAAAACAACAGTAAAACATGATTGATAGATATCTGAGACAACTCACTGGTAGATTGTAAAACTGGACAAAGGATCCGGGGCCACAGGAATGGGAGAAATTAAAGATGACTTTGACGTCTCCTTGCTGGGTTTCTTTACATTTAGCAGTGCCAGGAAGTAAAAGTAATAATCTATTATTTTATAGCAGTACATACAGGAAAATAAAGCCTTTAAAAGTGATACAAGGAAAAGGGACACATTTTGAATAGTACAGATTTGTAGTCCCACATGTACTCAGAACAGTGGTGAAGAACACCTCAAAGAACAACACACCTTCTACAGGTTTTCTAGGAACAGCCAAGGGGTACTAATGCAAAAGTGGTGATTCTCATCAAATCAGTGCTGTTCAAGGTTTTACTTTGAGTGAGTATATGTTGTTGGTTTTCTAATCAATGTTTTATATTTGTTCATATACATAGTCATAAAATAATAAACTTTCAGTAATGAAATAAGACACTACTATTGCCTAGAGGCCCTAGGGTAATTAAAATATCTGGTCATTCACTTATTTACATGTAAAACATTCAGTTTAATTTAAATTTTTTTAAAAAAATCATCCTATTTCCCTTCCTTAAGACAGGGAAATAGTGTGTTAGTGTGTGCATGTGTCCTTCGGACCACAAAGGGGAAGGGATGCATCCTGTACTGACTGTCCCTGAACCCAGTTCTTCACTGCAAACAGACTATTTGGAATCTGCTGGCTGTTGCCTGAAGTAAAATGCCCTTGGCCTATATACACATATGTATGGTGTGTGCAAGAAGCCAAGAGCATATACATTTAGAGCAGCATGACTGTGAACATGCTGAGTATCTCCTTTCCTGCCTTGGCCATGTCTAATGTGAGACATCACAGTATCTAAAAAATTGCAGCCAGCCTCACAGGAAAGCATCCTCTTACTGATCACAGAAACACGGAGATGGTCCAAACAGAAAATTTTCTCTAATGAGTAGAACAACCACTTTCACTGCAATCTTGTTTAAAACAAATAATGACTTCGGTTAAAAACAAAAAACAAAAAAAAAACAAAAACAAAAAACGAATTTTGATAGGCATATTTGTCTACCTAATCAAAAGGCAAACTTTAAAAGTATCTTCAAATGAAGTACTAATTAATATTGCAACTGTTTTCTCATATGGTCTCAATTTTTTAATTAAAAAAACTCCCCTTTTTTGTTCTCTGGATTATTATTTTTTACATATTTCTACCCATGACATGGGTAAGTATCTGTTGATTCCTAGAGCTGTTGTACTTAAATGTGGATGAAAATATTTAGTAATAAAAATGAGAGAATATTTATTACTATTTCTAAAATTTTTAAGATTTTTGGGGTTAACAAAAGAAAACAAAGGTTAAGTTGTATAGATAAGGGATTATCTAGATAATAAGTAATGTTTAGCAATTATTTATTGTATTTTATCAACAAGTAATTGCAAAGCCTTGGGTCTCAAAACTGCCTGGTACTGGCACAAAAACAGACATATAGACCAGTGGAACATAACAGAGAACCCAGAAATAGACCCAAGCCATTATGCTCAATTAATATTTGACAAAGGAGGCTAGAGCATACAATCGAGTCAACACAGTCTCTGCAATAAATGGTGCTGGGAAAATTGGTCAGACACATGCAAAAAAATGAAACTAGACCATCAATTTACACCACATACAAAAATAAACTCAAAATGGTTAAAGGGCTTAAATGCAAGATGGGAAACCATAAAAATCTTAGAAGAATCCATAGGCAGCAAAATATCAGACATATGTCATTGTAGCAATATCTTTACCGATACAGCTCCTAGGGCAATGGAAACTAAGGAGAAAATAAACAAATGGGACTACATCAAAATAAAAAGTTTCTGCACAGCAAAAGAAATCATCAATAAAACAACAAGAAAGCCCACTGCATGGGAGAACATATTTGCCAATGTTATCTCAGATAAGGGTTTAATCTCCAAAATTTAGAGGGAACTCATAAAACTTAACAAAAGGAAGATAAACAATCCAATCAAATAATAGGCAAAGAACATCAATAGAAACTTTTTGAAAGAGGACATACAGAAGGCCAAGAGACATATGAAGTCATTAATCATCCGAAAGATGCAAATAAAAAAAAACAATGAGGTACCATCTCACACCTGTCAGAATGGCTATCATCAACAAATCAACAAACGACAAGTGCTGGCAAGGATGTGGAGAAAAAGGAACCCTTGTGCACTGCTGGTGGGAATGCAGACTGGTGCAGCCACTGTGGAAGACAGTATGGAGTTTCTTCAAAAAACTAAAAATGGAACTCCCATTTGACCCTGTGATCCCACTTCTAGGAATATATCCCAAGAAACCAGAAACACCAATCAGAAAGGATATATGCACCCCTATGTTCACAGCAGCACAATTTACAATAGCTAAGGTTTGGTAACAGCTTAAATGCCCATCAGCAGATGAGTGGACTAAAAAACTGTGGTACATCTACACAATGGAATACTATGCTGCGGCAAAAGAGAAGGAATTCTTACCATTTGCAGCAGCATGGATGGAACTGGAGAGCATTATGCTAAGCGAAATAAGCCAGTCAGAGAAAGATAAATGTTACATCATCTCACTCATTTGTGGAATATAATGAACAACATTACCTGATAAAAACAGATCCAGAGACAGAGAAGCATTGATTAGACTGTCAAAATTCAGAAGGAAAGTAGGGGATGGTGGGGATCAGGGCGAAAGATTAACCAAAGGCCTTGTATGCATGCATATAAGCCTAACCAATGGACATTGACACCAGGGGAGTGAGGGCATGAGTGGGGCAGTGGTGGTGGGGGGGCACATGGGGAGATAAGGACACATATGTAATACTTTAGTCAATAAGGAAAAAAAGAAAAAGGACAAATAAATTCAATGTACAATTTGTACATTAAAGTTCTGAGGTTGATGAAAAGAAAAAAAAAAGAAAAAACAAAACAAAACAAAACAAAAAAACCACACACACCAAAAAACAACACACAGATAATTATAAAACAAGAAGAAATTGAATGCATAGATCATTCTCCCATTACATGGAATAAGTAATTATCTAAAAAGAATCTCGTGAAGTTTTATTGTACCTATGAGCCTTAATAGTGTAAAAGATGTAAACTTCTGGATACTCACTGTTTCCTTTAGAAAAATCATCTTTATGAGATTCTATGAATGAACCCAAGGGCCAAAGCTGACACATCTCTAGGTAACAGACTAAACTACAATAACCTCTTTATTTAGTTTTTAAATTAAAAAAGGAAAATGAAAGTAATCTGGTTGTATTTAAAATATTGTGTTTCTAAATCTCCCCAAAACATGATCTTGTCGTTATGAAGCTTCCAGTTTTAGAAATAATGAATACTATCAAATTGGATCAGGAAATATTTATATATCATTATATATACAATTAAATACTGAGAAAAATTCTTCTTTTCTTTCTTTTATTTCTTATATGTCTTTATGACTTTTGAGCATGAAAGTAAATTTGATCAAGCATTCATTTTGTTAAAACTCTATGTCCCTGTTGCTGTCAGTATATCCCATCTCTGTGTGTTCAACCCAGCTTGAGTTTGTTTTAACTCATGTATTTCTTCATAAGCCTTTACTGCATTATTTTTCTTTAACATTTGCAATTTTCATATTCCATATGCATCTTCATATTTGCTTAGTTGTTATCCTGGACTTTAAAATATAAATATAATAGTTATGTTATTAAAGGATCATGCATTCATTAATATTACTATTTTATATTTACATTTATAAAGAATTATACTAAATTGAAATAAATTCTGAAGATAACTTGTTAATATATGTATTCAGAACAGACATAAGACTCAAAACAACACAAAAATCTGAGTCCGTCTCTCTACTAAATTATCTCCATTAGCTTATTGTGCTTTATGAATCTCTTATTTGCAAAATATGTAGTCTTTACTGGTTTCTACATTTCCAGCTACTATCTCTGCACAGATATTCCAGTTACACCCAGAATCCATTTCTGACATTTTCATTTGTTTTTCCTGAGCTTTCCTTTACAAGCACCATAATTCCACTAAAAGAATGATAATTATATTGTGTAATTAAATGTACCCCTCCAAGAGTCCTACATCATGATAAGTGCTTAATTAATGATGAGTCAGTTGATCATCATTCCCCTCCACACACTCCCTCTTCTAGTCATTTATCAAGGCCTGCCAGTTTTCCTCCATAGGGTTTTACATAACTGTCCCTTACTCTCTTTCAGACCCACCCTCTTCTACTTTAATCAAGGCCATCGTCTGATCATCCTAAGGCTTTTGCAATTATCTACTAATTAAACTCCCTCCCTCAAGGCCCGTGGTAATGCAATCCATTGCCTGATTAATCTTCCTACAATGATATTTTGTCCCTGTCAGACCTTGCTTGAAAATCTACACACATCTCTATAAAATGAAATTATAATTCTTGCATCCCAAATTTAAAACCCTCACACATTGCCTGCTACTTCTTTTCATTCAAAATCTATTTACTGAATGCCCAGTACTTGCAAACTATTATTCTTGGTATTAAGGGATATATTTATATTATAACAAAGAACCTATCCTCTTGGAGAAAATATTCCCACAAAGTCTTGCTGCTCAAGCATAGAGTGTACTTCCCCACCTCTACACCAATGAGCAGGCAATGCACTTTCCTCCAACATTTCTTCATAGAACAACTCCAGTTCCACCCTCTGTGATGCCTTCCACTGAAAGGGAAAATGTTCATTCCTCATCCTTGTGTTTCTCTAGAGGGAGAAATTCTTCTCCCCAGGAGTGACAGGTTTTGGAGGTGCCTTTCATCTCGCTCTCTTTTTTTGTTACAGCCCTTTGTTGAATTCTCACCATGAGGAGAAAGTTGTTTGCCTGGTTGATTGGTATATAGAGAGAAGAAAATGAACTTGTGTGGCTCAATTATTTCCTAGTTTTCTCTCTTTACTGTCTCTCAACTTATACTCCTTTCCTCTCCTTTGCAATAACCAGTCTGTCCACAAATGGAAGAAGTATCTGTATTTTCTCAGGTCTGCCTGTGACTATGCAGGTTTAAGAAAGGGTAGGAATGCCAGATAGCCTGCTTGTGTCAGCAGATCTAGTTTCCTTCTATTATCAGCTTTACAACTGATACAATGAATAGTTTTCTTTCCTTATGTCTGACTGCCCCATCCATTTCTCTATTGATTTATAATTTTGGAGAAAATTTTGAAAGTTTCCCCCTCCGCACAAAAAATCATTAAAGCATTCTTTTCTGAGATTTTTGTAAGAGTCTAATGTAGCCAAATTATTGACCATTTTTAATATTTCTTATTACCAACAATAACTGCTACTGTTATCACTTACCAAGTCTTCTTACATGATTTGCTGTCTACATACTGATATCCCTTAAAACTAACAGAATATTCTGTACATACAGGTAAGATAATTTAGTTTTAAGTTGTGTGGCTTAAGTGCTATAGAAACTTGGAAAAGGTCCAAATTATCTGGACTGCCTTGAAAATATAACAGTATTGACCTGGGACTTAAGTATGTTTCAGATCTAAATAAACCATGAATGGAAAGCAGGTAATTTTGGATAAGAAATTCATAGCAAATGAGAGTAAAATATGAAATAAAGTTTTAAAAAGTATGGTAAACTTATGGAGAAACTAAAGAGATGGTAAAGGAAAGAAAACTGATCTTTCTGAACATAAATGGAAAATAAGTCTAGTGCAGGGGTGGGCAAACTTTTTGACTCGAGGGCCACAGTGGGTTCTTAAACTGGACCGGAGGGCTGGAACAAAAGCATGGATGGATTGTTTGTGTGAACTAATATAAATTCAAAGTAAACATCATTACACAAAAGGGTACGGTCTTATTTTTTTTATTTCAATAGTTTTATTCATTTCAAACATTTTAACAAGAAGAATGTAAACACTAATTATTATAATTTGAAACTTCAAAAAATGGAGGAATCATAGCACAATAACATACATTATATTGAAGATGGCAAAGGCAAAATAAAATTGCCTAACAAAGGAAAGGTACAAAAGCCTTTCAAATCAAACTTAAATATAATAAAATAATTTAAAACTAAAACAAATAGAAAAGGACAAAATGTGTAAACAGTAAATTAAACATTTTCTTTAGTGCAACTTCCAAATTATGCCCGGGACGTAGATGTAGATGGCAATGTAGACTTGGTTGAAAGGTTTTTGGTCTTTAAAACATCAGCTTCAGTGGGAACAGTGTTGTTGGTCTCCTTTTTTAGCTAATGCATCAAAGTCTGGAGTTAGTTTTGTTGTGGCTATTCTCAGGATAGATCTGAGGTGTTTGTCAGTTAAGCTGGATCTGTGAGGGGCTTTGTTGATGTTCATGACGCTAAATGTCTGCTCACAAACATAGGTTGACCCAAACAGCACCGGTATCTTCTGTGCCATCCTCCGGATGTTTGGAAAAGTGGCTTCATTAAGTAAAGCATAAAAGTCTCTTAGTTCAAGAGAGCTGAATTTCTCCTTTTGGACAAAGTCAGACTGAAGATCGATGAGTTCCAGTTGCACCTCTTCTGGTGCTGTTTCAGGGTTTTGTGACAAAAGGACAGGCCACCAGTTGAAGTGACTGGTCAATTTTTTCAACATCAGAAAACCGACGACAGAATTCTGCAAGCAGGTCATCCAGTGATTTGCTGTATTTCTTCACGTTTTGGATGGTCTCCTTCTGTGTGGCTAGTGTGGCAAAATGAGTGAAGACTTTGTCTGAAATTTGTCTGGAAAAGAAAATCAGCTTCGATTTAAAGGCTTTCACATTAGTGTACATGTCATGTACATACTGATCTTTTCCCTGTAGCTTCACATTTAGCTCATTCAAATGTGAAAATATATCTACAGCAAATGCAAAGTCACACAGCCAATTCTTGTCACTCAGCTCAGTAAATTCGTCAGACTTCCCCTTTAATTTCAAAAATGCACCAATCTCTTCTTTGAGCTCCCACACTTGTTGGAAAACTTTGCCCAAACTCAACCAGCGGACACGAGAGTGGTAAAGTAAGTCATGGTGATCCGCATCAGTTTCCTCCAGAAACTTAATAAACTGATGGTACTGAAGTCCCTTTGCTCGAATGAAATTAACAAGCTTTACGACTGGATTAACAACATGATTAAGTTGTAATATAGACTTGCACAATGATTCCTGGTGAATAATACAGAGAAGAAAAATAACATCTTGGTTAGGGTTCTCCTCTTTCACTTTATCCTGAATTCTTTTTAGCAGTCCAACATTTTTTCCAGTTAAATTTGGAGATCCATCTGTTGTGACATTAGCAAGTTTACTCCATGGTAGCTTCATTTTCTTGATGACAGTAGACACCCGGTCATACAAGTCCTCTCCCTGTGTTTTTCCTTTCAGTGGCTCCATGGCTAAAAATTCCTCCATAATTTCAAAATTGTCACTAATCCCTCGGATAAAAATTAAGAGCTGAGCAGTGTCCTTTACATCATTACTTTCATCCAGTGCTAGTGAATAAAACTTAAAGAACTCTGCCTTACTATTTAACTTGCTGGCCAAGTCTTCATCAATCAGTTCTACTCAACAAGTCACTGTCCTGCGCGATAAGCTGAGTTTTTCAAACTTGCCTTTGCTCTCTGGACACAAGAGACCTGCTATCTCTATCATATATTCTTTCAAAAAATCGCCTTCAGAGAGAGGTTTGCTAGCTTTTGCTAATTTGAATGATAGCATAAAACTTGCTTTGGTAGTTGTCTCTTGAATTGCAGTTTGTCTGTGAAAGACATTTTGCTGAGCCTGTAATTTAGCCATCAACCTCTGTGCAGTAGCCTCCCATTCTTGAGGTGACTGCTTGCTAGCATAGTTGCCACACTTTGTGGCAAAGTGACGGCTGAGATTGTACTCTTTGAAGACTGCAAGTGTTTCCTGGCATATCAGACATACCGGCATTGATCGGACTTCGGTGAAAAAATATTTTGTTGTCCACTCCCTTTTAAAAACTCGGCATTCACTGTCCACTTTCCTTTTCTTTGGTCCACTCATGTTTAATATTGGGCTAAAACCAACAGCACCGTTCTCTTATTAAATTCTTTACTAAAATAAGACAGTAAAGTATAAAAACAAGTGATTAAATTTGCTCTACTATAACATTTTTGGTCTTCTAAAAAATATATATATAACAAAATCATCTGAGAAAGTTCAGACATGGGACAGAGGCACACCCTGACCATAGAGAACAACCCCTTTCCTCCATAGGAAACCTGTGTATCTTTCACACAGGTCCTTTGTTTATGGTAACACATATAGCTGCACATTGCTGTGTCTTCCAGACACACTTGTATGGGAGGTGCTAGGGCAGTGCAAAACATGGGTAACCAGTAGTTACCACTAGCACTTCCATTACTGGCAAAAAACAGCCGCAGTGCACATAGTGTGAAAGAGCCCATTATCAATGTCAGATTGCATCCACTGGACTCTATAAAAACAACCAAGTGCCACTTTTAAATGCCCATTGCAACAGTTTTTCTTATTAAAAGCTGGAAATGGCAGGATATTTATATATATACCCCTACTGTGACAGCCTGGCAGAGCATTACAAAGGAGAAAACCCAGCATCTGGTGATGTCCATAAGTACAAGACTTCAGGCTGTCATTACCAGGAAAGGGTTTCATCCAAGTATTAGATATGAACATTGGATTTTCAGTTTTTCATTTGTCCAATTACTTCTGAAACCCTGAAATTAAGCGATTTTGTAATAAAATCTTTAGTTCATCACATTTCTATACAATCTTTTTGTTCAACCCACTGAATTAGGGTTCGTTCACACTAGCCGTGCTGTCATTGCAGTGTGATGCAGTATTGTAATGCAGCGCAGCTAGGGTTAATGCAGGGTACACAGGTTTCCATCATGTTTGCATTGATGCTAATGTGCAGTGGTGCATGTTAACACAAATGCCCTGTAGCACGCATTTTTACAGGTGCAAGGGGGAGAAGCAAACGCAGCGCAAAATGCATTTGTTTTGCCGCTAACACATGGGTTAGTGGCCATGGTAGCGTTACTGATACCGAATCCGTATCAGCAAAAAAATGCAGCCACAGCATGGCTAGTGTGACGTGTCCTCTGTGTGTCTTTTTCCCTGCTGCGCGCGTCCGCAGTGGGAAAAAAAAACTGCAGTGGATATAAGCCCTAAAAGCTGAAAGTCTTTGTTGTTTTATTAACAAGTCATTGTGATGTACAGAATGTGGGAACAGGAAAAAAATTGTGTTTGAGTAGAGCTCTTAATCTTACCTCAGAAAGGCTCTGATACTGTGCTCTCCAGGGGCGTGTCTCCCTACATCACCATGATAACGTGTCTACGCATTCCCAGGGTGATGTCGGGAGACACATCCATGGGCATTACAAGGAGCCTCTGGAAGATTGAGAGGTTGTTCCTTCTACTGAATGGTTGTTCCTTCAGAAGAAGGAACTGCGGCCGTGTTTCCCGATGTTGCCATGTTAACACTGCTGCTGGTGAAGGAGTGGAGGGGAGAGCAAGAGAACCCTCCTCTCTTTTGGCTCCGCGGGCTGGATAGAACAGCCGAACGGGCCGGATCTGGCCCGCGGGCCGTAGTTTGCCCACGGCTGGTCTAGTGTATAGTGTTACTCAAATTGCAAATAGGCTTAAATAATGTTGCAAGGAACATAAGGATACATATACGGGGGGGGGGGGGGTAGGTTTACAGTTATTCATGTGGAAAAAAGACATGCAGATTATAAGCACCATGATGGCACAGTGCCATTATGACATTCTTTTGAGTTAATAAAGTTATTTTAATAATCATAATCTGCATATCCCTTTCAATAGGAACATCTTTAAATCCACTTTTGTCCAACCTTGTATTCTTTCTAATTAATGTTTTGGGTTTCTTCAGATATATATTCAGAAATGAAATTGCTAGGTTATAAGGCAGTTCCATCTTTAATTTTTTGAGGAACTCCCATACTGTTTTCCATAGTGGCATCATTCTTTCCTCCCGACAGTGCAAGAGGGTTTCTTCTTCTCCAAATCCTTACCAACATATGTTGTTTGTGGTTTTATTGATGATATCCATTCTGACTAGTATGAAGTGATATATCATTGAGGGTTTTTTAAAAATTTATCTTTATAGTTGACAGTATTATAGATGTCCCCCCCCTTTGTTTTTATCTGCATTGACCTTCTCTACCCTGCATCTGCCCCACCCAGGCCTTCACCATACTGTCTGTGTCCATTGGTTATACATATATGTATACTAGGGGCCCAGTGCACAAATTCATGCACCTTGAAAGAAACTGTGGGCCACGAGACTGCGCTAGGCACAGAGGCAGGTCTCAGCTCGTCCTCCATGACCCCACCCAGCCCCTCCTGCCAAGGCGCCTGGTCTGCTGTCTACTGGCAGCTCCACTCCTGCTGCCACCACCCTGCTCTCACACACTGACGGTGCCGGCCCCACTCACACCCACTGATGGTGCTGAGCGATTGGAGCCGGTGCTAGCAGTGGGTGCAAGTGGCAGTTGCTGCCCCGAATCACCCCTCAGGAGCAGGGGGAGGTGGAGAAGCCCTCAGAGGCAATCAGGGCTGGCAGCCACCTCTTGTACCCACTGATAGCACCAGGTGATTGGGACTGGTGCCAGCTGTAGTTGTGAGCATGGCTGGCTCTGGCAGCAGGTGTGAGCACTGGGCGGGACCGTGGCGTGTGGGAGCAAAGAATTTTCAGTAACCACCAGAGGCTCGCCCTAATGACAGCGTACTGCACCCCACATTGGTCTGGTGCCCCCACTCACCTGCTCCACCATCCTGCAGCAGCCAGTGCCCACCATGTTCCACACATGGCCCCTGTTGGTCAGCACATGTCATAGCGCCCAGTTGTTTAGTTGTTCCTGGTAGTTCCGCTGTTCGGTCTATTTGCATATTAGCCCTTTGTTATATAGGATAAGTTCTTTGATTGATCTCTTCCCCTTCCAGAGATATGTCAATCTCTTCAATGCCTCTATGTTCTAGATCAGGGGTCCTCAAACTTTTTAAACAGGGGGCCAGTTCACTGTCCCTCAGACCGTTGGAGGGCAGGACTATAGTTTAAAAAAAAAACTATGAACAAATTCCTATGCACGCTGGACATATCTTATTTTGAAGTAAAAAAACAAACAAAATGGGAACAAATACAACATTTAAAATGAAGAACAAGTAAAGTTAAATCAACAAACTTACCAGTATTTCAATGGGAACTATGGGCCTGCTTTTGGCTAATGAGATGGTCAATGTCCGCTTCCATATTTGTCACAGCTACACGTAACAAGTGATGCAAGTGTGCATCAGTTAGTCTAGATCTGGTTGGAGATTTCAGATGTTTCATTCTGGAAAAAGCTTCTTCTAACTTCAAAAAAAAAAGGCTCTCCTAACTTCAAAAATAATAAATCCTAACTTGTTCTTACCTCGGTCCTTAGGCAGCAGCAGGCTCTGCCCAGGCAAGCTCGTGACTCGTCTGATCACACCCAAGACTGAGAGGAGTCGAGAGACAGAGAGAAGGAGGGGAGTCAGAGAGTGCAGCACACATTCCACACATGGGCACTGCGGGCCCGGGAGGAGTCGGCTGCTAAGCAACAGGCAGCCGTGGCAAAAACACCCGGCGGGCCGGATAAATGTTTTCGGCGGGCCGCATGTGGCCCACAGGCCGTAGTTTGAGGACCCCTGTTCTAGACCTATTTTGTTCTTCAGTTCATTGCAACATTGTTTACTTATCTACAATAGCCAAGATATGGAAGTAACCCATGCCCGTCAATAGTTGACTGGATAAAGAACAGGTGGTACACATATACAATGGAGCATTACTTGGACATAAAAAGGAAAGAAATATTGCTCTTTGAGACAGCATAGATGGGCCTACAGGGTATTATGCTAAATGAAATAAGTCAAACATGGAAAGACAAATAACATATGATTTCACTTATATGTAGAATATAAAATACAAAATAAATGAACAAACAAAATAGAAACAAACTCATAGATACAGAAAACAGACTGATAGTTACCAGAGGGGAGGTGTTGGTGGAAGGATGGATGAAATAGATGAAGGGATTAAGAAGTATAAATTGGTTGAAACAGAATAGTCATGGGAATGTAAAATACAGCATAGGGAACACATAGTCAATAATATTGTAATAACTATATATGATGTTAGATGGGGTCACTTTGTAAGTTACATGATTGTCTAACCACTATGTTGTACCCCTGAAACAAATATAATATTGAATGTCAACTGTAATAAAAATAAATAAATCTAAGGAAAAATAATAAATAGGCTTAAAATTCAGAAGATTATTTTCAGTTGTGTGATATAAATAAATAGTGCCCATTAAATATTTCATATGTTCCTGTACATTTCTTGAGGATCCTCTTATGATGTTAGCTTAGAGCCATCTGGCTAGCTATGGCCAATGGACTGTGAATAGAAGTGATTTGTCACTTCTGGCCCAAAGCAGGTCAAAGTTGCTATGTTTCTTCTATTCCTAGAGGACCAAGAGTTAAAATAGAAACATCACAGAACAGAAAAGTTATTGACATCTGTTCAGCAGATGCAGGAAAATTCTGGCCACCTACAATGAATAATATGTGATTGAGAAATAAACATTTGCTATGTTAAGTCACTGAGGTTGGTTCAGATGGATAATGTTAACTAAGCATAATACATAGGTATTGAATGGCAAGGAATTTGGAGTAATGATAGGTTAAATTGTTATTTTAATTATTTTCTGACTATAAATTAGCAATAATGAGTAGGATGTAACTCAAGTAATAAACTAGCTATTGTTTGCCAAACTTCCTGGCAAAGTGCTGAACAAATTGGAGTTGTGCAAAAATATTATTCAAGCTAATCCTGCAACTGACCTCATTAGGGGTGAGATGTTAACTAATTTATCTTGTGAGAGATATTTACAGAACATCTGACTGCGTTCTGTTGGGTGTAGGGAAAAAGTAGTCTATAGGAATAGATTAAATAATTCCTCTGTACATCAAGATCCTTTGTGGTAAGATTTGTGAATAGAGCAATTTGACTAGAATGTATGATTGCTGTAGAAGAGTAGAGAGAGATCAATTACTTAAATGGAATTTTGATGCCCTGGCTAGATGGCTTAGGTGGTTGTAGCATTGTCCTGTACATCAAAAGGTGGAGGGTTCCATTCCTGGTCAGGGCACATACCTAGGTATGATAATATGAATTTTGTTTGGAATTATAGAAATATAAAATATTTTAAAATTAAATTACATGTGCTATTATTGTTCTGGTTTCTTACTTATAGGTTGCAGGAAATCCCTCTATTTTATTTTCCTGGAAAAATTATTATAAAAGTATGTTGTACATATACAATACAATATAATATAGTGTATCTCAGAGAACTTTTCAGGGGCTAAATTATGAACCACTTATTAGGCCTCTCAGAACAAACCAGAATCATTCTATTAGAAGTGGTCTGTGAGGAAACTACCATGTTTTTCTTGTGGTTTCTTTTGTTGTTGTTGTTTGTTTTTTTGTATGTGCACCAATTCTGTTTCAGGAAAAGTCCCTGGTCATCATTGATGCCTCCACGTGCATGTATCTTCACTGCCTTCTTTTTTTTTTTTTTTAATATATTTTATTGATTTTTTACAGAGAGGAAGGGAGAGAGATAGAGAGTTAGAAACATCGATGAGAGAGAAACATCGATCAGCTGCCTCCTGCACATTTCCCACTGGGGAAGTGCCCGCAACCCAGGTACATGCCCTTAACCGGAATCGAACCTGGAACCTTTCAGTCCGCAGGCCGACGCTCTATCCACTGAGCCAAACCGGTTTCGGCTTCACTGCCTTCTTAATTGAAATATGCATGGAGTCTGAGCACTCACTTTTCTCACTTGTGAGTCAAAATTTCATACCAGTGAGTTTAGTGGATTCTGGGTCACATGCCTTCTCCCTATGTGCACAGAAGGCTAGGAAAGCAATTTTCAGGCTTTACTTTAGGCCATTGTATTTTAGAGGTAGAAAAATGCCAAAATATAATGAACATGTTCAAAAGGGTTGCATTGTAACACATGCAAATTATAAGATAGATAAACTCACAAAGGTTGTGGAAAACTTAAAGAAAGCCATTATTTTGGTTAAAAGAATTTCTACAAAAAATATTTTGTTTAAAGAGGCCAAAGAAACAAGTTGCTGATTTTTTTTTAGTTGAATGAGCTAGAGGTCTAATTTAACTAATTGATCTGTAGAGATTCAGTACAGTGCTATGTTGATATACTGTTCTCTAATTCCACTAAGGCAAAACCAGTGGAATGGTTTGGGGGCAATCAGTTGGGAGGAAATCAATTCATTGGGAAGAATATGAAGGTTGTTAACCATCTGGCTGAACTACCCAGGTGGAGTATGGAATGTTCTCTGAATATCTCTGAATATGAGATAGAACTTCTACCTGCCTGGTTTTATTTACTGTAATTGATAAAAGTTGAAACCAGAGGATGAGAGACAATGGTCTAAGTGAGCTTTCAATATTACCTACTATATTCAAGTTCTAAAATTCTTTTAAAAGATTGCCCAATTTTTATGAAATTGCATGTAAATATTAGGAATGTAATTTTCTTCCCTATGTATAAGAAGCTCTCATAATTACTTAGGAAAATGCTACTTCAAACCACAAACTACTTAATGAAAAATGATCTAAGTATTCTCCAAGAGTAACAGAGAAACTCTGTTTCTTACTATTTTACAAGTAATTCCTTGCAAGCATAATTGGTTCTCAATCACAATGAGCCTGATTCAACAACAAAAGAAACTACTATTTCATTGATTGTTAGAGAAGTGACCTTTTAGTCCAATATTGTCCTCAATGTACATTCACCAGTGACATGTTTAATTACATAAGTGCAGTTATTGTAATCATTACAGTTTGTTAATCAAGAACAGAAACAGAGAAGAAAAAATACATTCTTTAAAACAGCTGTTCCTTAGTAATTTGGGAGTGTTTATGTCACTAATTCTAAGTACAGGGAGGTAAATAGTTAATAGTTAATTTAAAGATTGATGACTGCAAAAACTAGGGTAATGATATATTGTGTTAAAAGAAAAAAAAAAGAACTACATGCTTTGTGTTTCTGAAAAGAAAATAAGATATTATGTGCATGAGGTCTTCTGATATAAAATTCCCCAAGAAACAGACATATGGGTTTAAAGAAAAGCCAGCTGATAGACAACTTCTCACAAACCTAAGCTGAATAAATAAATTCAGTAAAAGACCTGTAGGAATAGGAAGCTTAAAATATGGAGCTAATGTGGCCGCAAGTCCTAAATTCATCAGATTAGCTTAATTGACATGGTGAAAGCCTCTGCCTGTTTTAACAGACTCCAAGTATTAGTACAATGGAATTTGCTGAGTATAAACTTTAAAAGGGAGCTTATACATTTATGGGAAGTAAATAATTGGGCTTCACCCCCTTGGAAATCAGTATCCACAGTCAAAAATGTATTTGGGGCAAGAAGAGTAGGAAGAACTGATTGGTTTCCAATAAAGAACAAACTTTTTTTGAAGTCATGAATTAAATTTAGGGACACAGTGACTTAACACTGTATTTTTTTACAAAATACTTGGGTGTTTGACTAAATGTTACTAATTTACCAAGTTTCTCAACCCAGATGGCCCCTTGTAGTAAAGCACATGCTCAGGCCAGCGTCTTGTCTTCTGTTGATCACTACAAATCAATTTCATTATCATCAATAGGATTACAGTCATTCTCTTTGTTAAGATCCATGTCAAATATTTATCGAGCACAATATAGATGCAGTGCATGTTGTCAAAAGGTGCTCAGCTGTAATTTCACTGAGATGCGTGGAAAGAATAACCTCCTAAAGATGGCTCTACAGCATTTTGCAATATAGTGACTACACTGATGTATGAGCAGTTTAGGTGACTATGTTTCTTTTCAAAAAATTGCATGTCATAGGTTTTTGCAACTATGGTATACCTCTGTCAGCCCCTGGAGGAGAATCTCAGACAAAGACTGAGATTTTACTTTGCTGACAGTTCCTGTCTCTAATATTTGAAGGTCTTGTTATGGTTCTGATTTGTGAATAGCTGTTTTCATTTCCCAGTTGTCAGCAACCCTGGGAACCTGTTTCTAATAAGTCTGATCATTTGGCCTCTGTGGTAGACAGAATGATGCCACACATCACTCCCTTCTTCCCCTGACCCTGCCCTCTCCTCAAAGATGACCACACCTTAATCACTGGAATCTGTGAATATGTTATTTACATGGATGAAAAGGACTTTGTAGATTTGATTAAACCAAAGAGTTTGATATCATGCAATTATCCAGATTATGGGGGGCAGGGGGGGCGGGAGGAGCTATGTATTAATTTACACCATTTTATTAAGAAGGGTCCTTTCTGATTACACACCCAAGTACCCGAATGTTGCCCCAGGCAAGTGCTGACTGTACCCTAGCAGCTTATATTAAGTATGACTGTTTTTATCTTTACATATATGGAATAACACAGGATATACTCATTTATATCTGATTTTTTCATTCAACAAAATGTTTTGAGATTCTTGTACTCTTTTGGATTAAATATTTCTTACTATTCCATTTTCATCCTCTGTATTGACTTTTTAGCTATACTCCTGTAATTTTTATTTCAGTGGTTTCTCTAGAAATTGCAATATGTATATATCAGTGATGGCAAACTTATGACAGGTGAACTCATTTTTTTGGTTGAATTTTCTTTGTTAAATGGCATTTAAATATATAAAATAAATATCAAAAATATACATCTTGCCCTAACCTGTTTGGCTCAGTGGATAGAGTGTCGGCCTGCAGACTGAAGGGTCCCAGGTTTGATTCCGGTCAAGGGCATGTACCTTGGTTGTGGACACGTCCCCAGTGGGGAGTGTGCAGGAGGCAGCTGATCTATGTTTCTCTCCCATCAATGTTTCTGACTCTCTCTCTCTCTCTCTCCCTTCCTTTCTGTAAAAAATCAATAAAATATATTTAAAAAAACAAACATATATACATCTTTGTTTTACTATGGTTGCAAATATCAAAAAATTTCTATATGTGACACGGCACCAGAGTTAAGTTAGGGTTTTTCAAAATGCTGACATGCCGAGCTCAAAAGGTTCGCCATCACTGTCCTATATAATAAAGAGCTAATATGCAAATGGTCATCATGACCTCACGCTGTCATGTTGAAACGGCTAAGATACTCAACACTGGGGAGAGAGAAATGGGGACCAGGCAGGCACAAAGGAGATGGCGAGAGAGGAATGGGGACCAGCCAGGCTGCGGCCTGGAAGAGGGACAAGCTGCCACCCCACAGTCCCGGGTGCCAGCACCTTCACCTGAGGCCCAGGAGAGGGACAAGGCCACTTGCTCCGTGGTCCTGGGCACCTGCAGCTGTGGCCTCGGTGAACCTCCCATGGTCCCCTGTGGCTGCGGCCTGCCTGGGCGAAGCTGGCCAGGGTCCCAGGTGCCTGCGACCAGCCAGAAGAGGGAATCCTGGGTCCCAGGTGCAGGGTGAGGCAGAGGTGGTTAGAGGTGATTGGGCCAGCAGGGGAGAAGTTAGGGGCAATCAGGCAGGCAGGTAGAGGTAGTTAGGGGTGATCAGGCAGGCAGGCAAGTGGTTAGGAGCCAGCGGTCACAGATTGCAAGAGGCAGTCTGACATCCCCCGAGAGGTCTCAGACTTGAAAGAGTGCAAGTTGGGCTGAGGGACCACCTCCCCCCACAGCACGAATTTCATGCACTGGGCCTCTAGTCTTTAAATAAATGTTATAATACCTCATCAATAATGTAAGACTATCTTGAAGACATTTTAAAAATATTTTTTAGCCCTAACAGGTTTGGCTCAGTGGATAGAGCATCAGCCTGTGGACTGAGGGGCCCCAGGTTCGATTCCAGCCAAGGCCATGTACCTTGGTTGCAGGTACATCCCCAGTGGGGGGTGTGCAGGAGTCAGCTGATCAATGTTTCTCTCTCATTGATGTTTCTAACTCTCTATCCCTCTCCCTTCCTCTCAGTAAAAAATCAATAAAATATATTTTAAAAAAATAAAAATATTTTTTAGTCTATTAGTCTGCTATAATTTTTTTACCGTTTGTCTGAATATGTCTTTTATGCATTCATTTTTAATGTTTTCAATTTCAGTTCTTTTTAAAAAAATTAGTACTTTAAAATGTAATTTTACTGCCATCAAAACACTTGCTTTTCATGAGCAGTCACCATCATTCTGATTGTTCTCCTAAACAATGTATTTTTTTCTGGTTGCTTTCAGCATTTTTTTGTTGTTGTTAATCCGCACAGAGGATATTTTCTCTATTGATTTTCAGAGATAGTGGGAGGGGGAGAGAGAGAAAAATGGATGTGAGAGAGACACATGGATTGGTTGCCTCCCACATTTGTCCCAACTGGGGGAGAGGGATTGAACTTGCAAACCAGGTGTGTGCCCTTGATCAAGAATTGAACATGTGACCCTTTAGAACATGGGCCAATGCTCTAACTGCTGGACAACACTGCCCAAGGAAGCAATTACAAAATTTTATTCCTTATCTTTATGTATGTTTTAGTAGTTTGACTGATATTTGTCAGTGTTGTTTTCTTTGCAGAAAAGTATTTTCATTACAGGTTTCTAAACTTCTTTGCTCTGTGAGTTGCTATCTTTCATCACCTTTAAAAATTCTCCACCAGTATCCTACATTTTCCCCATTTTTACCTATTTTTCTAGGAGTTCACCTACACTATTAGAAAATATCATGCCATATGTCTCAGAAGCTCTGTTCACTTTGTATGCTTAATTATCTGTTCTCTTTGATTTGATTTGATAATTTTGACACGTATCAACTTTACTCATTTTTTGTTCTTCTGTGCTCGATCTTCTGTTAAACTATTGAATAAATTGTTCATTTCTGATACTTTGTATTTCAAGTATACATTTTTTTTTAATTTTTTTTATCTCTTTACTAAAATTCCCCATGTTTTTTTATACATATCAGGGCCTTTTATTGTGTCTTTATCTTGAGCAATGTTATTATGCCTGGTATATAATATACACAATGTTGTTGTTTACTACTACCATTAGCTCACATTTTTAAAATGAAGAAACATAAAAAAATAATGTTTTTGTTCTTCTTGCTTGTTTGTTTGCTTTTAATAGAGCAATAGCTTTGGATCAGGAATGCCACAATGTGCCTCTGAGATCATCCGGGTCACCCTGACTAACCTGTCTCCAGAAGTGCTGCAACCATCAGGAAATTTTTTAAAGACATGGGCAACTGTGTTCTGTTCATTTCTTAGTCATGACTGAAGTTATAAAATCAGTGTTGCCAGTTCTTTGTGTTTTTTGGTCTCTGTGTGTGACCGTAACATCACTTCCCCTCTTTGTAAAAGAAGTTAGAGTTTAACAGTGTCCTGTTCATAAGCAGAAATATCTTTTTCTCCTCAATTGTTGAAGATTAATTTGTCATAAGTCTCTGTCATTTCTTCAGACTACAGACATATCTATTGAAACAGATATATCTATCACAAAGAGTAGAAAATACAAGACACTTATCTAGTAACTTACATTGACATTCAATGAATGAATATTAGTAGCTGATGATAGAAATAGTTTTTTACTCTGGCACATCCTACAGGTGACCTACCAAATGTCCATTTTTCTCTTTTCCTTATTAACAGAACTGCAATTTTTGTAATGAGTAGCAATATATCTAGGTTAAAATTTTTATTTTTTAGATTCTCTTGCAGCTAAGGTTAGCTACTTGATATATTTGGGCCCATGAGGTTTATTTATGTCTCTGAAATTTTTTTTTTAATTTAGATTTTCTGGACTTCTTGGTTCACCCACCTTGTTTTTTTCTAATTTTGGCACCTCACTTTTACATTAATGTTTCTTCTTTTGGTTAGCTAAAAGGAAAACATCTTTGCTATACTTGGAGTAGCCATCTTGAGCCATCATAGTTGAAGGGCTGAAAAAATTACAGCAGTCTCAGTCTTGAGCTGAATACTGTAGGAAATTCTCATTAATGTTTTTCCTGTTTAACAAGAAAAATAAACCGTTTTTTATGGCTAAGAGTTCAACAATAGTCTTAACTAATATACTTTGCTAAAAGAACTTATAATCTCATAAACATATTATAACCAAAGCCACAGGAAAAGACTAATAATAAAATGAAATAGCTCATGAGAGTTAAGTTGCATGATATGGGTATGAATTGCTACAGAGAACAACATAGTTTTAGTAGTGGAGAAAAAACTCGTATAAAAATAAAGCTGGAGCTAAGCATTGAAATTTTTAAAAAAGTAAAACACCTAAGTGGGGAGAAAAAAAGAATAATTTAGTACCAGGAAGAAAGCATGAGCAAGAGTATGAAAAGAGGTATTTATCATTGGACACTATGTTTTTATGACACTGCACTGCAATACTTTTTTGTTTAGGATTTATTTTTTCTTAGTATTTGAGTGCAGACAATATATTTTGTTCATCTTTGCTTTCTGAGTTCTAATAATGTATCTGAAGCATAGATGATAAGCAATTTTTATTGAATGAATAAATGAATATATGTATTTAAAGCAGTGGTTAGAAAGAAAAATGGAGACACAACTTGATACATAATTGTGGAGCTTTTCAACATAAGTTATTCTAAAGGCAAGAATGTTTTTAGAGCTGGAACTCAAAAAAATAGTACAGTTGCATTTTGAGAAAATATATGATCACTGGTTTAATAATACATCAAATAGATGAGAATGGATCCTCAGTTAGGTAATACTAGCAATATACCAAGAATGAGATTAATGTACCATAAATTTGTATAATGAATTAAAGGTTATAAAAGGAAGCATATGAAAAAATAATAGTGAAAAAACAGCAAGACAGTAGGTTTATATGTGAAGAAGAAGAAAATAGGTTTTTCAATACTAAAACAAAGGCGCCTGGGTCAATAATCACATCCTTTCCAGAAATGCGTAAGTTTGGTTCAAGCCAAAAGCTGTTTGACTTTGTAGGTGTTGGGAGTGAGAGGTTGCAGACAGGGATGTTTGGGTAGAAGTGATCAGCAGATGTAGAGGTGTGAAAGTGAGGCTTAGAGACAGACATGCCTGAAGACAGAGCTTTAGCTGAAGATGTTTAAGATAATAATTATCAAAAAACAGAGTTTTATGATCTGGCCCTGTAATGTGAAGTATGCTCTGTAATGAGAGGGTAGTGAAGAAGTCATTGACAGCGACTGCAAAGGAACTGACAGAAGGCTTAAAGGAAATCACAATGCAGAATTTCAAGTGAAAAAGATGGCCAAGCTAACAAATGTTTTAGCAACATCAAACAACAGCAACAACAATGACTAGTAGTTGTCCAGAGAATTCTGGATTCAATAATAAAAGATAATTTTGTGTCACTGAAGAGATTTTAGTAATCATACAGGAGAAGAAGTTAGACTAAGATTCTTAGTGTTAAAGAGTGAGTAGTTTATGAGGAAATGAAACCAGGGCACATAGGTTCTTCTTTGATGATTAGGATGGTGAAAAAAATGATAAGAAATTGCACCTTAAAGGTGCACCTTAAAGGCCTGTTCACGTCAAGAAAGGCCTAATAATTTACTCTGTTGGCAAGTTTGTAGTTAGCCTGTCATAGTTTCATGATGTTGGCAAAAATAGACTCCTGGATCAGAGACCAAACAAACAAACAAACAAACAAAAACAACAACAAAAACCCTCTATTGCTCACATTAATAGCTATATCATCAAAGTATCATCATTGGCATGAGTTTCTTATGCCAAATGAGATGCCTGCTCATACAGTGGGTTTAATTATGGTTGAAGAACCCAAGGCTTAGGGAACTCATATATAATGAGCAGTAAGCTTGTTTGACCTTTGTCATGAAAGAAGACATTGACATGATTTTACTGCACAGTAAAGAAACTTTCTCTTTGAGAGCAGTGGCTCTCAACCTTCTGGCCCTTTAAATACAGTTCCTCATGTTGTGACCCAACCATAACATTATTTTCGTTGCTACTTCATAACTGTAATGTTGCTACTGTTATGAGTCGTAATGTAAGTATCTGATATGCAGGATGGTCTTGGGCAACCCCTGTGAAAGGGTCATTTGACCGCCAAAGGGGTCGCGACCCCCAGGTTGAGAACCGGTGGTCTAGAGGAAGACATCTTTCTTTCAAAGCGATTTGCTGTACAAACAGCCTTGACAAGGTCATCCAGACAAAGTCAATCAATGCCTTGGCTTGAAAGACATGCAGAAACCTGAGAGATCATGGAGAATTGTCTTTCTATACTTAGATTGGAAAACAAAACTTTAACATATAAGAAACATTAGAAGGTTCCTCAACAGAAATACAAAATATATAGTAAAATATCTATAATAATAATCAAAGCATAATATGCTAATTAGACCGGATGACCTTCTGGACAAAGCCACGGCTGCAGGGGCCGAGGCCCTTGCATGAATTTCGTGCACCGGGCCTCTAGTTTATTAATAATAGAAGAGAAATCCTTGAGGAAACAAATTGGAGTATGATCAAGCATACAGATAGTACAGTTGTATTGCCAGAAATGGATACATTTGGAGATATTTTACTTTGGAAAAGACAGAAATTTTGCAGAGTCAGGTCTATATTTACAGAAAATTACAAACTGAAGCAATTTTTGCCAAGTGAATAGGTATGGAAGAAGATGAAGTTTTCAATGAGCATATATCACATTCTAAAGTATTGGATGATTTATGAAACAAATAAAAAAGTTTTTGATTAATAGACATGACGTGAACAGAGAAGCAAGAAATCCTATTGATATTGTTGTCAAATATAAGCATAAGAATGTGAGCTATTTTCTTGAATCGCTCAGACAGGTTTGTGAGTAAACATAGATTTCATCAGTAGTTCCAGTATAACTTGGAACTAACATCTATGTGAGTAAATACATTTAGCTATCGAGTCACACAGAATAGAAGAAAGATACTAAAACATAAATAACACAATTCAGCCTCAGGGAGATCACAAAACACATCTCACTGTTAACATCTTCATATTTTGCCAACCATTTATCTTTATTTACAGGAGTACAGGTAAGATCTGCTGAAGTCAAGCTGTCCCACCCTGGGCACTAGCCCAGTAGTTATATAGCTAGAGGGTCTCCTGGATAGAGGCATCTCTACTTCATTTACTATCTAATTTGTTTTCTTTACTTAAAAATTAAAGCAAAGGGGGATATTTTGGAAACATTTAACCACTGCACATATAAGCCTAAGGGCAAATTCACCAAGCAGTTAAGTTAAACTTCTCAAATAATCATTGACACATTCAATTATGAGGTGAACTTTAACAAATGCCTTCTCCTCACCAGGGTGTCAGTAAGAGATCATTAATGTCCCATTTTCATTTGATTTTGGCACTCCAAAAAGTCAGTCTATCCACAGATGGTGGTGAAGGAAACCTATGAAAGCCCCAAATCCTCCTGCAAACAGCAGCTCCTGTATCTACTATTCTGCACGTAGGCTTTGTGTGGGCTCCCAGCTTCCCAACCCGTTAGTTTCCTGTCTCCTTGCCCTCCATTTCCCTATCATCCTCTCAAAAACACAGGTTTTGACACTAACACTTTCTTTGAACTACACTGCTCCCATTCGCATACCTTTTCTCATTTTTCTGCCATTCAAGATCACTCAGCATTTCTAGTGAAAATTTTCCAGGATAACTGTCTACTGTTAATTCATACCACCTCCAGTTTTTTCCCTATGTATTGCATATGCTTAGATCCACATTTTGAAACCATTAAGCTTTTGAAATCCTAGAGTAAGTGATGATGCATATCTTGCTATTTATGATATAAAATTGTAGCACAGTTTCAAAAGTTTTTAAGGTATTCAACAATTCTTTGAAGGTTCTGTTGCTCTTGCTGCAATTTATCAAAATCACCTTTTGTCTTTATAGCACATTCCTCATATTCTATGCATTTCAATCTTCACATATTTCATTGTTCAGTGCTATGTATAGTAATCTCTCTCTTTCTCTCTCTCTCTCTCTCTCTCTCTCTCTCTCTCTCTCTCTCTCTTCTCTCTCCTCTCTCTCTCTCTCTCTCTCCTCTCTCCTCTCCTCTCCTCTCCTCTCCTCTCCTCTCCTCTCCTCTCCTCTCCTCTCCTCTCCTCTCCTCTCCTCTCCTCTCCTCTCCTCTCCTCTCCTCCTTCTCCTTTGCTGAGAGTCTACCAATGAGCTGTCACCTGCCAGCACTTAAGTCAACTTCTTTGAAGGTTCCACATTGTCTTACCTACTTTTCTTCAATCCCTTCCTATTGGAGTTCATTGTGACTAGATTTATTCAGAATGAAAATAACTACTGATTTTCTCTTGAAACATATTCTGAAATTGAAGAAAAGGTCTAGCTTCCAGCAAACAAAAACCTCTGAAATAACGCAAGTACTCTGTCATTGTGCTGCTCATTCATTTTCAAGTCTATTTAGACTCTCCAGAAACCATATGCAATCTTATTTCAAAGATTTTGGACAACTTCTCTATGGATTTACTAGACTTCTCTATAGACATACACTGACCCAGGGGTAATATTGTAAAAACACTTAGCACAGATACTGTCCAATCTAGAAAATCTGTAGCTAAAGCCTAGAACAAAATCCTGCAGGCCAGCTGCAGTGACACCCACTAACTCTTCAGTTGCCCTTTTGCTGGGAATGGGGAACAGGAGGACCTCTGTGGTCAGAGGAGGAAGCTTCAGCCAGAAGTGGTCATTTGCAAACCTGATTAGAAGTATTCCATATTGTAATTGCTTGCCAATGAGTTTTGGCTAAATATTAGTCATACCTTTAAGTATTTGCTGCTTATTTCCTCCCAGTAAAATATTCCAAATAATCCTTTCAGTATGGTATAAAATGCCTTAGTGGTAAAACTCACCCAGATCTCATGTGGGAGTTAAACCCCTAACCTTCTAAATCAGATTCTCCAAGGCAGGGAGTGGTGTGGGCAGGGAAAGCTCCACCATCACCTCAGGTGACACATCATTACAGAAGTTCAGATAACAGCAGCTCCCTTTATGTAATCATCACTGCAACTGCATAACTTGAACAGTACATACATGAAGAGGTCTATTTGCAGAAGATAAAGTGAACCACATCAAGGTTTAGAATTTGCTCAATATTAGCAACCAGGTTTTCTGTTTTTAATTACAATGTTCTTGAATGATTCACTTTGATTATTTCCTGCACTAAGAAATTTTATAAAATGGTAGCATTTCCCTTTAAATTCCATTTTTGTATGCCTATTTGTCTTTCCTTCTTGTCATTTTAATTGTATTTTAGAAGATTGCCTATTCAAAAACCACTTAAATTATGTGTATTTTTCTGCTTCTCACAATCAAACACAAAATATTGGCCTCATTAGCAAAATGTTAGGAGCACAATTTTTATCATAAATTTTATCCTAACAATAAATGTTTCTTTTGTAAGTAAAAAAAATAATACATAAGAGAAAATTTAATTTTCTTAAAATGCACATGAAATTAAAAATAAAGTGGAAACTGGAAAATAATAGCTGTTCAACCATCTCTCTTTGTATCACCTGTTACTTCTACAGAATATTGGTCTTTTGGTCTGCATTTGGGAAATGATTATAGGAAATGTTTTAGGTTTTTTTGTAAATTATTTGTTTTTATATCTCTGAGGTTAGATATATTGTTACCTATCAGCAGAACACTAGTATGTATTAAATATATATACAGGATAATTGGCAACTTTAACTGACAAAGAATGATTAAAACTGGGGAAAATGATTTGCAGTCTGAAGGCTGTGGGATATCTCTCATTGAAAAATCTGAAGATGGTGACATGTCACTACTTTGCAAGCCATCTGCCTAGACAATTCAATCCAAGTGGCTCTGACAATTAAAAAAAAAAAATGAATATTGCCAGGCCTATCAATATTTAACTGGAAGACCGGCACTGGAAGACTAGACAGAGGTGAACTTTTAGATTAAAAATGTGCTTGTTTTGGTATTGACTTCTATGTGGAACTGGATATATCAATGTGACTGCCAAGCTCAAATTCTTAGAAATTAGGAATTCATCCTTGGATGGATCACTATGCCTCAATTAGGGCATTTAGAATAGGGTCAAATAAGAAAAGGTCGTTCATGAGGACCTCATTATTGGCTTATACATAAAAGGCATTCAAGTGGCTAAGCAGAATTGACCCTTTGCTGTATGTTTTAGAGACTGGCCAAAGCTATCTACACTAATAAAAGAGAAACATGGTAATTGGCGTACGACCGCTACCCTTCCCATTGGCTAATCAAGGAGATATGCAAATTAACTGCCAGCCAAGATGGCGGCCGGCAGCCAGGCAGCTTGAAACTAACATGAGGCTTGCTTGCTTCAGGGACGGAGGAAACCAACGTTCCCCGCCTGCCTTGCAGGCCTCTGAGCCTGCAGTTTGAAACATTTTAACAAATATATCTCAGAGCTGGAGTCAGAGCTGGAGTTATACATTGTTTCGAACCGAAACAAACCAGATACCTACTTTCAGCAGCGGAGGCCTAAGAGCTGGAGCCTCAGAGCTAAAGCTGGCCCAGAATTAAAAAGAAAAAAAGAAAAAAAAGGAGCGGCTGGGAGCTTCAGTCCCAACCTGAAAACAGCTCTCAGCCCCTCACCCAGGCTGGCCAGGCACCCCAGTGGGGACCCCCACCCTGATCCAGGACACCCTTCAGGGCAAACCAGCCAGCCCCACCCATGCACCAGGCCTCTATCCTATATAGTAAAAGGGTAATATGCCTCCCAGCACCGGGATCAGCAGAGCCGAGAGGTCTCCCGGCACTGGCACCGGGATCAGTGTGACAGGGGGCAGCGCCCAAACCCCCTGATCGCCCTGCGGCTCTGTGTGTGACAGGGGGCGGGGCCACCACCTCCCTATCTGCCCTGCTCTGTTCATGACAGGGGAAGGCGCCCCAACCTCCTGATCAGCCCTGCTCTGTGCCTGATACGGGGGAGCTCCCCAACCTCTGATTGCCCTGTGGCTCTGTGTGTGACAGGGTAGAGCCATAACCTCCCCATCGGCCCTGCCCTGAGAGTGAGAGTGGCACCGCCCCAACCCCCTGATCCGCCCTGCTCTGTGTGTAACAGGGTAGAGCCATAACCTCTCCATTGGCCCTGCCTGAGAGTGAGAGTGGCATCGCCCCAACCCCCTGATCCGCCCTGCTCTGTGTGTGACAGGGGGCGGTGCCCCAACTCCCCTATCGGCCCTACTCTCTGAGTGACAGGGGGGCGCTCCCCAACCCCCTGATGGGCCCTGCTCTGTGCGTGACAGGGGGGATCTCCCCAACCCCCTGATCGACCCTGGTCCGTGCGTGACAGGGTAAGGAGCCCCAACCCCCCTGATGGGCCCTGCTCTGTGTGTGACAGGAGGCAGCGCCCCAACCCCCTGATCTGCCCTGCTCTGTGTGTGACAGGGGGTGGCGCCGCAACCTCCCCATCGACCCTGCCTTGAGTGTGACGGGGGAGGTGCCCCAACCCCCCAATCGGCCCTACCCTGAGCGTGACTGGGGTTGGCATGGCAACCTCCCAATCCGCCCTGCTCTGTGCATGACAGGGGGCAGTGTCCCAACTCCCCAATCGGTCCTGCTCTGAGCCCGACCAGGGGCTGTGCCTAGGGATTAGGCCTGCCCTCTGCCACCCGGGAGCAGGCCTAAGCCAGCAGGGCTTTATCTCCCAAGGGGTCCCAGACTACGAGAGGGCACGGGCCGGGCTGAGGGACCCCCCTTCCCCCCGAGTGCACAAATTTTTTGTGCACCGGGCCTCTAGTATATATATAAGATGATAATCTAGAAAAATTGAGAATCTTTTCTTTTTCCTGTGGATATCGTTTTGCACAAAGTGAGTTCTTTGAACCATATGTCAGAATTACTAGAGTGCTTATAAAAAGCATATTCCTGAACTCCTCTTACAAAAAAAAAAAAAATGTTGAACAGTTATCTCTGTTTTTATTGAAAAGCATTCCCTATGCTTCATATGCTCAATGGGGTGTGAGCAGCATTGCTTTTAACACTATTGATTTAGGTGGTGCTCTATAGAACCATGTTCTAACATGTATAGACAGGACTAATTGCATCTGCAAACATATAACATTAACACATGATTTAGAGTATCAGAACACCCCCCCCCCCCCCAATAAGAGAGCACTACTGTAAATTTACCATAATACTTGAAACCTCATTTTGAAAGATTATTTCTTCAGGTCTTTATACATCCTCTTCCATTAAGTCTTCTGTTAAGGATACTTCGATATCAGTAATAGTGATAAAATAATTTTATCTCCGTTGCTAAAATCTTTTATCAGACATCTTTCTTCATAGGTAAATGAGAGCAAGGTATCAAGAAAATAAATACTTTGGTGGTAAAACAGGTCACAGTTACATATCTCTACCCATATTATATTTGCCTTCTGTCTTTTATTGTAATCAGCTATGTATACATGTATGATCTCACCTAGTGACTCATAAATTCTTAAAGGGCAGGGACTGCTTTCTTCTTTCTGTCTCCAGGACTCCAGGACTTGCTATAGTGCTCAACACATGGTTGCAGTGAACACTGGTGTGCAGATACCTCTGTGAGATAATTATTTCAATTCCTTCAGCTATACAGGGTGTTCACATGGAAAAACACACACAACAATTAATAAGTAATGATATAATAATAAACTCTGTGTTTCATGTACTCACAACTGTACACTTACTTTGCCCCACACTATATACCCAGAAGTGGGATTGCAGCTAATGCTATGGTGGTAACCATAGTGCAATATATACTAGTAAGTGTATCAAACCAACATGCTGTACACCTAAAAGTTTTACACAATGTCATATCTTTAAAAAGAAGGAAGGGAGGAAGGAAGGAAGGAAGGGAGGAAGGAAGGAAGGAAGGAAGGAAGGAAGGAAGGAAGGAAGGAAGGAAGGAAGGAGGGAGGGAGGGAGGGAGGGAGGGAGGGAGGGAGAAGAAAGAAAGAAAGAAAGGAAGGAAGGAAGGAAGGAAGGAAGGAAGGAAGGAAGGAAGGAAGGAAGGAAGGAAGGAAGGAAGGAAGGAAGGAAGAACGAGCAGAGGTTGTGATGATTTGATGGCTCATTGTGGGGGCCACAGTCAGGGAATTTGAGCAACACTAGAAGCTGAAAAAGGCTAGGAAATAGATTCTTCCCTAAGGCTTCAAAAACATGTGATCTGATGATCACCTTGATTTTAGGGATTCTAACTTCCAGAACTATAACATAATGAGTTTTGGTTGTTTTAAGCCACTAAATTTGTACTAATTTGTTACAACAATACAATCATCAAATAGAGACATCATCATAATTTTCATTGAAGAGGATGTTTGCTGAATCCGGTTTGGCTCAGTGGATAGAGCGTCGGCCTGCGGACTGAAAGGTCCCAGGTTCGATTCCGGTCAAGGGCATGTACCTGGGTTGCAGGCATATCCCCAGTAGGAGATGTGCAGGAGGCAGCTGATCGATGTTTCTCTCTCATCGATGTTTCTAACTCTCTATCTCTCTCCCTTCCTCTCTGTAAAAAATCAATAAAATATATTTAAAAAAAAAAAAGAGGATGTTTAACAGTGTTTAACAGATTAGTCTATGGAGCCAGAATGTATGAATTTAAATCCCCTATCTCCTTTCACTAAGTGAGTTATTTTGGCAAGTAGTCGTTGCTTTGTACAGTAGGTATAATAATAGCACCTACTTATAGGGTTTTGAGAATATTATATGAGTTAATAAATTTAAAACTACCAGATCAATGTGTGACATACAGAAAGTTTTCGTAAGAACTACACCTTCATTAATAATTTTATTTTTCTCATTATTAAAGGTATGATTAGAATTTGCTTTTTCTTTAATAATATCTGCATTATTATTCTATAGTGACCACTTAGTGGAAAAGGTATCAAATGTATTTGAACAAATGTCTGCTTTCAGAGAGTTTATGATCATAAGAGAGGGGTAGAGTATGTACCTAAATTACTGCACTGCAGGATGGAAAATTGCAGATATCATAAATGTCTTTCTTTCTTCCCACCACCCTGTTTCTGAGTCTAGCAAATGTGATGCATGATATATTCTGTATCTGTCCTTGGCCGTGGAAGTATCTCAATTGTAGGACACATTTTGACCCAATTATATATGTAACATTTGTTTTCATTAGAAAAATAAATGATCTGGAGGGATGGAAGAGCTGTTTGACTCTGCTATGTGCTGGATTGCGATTCATAAATTCTTGCACTAGATGAGAAGTTTCAACCTTTAATTATCACATAGCTCACTCACAGTCACACAATTGTCAGATATGGACCTCATCTCAGTTTCAGTGCTTAATGATAAACAAAAACAAAATAACTAACAACAACATCAACATAACTATGCTTTATACCTGGTGGTGAACCACTTCTTCTGGTAATAGCACTCATACTTTTTAGAATTATAAAATGACAGCTCAGGACCATAGATAAGACCTCAGACAAGAAACAAGAAAATAATAACAATTTCTGAGTTCATGTAGCAATTGTCCCCTAATGTTAACCTTCACAATCCCATAATAGATTAAATAGGTACCATTTTCAGGAAGAACATTCAAAGTTGAATCCATCTGTTAGCAGAAATATGAAAGAATAAATATCATCATTACAAAAACATATTTAGCATGTGCTTTTGCTATTGTTTTGTTTTTAATTGTTTTGCATGTGATGTTGTACTTCTTACAATACTAAAAAAAATCTTGTTTTTGCCCTGGTCAGTGTGGTTCAGTTGGTTGAGCGTCATCTCATGCACTGAAAGGTTGCTGGTTCAAATCATGGTCAGAGCACATGTCCAGGTTGTGGTCATGTACCAGAGGCAAGTGAACGATGTTTCTTTCTCAAATCAATGTTTCTTTCTCTCTCTCTCCTTCTCTTTTCCTTTATCTCTAATGTCAATAGAAACGTTAAAAAATATCGTTTAAAAATATAACTCAATTTGTGTACATGTGATTGAACAGCTAATTATGGGCACCTTTACCTGAACAAAATGTTGGGATATAGGAATGCCATCCACTCTCATGTTAATCTCAATTATCCACTGCTATAATTGAGGAAGGTCACAAATACAGGTGCTTGCATAGATTAGCTTAGTATTTGGTCTATTTCTCTGGAAACAATCTGAAAAACCAAATCTATGTTTAAAAGCTATGATTGTTGTTTCAGGTTAATGGAAGAGCATTGATTAGAAAAACCAAAATAGCCAAATTATTAAGATCACAATATAAAGAAGAAAGACCCATAGGGATATTAGAATTTTTATTATTAGCTATGTAAAGCTCACAGAAAAATGTTCACAAAATTTTATACTTATTTTCCTAGAAATACTCTCAACTTATAAATGCACATATAATGTTACATCTATAAAAGGTAAAATTATGTCACTAAAATGCATAATACTTAACTGAGAACATTTGATTTTGCATCATCAGCCATGTTAAATATCATTTGAATAATTCAGAACAAACTATCCTAAAAAGTCTATATTAGCAACACAAACCTACATTCTTATAGGAGCTTATTTTATGACCAATTTACCAATCTTCAGGAACTTATCCATTATAATCTTAATTGAACTTCTAGATCTTATAATATTTTGTCAGCAACTTTAAATTCATCCTTATATTCTACTTTTGTGGGTTTTTGTTTGTTTGTTTTTTGTTTTCGTTCTTTTGTTTTTTTCAGGACAATCCTGGAGGATGAAGCCTTCAGCCAATAAAATAAAACATTCTTCATAAGGAATCATATGGCATAAAACTGTATACCAAACCTAGGCTAAATATGGTAGGTGTTCCCAGGGTTAGCTATTTTGATATGTTTGTGAGGAGCAGATTTTGACAACTAAATGATATACTTTGACAAAACTTGAATAACTCATCGCCTCCCAATGTCGCAGTACTTTTAAGTTAAAACAATGCTGACATACTAGGATCTTGCAATATTGGTGTTCTTTATTTGCAAATCACAGAAACTGGCTATAGCTTATCTAAACCAAGGGACACATTTAAAAAGGATTTTGGAAGAAGACAATACTGGTGGTAAGGTGGGGATCCAGGCTTGAAACTGGACTGGGAAGTGTGGAAAGTGGCATGGGCCTTTCTGCAAGTGGCATGCAGTCTGAGAGCCTCTTTGGGAATGACATGGGATTGAGCATGCTTACCTCTTTTATGTGGCATGCCCACGTTTCTGATTCTAATTGACCTTGGTTTGAGCCCAGCCAAGGGCAGAACAGTACACACAGTGAAGAGCCCCACTGCGCTGCACAGAATAGAAAGAAAAAAAATTGAATGTAATTAGGAAAAAGGAATGGATGCTAAACAAACCACCTTTCTCCAAACCCAACTGTATGCTATAGTTTTATTATTATTTTTTGACAATTTAAAAAAATTACAGCTAAGGATTAGGAAACTTAAATCGTTCTCATTATCAAAGTCTCATCAATGACAGTAGCAGGTAATGGACTAGCTGGGGCAGGGATGGGTGTGAGGAGCATTTCAAAAAAATAAATTTGTCTGGAAACATACAATTTTAAAGAGTTCTTTTCAGGCTGGCTTGATGATTAATTCTGAATCTTTTTTATCAGCAAGAAGCTGGAAGTAAATCAAGCCTCCTATATTACACCTGCCATCCTCCATTGTAATAGATGCAGACTAAATTGTTTAATTTTTTATTTAAATGGAGTTTAATACAAAATTTAAATTGTACAAAACAGAAAATAGCTCTAACTGCATAATTCATTATTGTAGAAAATAAATATGATCCCCTGGATGTATAAATGACACACATAGAGCTTGCATAAATTTAATTGTTACTCCCACCCATCAGTAATTTTATAATCATTTAAAGTCTAACTCTTTAGACTTTAATAATGAGATGAAATTATTTTAAACTTTTCATATGCTGACAAATAGAAACTTTTTGTTCTCTATTTACAAAGTGACATCTGCTCTACTTTCATTTTATTTCTTCAAAATGAGGTTACTTTAGTATTTTCTTATTTTGTAAAATAGCTTTGCCAAAGATGGTAAAAATGCAGTCCTTGAAGACAAAAAAAAAATCACAGACTATAGATATGACACTTTACATATTGTAGTTACCTTCTTAAAATTTTATATAAGGTATTTCAGATACCTATTTTCCTTTTTTCTTTTCTCAACCACACACGGGTAAAGCAATAAAAATCAAGCTATTTAGCAAATAGGATATTGACCATTACTTAAATAACAGTAATAATATAACATAAATAATATAAATTAGTCTTTCTGTCTGATTATTTAAAGATACACAGGTTGTAGCTCCTACTATTCGATAACTAGGATTTTTAAAATGTAAAACTCTGATCAGAGTTATGCTGCTGTTGTCACCTGATCAATCACCTCATAGTCCTCTCCCTCACATTATCTATCCTCTTCCAACTGACATGCACAATACTCACACATACACACGGGCACACATGTGTACACACACACATGCAAACATTGAAGGACATGGTTTGATGCTGTGGATGCTGATGTCAAATTTACTTGGGTTTATAGCCAGCTCTATCACTCACTAAGTATGCAACTTCAGCTAAGTTATGCACTTAACCTCTCCAAGCCCTTTTTTCTTCATTTGTAAAACAAAGGTAGACACCATGGATATTCTCAATAAATGGAAAGTGCTCCTGTGGCAATTATTCCTATTGTTGGTATAGTGCTTTCAGGAGGACAAGTAGTTGTGATATTAGTAAGTGTTCAAGGTTTATCCTCTGTATTTAAAAAGTTATTTCCAGTCATAATGAGATAGAAACACCTTGTTAGAGGATCATTCCTGGAACATAACACGTATAAGAAAGATAATTATGAAGCCTAGGATGAATCATAACTGTGATAAATCCTGAGAAAATTCAGTCATTACAGATACATATTTCTTTTTTCATTTTAATCTTCTATTACTTGCTTAGTTATTACAAAAATCAGAGTGTGAGAAGAGATGGCAGTACTGACTACTGATGAATTTTAACAAACATGGTTGAATAAATCAGATTTCAAAACACATTTGGCTATATTATTATCAATATATACTATTTTTATTAGTATATAATTTATCCCTAGAATTGCTTTAGGCATAAAACTGAATAGTAATGTTTCAAACAATAGGATACCAGAAAGAGAAAATGTTGTATTAAGAGATCATATAGCTTAATTTATGGCCTTGCTTCCACCTTTCTCCATTTCTCTCTTTACTAAAATACCTGATGTCTGACATCACAACAATCAGCATTTAAATAACAGAAGTCAGGTTCCCCATGTCCCACGTGAAGGATTTCCCGGCAGATCAGACTTTTTAAAGCATATATGAGCTAACAATACAAAACCTTTGCTCTGGCATCACTCCTTTAGATCTAGGCTTCAAGTTAGAATCTTTATAATTAAGAAATCTTACTCTTCTTGATGAAAATGAAAAATAAATCCTGAGTGAGAGAGTATAGAAGAACAAGCACTTAACTAGAAAATGGGAGGTCTGGTCTAGTCCTGAGTCTTATTCCTTTTACCTCTGTAACTCCAGCAAATAAAAATAGCCTCTGTATAAAATGAAAAAGTTTGGTAAACTATTCTAAGCATCATTTCAGTGTTAATGCTTCTTAGGGAGAAACAATTCATCACATGTGTTACTTTCATTTGATATTTTTCATAATACACACAAATACCAAGCACACTCTACACATACACATATGCATATATACACATACTTATAAATATACCCTTTTTAATCTCTCTCTCTCTCTCTCTCTCTCTCTCTCTCTCTCTCTCTCTCTCTCTCATATAGAAACCCATAAATCAATACTCTTATTCTATAAAAGAGAAATTTGACAGGATCTGTCATCAGATCAAGAGGATTCTGTGGCAAACTTATTTCCCTGGGAAAATATATATGCCGATAATAGAATTTTACGTCTGATTTTTGTGTAGTGATAAAATGCCTATTTCTATTTTGCTAGTATAAGGAAAATGGAGGTTAGGTCATTTATCATCCAATGGAATGAATAGCGCTCAGCAAATGCTTAAGTGAAACCCCTTCAGCCCATTTAAGATACAAGTCCTCCTAACACACATCTACTTTTATTATTGATTCTTATCTTCTTTGCCCTCAAGTAGTAAGAAAAATGCTCACTTCTAGCCTGGGAGAAAAGAGAAGAGAAAAGTAACATCAGCTCTCTCCTACGCTGGTGAAAAGATAGACTTGATGACATAATTGGCCCTTCCTGACTCTAATTTGTATGACTGACAGTTAAAACAGCTTGTGCTAGGTGCCACAGCAGAGAGAGAAGCAACAGCCAAATTGAAAGGTAAATTAAATATGCTTTTCTGAATCTGAATTTGCCAGGCTGTTTTATTTTATCTCTACGGTGATGTGTAATTCTATCCACAAGAAGGTAAAGAGGGAGTTAGAAGAGCCATCAGGAGAGGAAATAAAATAAATTCGTACTGATCCTCAAGGAAATAAATAGCCTGTTGGTCTGCCTCTTAGTTCCTAAACTGTTACACAAGCAGACGATTTTGGGGTTATTTTAGCAAATTGCGTTTTCATATTACTCAGAAACCCAGGATTGTTCTAACAACCTATAATGGTTTATTCATATTTCTTAGTTATGGGAGCTGGGGTCATCTGACTCCTCAAACTCTTCCCTCTATCTCTTCAACAGAAGCATTAGAAAACAGCATGAGGTGGTAATTATGCTGTGTTTTTACTGTTACAAAATGATGTATGCCAGGAGAAATTCTCCCTGACCCCCCAAATCAACACAGTACCATAGATGTCTTTCATATATTTTGCAGGAAAAGGAAGCTGATCAAAGATGAATATAAATAAATGATAATCTAAATGATTCCAGCTCTCCAAGCTACAATGCTAAGAGGAATGAAATTGGATAATTAGATTGATCCATCTGACTTATTTTTTTTTTTCCAGCCACCTCCATCTCTCTACCAAATGAACAGCAGAAATATATTGAACCATGCATGCCGGAGCTGAGGTAGCCACCATGACAAGGAGGGCTAAAGGATGCCTATATACATTTCTTGTAGCTGAAAACCCAGACATTGTTTTGAAAATGCCAAACCCATTTCCTAAAATACTGCTGCAGATTTTTTTAAAAAATTAAATTTATTGGGTGACATTGATTAATAAAATTATATAGGTTTTAAGACTACAATTCTGTAATACATCATCTGTATATTGCATTGTGTTCTCACCACCCAAAGTCAGCTCTTCTTCTGTCGCCAAATATTTGATCCCCTCACACAGATTTCAGTTTACTTATGGATTATGTCAGGAGGGTCTTAAACCTAGGTTCCCCATTGTTCTTATTCTCCCAGGTGCCAAGGAGTTGAGGCGGTTTAATATGCTACATAATTATTTCAAATTCACCAAAAGTAATAATAATACAGTGGGGCCTTGACTTACAAGTTTAATTCATTCCGTGACGGAGCTCGTAACTCAAATTACTCATATGTCAAATAAAAAAATGAACGGGTGAAACACGTGATGCTGGGCTGATGTTGTGGTGTTCACTGTGACGTTTGCTGTGCCAACTAGCAGTGGGGTATCTGAAGCTGGCTCGTAACCCGAATTTTAGCTCGCAACTCAAAGCAAAAAATCGGCTGAGAGACGGCTCGTATCTTGAAAAATACATTAGTCGGGACACTCGTAAGTCAAGGCCTCACTGTATTATTATTTGTTTATTGCTCTAAATTCATGTATACTTTCCTATTTCATCCTCAAAATAACTTTCAGAATAAAGTACAACTAGTACAGTTTACAGATGAGAAGACCGAGAATTTTAAAATTTATTTGAGCTTATTCAACTAATAAGTAGTAGAAACAGTGTTCAATCCCAGGCAGTCTATATCCAGAATGTCATTTTAAGTATCCTGCCATTTTGGCAGAATAGCATTGTAATCAATGCCGTGGATTATACAATGATATTCTGAGTTGCAGGATATTTTAGCTGATATACTTCTATTTAAATTGGAGAAGGCTTTGGCATCTTAGTTAGAATTCTTTTAATTACAATGTTGTTTCTGTAGATTACCAGCACTTTTTTAACTCATATTTTCAAGTTTTTATTAATATTTTGTTGACAAGAACAGGATATTTGTTATAAAACATGAGGAGTTGAAAGACACTATCATTTAAAAAAAACAACAACAAACAAGCAAATAAGTAAAAGAAAAAGCAACAGCTGAAACCGGTTTGGCTCAGTGGATAGAGTGTCAGCCTGCGGACTGAAGGGTCCCAGGTTCGATTCTGGTCAAGAGCATATACCTGGGTTGCAGGCACATCCCCAGTAGGAGATGTGCAGGAGGCAGCTGATCGATGTTTCTCTCTCATCGATGTTTCTAACTCTCTATCTCTCTCCCTTCTTCTCTGTAAAAAAATCAATAAAATATATTAAAAAAGAAAAGAAAAAGCAACCCACATTTTCTGTGGTAGGTGAGAATCAATAGGCAGAGAAAAGTGAGAATGTCCAGGCCTACTGATAGACACAGTCCATTTTCAGCAATGAGAGGGACCCAGGTGAAACTGAAGAAACTCAGGAAGTTGAAGCTAAACATTTCTATTTTTTTCTGAGAAAAGCCTTTTGCCATTATTGTGTTTTTTCTCCACTTAAAACATTAATGATATGAAATAATAATATAAATAGTGTTATCCTAAGAGCAGAAATTTCTTCTCCTACTAAGATAATGCAGAGAGCACTATATTAAGAAGTTTCTCTTTTAGAAAGGTAAAATCTGAGGCATCTCAGATATTATCAATTTTTACTTGTTATCAATTCCATCATGTAGAAATAGAAACATTTCTTTAATAGATTTTATCAAACTTTAGATATGACATAAAGAAATGCCACAAGCTAAATGTATTAGTAAAATGTTCCTGAAATTCATAACAGAAAGCTATCAGACATAGGGCAGGGGAAAATAACTTAGTCATCAATGCTTTACACTGTCAAATGAGCTGCTTCAGATGCAAACCCTGGGGTTTGCATCCCTATTTGAACAATACTGGCTGGGTGAATTGCAAATATGCACTAAAATTCTAGATTGAACTGGAAAATGAATGAGTTCAAGCATATTAATTCAGCTTCTACCCATTAGAAATTCACAATGTGTACATCGTTCAATGACTGCAATTTAAAAATATAAAATGAAATGAAGAAAACATTACCACAACGAATATCAATTCATAAACATTCAACTTTCACAATCAACCTTACAAATTAACTAATAATATCAGTATATGATGAACAAAACTCATGTTTGTGTAGGGATGGTACTTATACACAAGGTCTAATGAATCTGAAACACTTAATAAACATACACAGTATGTGTACAGAATATATATGGAATAAGATTGGAAAAGAGTGAATGAAGATGGTGACTTCATTTATAGAGATTAAAATAAACTATGTCTTTATAATAAAATATTATGAAAATATATTCCAAGTTTTACAACAGATTTTGTAGAGCAAAATTCACGACTAAGCATACGTTAAGAGGTTCAGGGCCATGGGTTGTATTGAGTGATCAGTTTCTATGCAAGATTCAACAATCTGATTTATTCAGCTCCTGGCGGCATCCTGTCTATGTCTATGTGACTATGGCCATGTGGACATGAATAGAAGGATAAATCTCTAAGACATCTCAGGTTTGTGATTCAGTGTTATCTTAAGAGCAGAAAGAAAAAAACAACAGAGCTATACATTTTATGTTTAACAGCTTACATTCTTCTATTTTAAGCAGAGTATACTTTCTGAAAGTTGCTTTTAAAAGTTGCTTACAGAAGGTCCCAGGACATGACTACATTCCAGTGTAGTTATGACTCTTAAGAAGGGCAAATTTAATAATTTTAACTAAAAAATAAACTCTAATGTATCTAGTATATTTTCATGTGTTGTTGACTTCAATATGTTCCTACGCCAAAAGTGAGAACTTTCCAGACAAGGGGAACAAGAATTTAAGCTTCTACTGAGGATGCATAATTCTATAATTCTGGCAAGAGCATTGTTTTCCATCCATATCACATCAAAATACAAAGCTGGATAATGGATAAATCAAATTTTTCTTAAACTCATCAGAGAACTAAGGGCACAGGACAACTTAACCAAAAATGATGGAAAGACTCATGTTTCTAAGAAAGAGATCATACAGCATGAACCGACCTGGGGGCAGATGCAGCAAGCCAACAAGCAAAAAAGAAGAATTCAGTGAGTATTTAAACAAATTGCTAGAAAATGAGTACAGACACGTCTGAAAGAATAGAACACCTAGGACATAAAAAACAAAAGAAAAATAATTCACGCTCATTTGTAACATTTTCTCCACAGACCTCAGGAGGTAACCATGAGAAAAACTGGTAATTATGAGATTATCCACTGGGAAAGGGGAAGGATCACCAAAAAGGAGATCCTCACACCATGGAGAATCAGGAAAGCACCACCTGCCTAAAACTAAGAGTGAACCAGAACACCAGAGAATGTTCATGCCCTCCACTCATGCCACCAGGTTGCCAAGAGTTGCATGACAAACAATAGCAGTCTACTACATGGAGAATGGAATAATTGTGGAGAAATACCTTCTCCGACACAAAAGTGCAAAAATAAGATATTAAGCAGAGAATGGAGCAAAACAGCCCTCACAATAAACAATGAACAAAAGGCAAAAGTAGAAATATTTGAAGTTGGGGGCACACTAAGAGTAACCATAACAATAATAATAATAACTAATAATAATAAGTGTAGCCCATCTTCTCACTAGAACAACTCAACTTGTAAGGCTTAGCAAAAGAAGAAGTTCACATTTCCAGGCATGAATATTATATACCTCAGTCTCTGTGCTCTGACAAAGTGTCCAGTTGTCAACTAATGATTACAAGACACACAAATAAACAAAAACAAACAAACAAGAAACAAAAATCACAGCACACTGTTCAGAGACGAAGTAACCCACAGAGCCGGACTCAGCTATCACTCTGATGTTGGAACCATCAGAGAGAGAATATAAAATAACCATATATTATTTCACTGTTAGGTGATTAATATGTTAAAATCTAGGGAGAAAAAGATTGGCAACATGCATAGACACATGGAGCAAAGAGGTAGAAACTGAAAGAAATAATCAAATAAAAAGTTTGCCAATAAAAGTGAATTCTGCCTTTGAGGGGCTCATCAATAAATTCAACACCACAAAATAAAAGAATCACTGAAAATGAAAATAAGTCAATAGAAATAATGCAAGGAGAAACACAAAGAAAAATAAAGTAAAAAATGAAGCAAGGTATCCAAGAGCTCTAGGGTAATATCTAATATGTCAAAACATAAAATCCCAGAAGAAAAAGAGAAATAGAAGAAAGCATAAGAAGTATTTGAAGAGATAAGGGTCAAAACTCCAAACTACAAATCCCAGAAATTCATCAAATACCAAAGGTGTAAATATAAAACAAACATACCTATGTAAGCACATTATTGACAAACTGCTGAAAGCTAAAAATAAAGAACCTACATTGGAAGCTACACCAAAATGAAAATCAGAATTGCAGCAGACTGCTTGGTATAACAATAGAAAATACAGTGGATTTGTAACTATAAACTACACAAATTAAAAGACAATGGAATGGCATTTTAAAGTGCTGGAGAGAAAATAAATGTCTCCTCGGAATTCTATACCAACAAAAAGTGACACACAGCTCTGGAAAGAATTCCTGAAATGGTAGAGAGAAACTCCAGGTTTCTGGCAAAACAAGTATTTAACTAATGGAAATTATTAAAAACAAACAAAGAACCAGTGTCCTAGGAGCATGCAGTAGTTTTCAATCATGGCTGTAAGAAAATTACCACAAAATGAATGGCTTAAAGTAATAACATTATTATATTACAGTTCAGAAATCCAAAGTAGGTTTCACTCAGCTAAAATCAAGGCAAATGTACATTCCTCCTGAAGATTTAGGAAAAATCCACTACTTTGCCCTTCCCAACTTCTAGTGATCACCCACATTCCTTGGCTCATGCCTCTTTCCATTTTCAAAAATGTTAGTCTTTCTTACATTGTATTACTCTGACTGACTCTCCTGCATCCCTCCCTCTTTCACATCCAAGGATCTTTGTGATACATTGTCCTCCCAGAATAATCCAGATAATATTCACTATTTTAATGTAAATTTATTAGCAATCTTAATTCCATTTGCAAACTTAATCTCTCCTTGCCATTTGATATAATTTATTGACAGGTTCTAGGGATTAAAATGTAGACATTATTGGGGGCTATTATTATGTCTACCAAAGTCCAGCTTCTGACACCAAAAGATTCACATCCATCCCATATGCAAATAATGTTCATTCCATCCCAAGGTCACCAAAAGTCTCAACCAATTAGAGAATCAACTCATCTAAAATTTTTGTATTTTCCTTACATCAAAAGTTTTAGATCTCATTATCTAATTAAACTAAGTTTCAAATCTTGGAAATACTTAGTGTTTGAAAGTTACACTGTCTGGGCTCACAGCTCTTTTATGGGAAACATTCTCCCTTTTCATGAAGGGTAGTATGTGTCTGAGGCTCAGTATTTTTATCATTCTGGTTCCTGCCTATAGAATTTTGAGAGTTTAACAACCTCCTTTTATTCCCTCTCCTTACTGTGCCTTTCAATACAAGTTGACAGTGTTTCTGCTGGTATAAAAGTCTCAAGTACCTAGTACATCTCCCATGTATATTACATGGATTCACTCTGTTAGACAATGGCTCTTCTACAGATCTTTCCTGAATAATCTCATATCTATTCTGATATGATGTCTGAGGGGATCTATATGTCACACATTTAATCTCTTCACAAAGTCTTCTGTGTGACTGAATACTAAGACCTTTTAATCTTTGTGAGGCATTTTAAAGTGATTAGCCACACCCTTGGCTCTTGTTCCAAAGCATCCTATCTTGGCAGTAAATTAATTTTGGTATGCTTTGCAATTGACATAGCTTGGTAATTTCCCAAATTATTATGTTCTGGTTCCTTTTTGCTTAACAATTATCCCCTTACTATGTCTCCCTCCCCTCTCATTTTACTATAGGCGGTAATAAAAACCAGACCACACTCAATAGTTTGCTTGGAAAAGATAGGGATTGAAACCTCACTGGCACAAGGAACCTGAATACAACCTCTGACCAAACACACACACACAAAAATAGGCTACTCAGACACAAGGGAGATGCTTAGTATCCCAGGCTTAAAAATAATATCACAGACTTCTCTGACAGTCTGGTATACTATGTACATGCTTAAATCTGTCTTTTCAGATGCAATCACAGAGGGAAATTACAAGATTCAATTTCAGTCTGTATGTGGGACCAAAGTAATAAGAATAATAACAACAGCAGCAACCTACAAGAAAAGAAAAACAACACTTCTCCCTAATGTTTTTTTCATCAATCTTGTATTAAATTGTGATTGGTCTATAAATAGGATGAAAGCTAAAGGAACTACAGTGCAAAATAATTCATATAGCTGAATTCATTTATCCTCTAAGGTTTTTCATGTCAAGAGCTAACAAGTATAACCTTGGATAATAGCTATTGAGAAATTAATAATACAGCAGAATGTCACTCTTTCAATATAACTAAACAAAGTCATTCCAACATACATATAACTGTTCTTAATTCTGGCATTTGAGTCCCCAGTATCACTGACAAAACAAGTATCAACAACTTCAGACCTTAGGTATTCTTTGACTATTCAGTAAAATTATCTCATCAGCCATTCTGAAGTTGCCTTTGCTATCACTTGTTTTTCCATAATTAGTTTTTCTTCAGGTTTTATACTCTTTTTCATCCGGTACTACATGGCAAGTTTGACACATTCTGATGACACTCATCAAAGTATGAAGGGCTTGATTTTCTCATTAGTCATCATTCGTGCTTTTGTATGTTTTTTTTATTGATTTTGGCTTGAAATACTCCGTTCAACATTCTTTAACAAAGATTCTTATTTTGTTGACAAGTGTTGCCTAATAAGTTGTTTTATTTTTTTCTAATAATAAGGTATTAAATCATCAAATCATTTATGATATCATACAGCTTAAATAAATGCACAGTTTTTTTTGTTTGTTTTGAATTGGCATGTTAAAATGAAAAGACTTATAAAACCCCATTATCAGAACTATTTTTATAAAAGCTTCTGATCAGATTTTAGCTCAGGAAAAAAATCCTAACTATTGATTAATAATTAGGCACAGATGGTAAAGCTAGAAACAAAAATGGTGTAAATTTCTTTTCATTTTTCTGTTTTCTTGCCTACTGTTTTTCAATCTAGAAGACTGAAGGATGAGAAATATGAGGAAGCAGGAAAGTGCTATGAGGCATTCCTGAAAACTCCTGGCTGCAGAAGGTCCACTCAGCTGGGCTATGGCCAACAGTCCTTCAGGGAGCACGCAAAGCAGTGTAACACCCGGGAATGCCTAATTCTTTCTCTCCTCCTCAGTCCCCTTCCTGAAAGAGGTCCAAATGGACAGATCTACATGTATCCCTTCTCCCTTCCATTTTTGTATTTGAAGTCAAATAACTGGAGTTTCTTAATCAAATATTTCCCCATGAGGTAGGGGCAATGATATTAGCAACAAGAATATGTTTACAAAATAGACTCAGAAACCATTCCAGTTTGCTTAGCACTGAGAAAGCCCCCACGATATGGATCTTCAATGGTAACACTAAAGAAGTCCCAGGCATTTCCTGACAAATCAAGAGTTTGTCATCCTATCTCTAGGCCCTGTCACCTAAGGACTGGGTGACTGCTGTGTTCCAGATCCCAGCACAAAAGAAGATGATGAGGTGTCTGATGAGGCAATCAGAAAATCTTCAAAAACATCAGACTCAAATGTTTTTAGGGGTGGATGATTAATACAAATGGATTAAAATGCATAAAGATATTTAGATTCTGTCAGGGGAGAAAAAAACTTTGCACACTCTTTTTTAATAATAAGTCCATAATTTCTGATAAATCATGTACTCTTTATCACTATGTTAGGGAATCTAGTGTTAACCAACTTCAGAGGGCCTTGATAAACACTGTGAAGCATAATGTTACACTTAATAGTTGCATGTGGATCAGAGCACAGAGTCTGGGGGCAGACAGATTTTAAATGCCAGGGGCATACAGCCCATAGTATCTGGGGAATTATAGCAAGTTTTATAACTTCCTTGTGCCACAGTTTCCTAAGTTTAGTGGCACCTGTCTTATAACAATGTTATAAGAGTTTACAACATTAATATATGCAAATAATTTAGAACTTTGCTTGGTTCACAGCAAGTCTGAGAAAAGTAAAAGTGTTAATTATTTACCTCCCCAACCTGTCACTCATTCACTTAACAAATAAATGCTTATCAATATTCATGACATGATTTTTCCCCCTCTATCTCCAATGTCTAGAAAAATACCTGGCACTTAGAGTTGATAGGTTTTTGTTAAGTGAAAGAGTGACAGGGGTGTTGGTTAAATGGTAAAACTTAACCAAGTCTTAGCCTAAGCCTCTTATTATACTATACACAGCTTGAAATGCCATCATAAAGAGCCATCAATAACATACAGTGTTCACTTAAACAGGCTCCTTTTAACCAAGGGGCACTGAAGAAATGCACTTTGAGATAGCCAGTGAAAAGGATATGACTAGCAACATTTTGGTAGAATATTAAGTTATTACTCTGGTGTCATGGATGCTGTGAGCCCACCTCAGATGCCCCTTTCAGGACTGGAGGATATATCCCCCCAGGTGGCCATTGTCAAGCTCTTTTGGGAATTGTCTGAGCTGAAGGAAGTGTCCCCACATACTCTATGCCTCAGTCCTGAGACAGCCATCTTCCCGCGGCGGCTGATTCAGCTGGGGTTGTGAACACCTGCCCCTTTGCCTCAAATCAGGAGAGCTCCAGGAACCATCTCAGCTTGAGTCCATTTAGGCCTTGTGATGCCTGTGCAGATCCCAACATCTCCCCTGGCCCAATCTCTATTCCTTCTCTTCTCTTTCAGCACATTCATTTCAAAAAGCAGAAGTTGTGAGAATCAAATGAAACAACTCATGAAAATTGGTCAAATAATGTTTTTGTACATGATAAACACTCAGTAACTATTAGAAATTTGCATTCTTATTATAAAAGGAAAGAACTTTTTCATATAAAAATCTATATAGCATTCCTCTTTGAAGGCTGATCCAGCTAGCATTTGAAAAATTCTACTGTGAGGAAACATACTGTTTATATTAAGTAGCCATGCAAAAAATATTTGGGTAATGCTCTCTAAGCCAAAAATCTCTCTCTGCATATCTTGTACCCATTTTCTCCTATAATTACATAAGATAAGCATAACAAATATTCACATTTTATCTTGGCTAGAAAGAAATTTTTACTATTACCTATAAATTATTCCCTGAACCCCTAGAACAAATTATAGTTGTTTTTGTTTTTGTATGTTTGTTTTCTTTTGTTTGAAGCTGCCAAAATAATCATGATTCAGGTCTAACTATCTCCTTTGCTTTCTGGTAGCAGACTAGAGAAAGAATCTCCTCAGAAAAAAAAACTTTATATCTATTATTTTCCTTGTATCACCCCTCTCCCTGGCATATAGATCAATCTGTGGAGTCATGTTAGCCATTGTCCTGGCAGAATAAAAACACCTTATTGAAGAAATTATTCACAAAAGGTGAATCTCATAATAGTTTAGTCAAGATTGTCTTACCACAGCTAGAATATTCATAAAGTCTTCATAAGCCTCCTTCTAAATCTGAATAAAAATGGGATAAGAGGGGGAACCAAGATGGCAGCATAGGTTAACGCCAGAGATTGCTGCCTCGAACAACCAATTCAAGGGCACACCTAAAAGATGGAACGGACATCATCCAGAACCACAGGAAGGCTGGCTGAGTGGAAATTCTACAACTAGGAGGAAAGAGAATATCATACCCAGACTCAGAGGAGGCACAGTGCTGAGGTGAAATACTCAGGGGCGGAGTGCGCGCAGAGCGGGCTGGAGGCGGAGGACGCGGTTGTTGTTAATCGGGAGGGAGTTTCAGACTCTGAGCTCCAGAGTCTCTAGGGACCCAGACTCAAACGGGAGAAGCGGGACTGTCTGGCTTCGGTCGGAACTCGAAGGCAGCTTTCTCTCCGAGGTTTGTAGCGGTTGCTGGGACTCTGTGAGGCAGAGCCCCTAGGGACAGAACTGAGAGCAGCCATAACTGCTCGCTCAGCCCGCCCTGTTTGACCCCGGGGACCCGCCCCGCCCAAGCCCTGCACAGAGCCATTTGCCAGATAGCCTCAAGCAAAGGCTAGATTAGCAACTCCCCAGAGGACAGAAGTTTTCCCACTGCAGACACAGTTGACCCTCACAGCCAGTTGGCCTGGAGGTCACATCCCCCCAGTATTAACTATAACAATCAAGGCTTAACTACAACAAGACTGCACACAAAGACCACTAGGGGGTGCACCAAGAAAGCATAAAAAAAAATGCAGAGACAAAGAAACAGGACAAAATTGTCAATGGAAGATATAGAGTTTAGAACCACACTTTTAAAGTCTCTCAAGAACTGTCTAGAAGCTGCCGATAAACTTAATGAGATCTACAAGAAAGCTAATGAGACCCTCGATGTTATGATAAAGAACCAACTAGAAATTAAGCATACACAGACTGAAATAAAGAATACTATACAGACTCCCAACAGCAGACCAGAGGAGGCCAAGAATCAAGTCAAAGATTTGAACTGCGAAGAAGCAAAAAACACCCAACTGGAAAAGCAAAATGAAAAAAGAATCCGAAAATACGAAGATAGTGTAAGGAGCCTCTGGGACAGCTTCAAGCGTACCAACATCAGAATTATAGGGGTGCCAGAAGATGAGAGAGACCAAGATATTGAAAACCTGTTTGAAGAAATAATGACAGAAAACTTCCCCCACCTGGTGAAAGAAATAGACTTACAGGTCCAGGAAGCGCAGAGAACCCCAAACAAAAGGAATCCAAAGAGGACCACACCAAGACACATCATAATTAAAATGCCAAGAGCAAAAGACAAAGAGAAAATCCTAAAAGCAGCAAGAGAAAGAAACTCAGTTACCTACAAGGGAATACCCATCCGACTGTCAGCTGATTTCTCAACAGAAACTTTGCAGGCCAGAAGGGAATGGCAAGAAATATTCAAAGTGATGAATACCAAGAACCTACAACCATGATTACTTTATCCAGCAAAGCTATCATTCAGAACTGAAGGTCAGATAAAGAGCTTCACAGATAAGGAAAAGCTAAAGGAGTTCATCACCACCAAACCAGTATTATATGAAATGCTGAAAGGTATCCTTTAAGAAGAGGAAGAAGAAGAAAAAGGTAAAGATACAAATTATGAACAACAAACATGCATCTATCAACAAGTGAATCTAAGAATCAAGTGAACAAATAATCTGGTGATCATAATAGAATTAGGGACATAGAAAGGGAATGGACTGACTATTCTTGGGGGGGGAAAGGGGTGTGGGAGATGCGGGAAGAGACTGGACAAAAATCGTGCACCTATGGATGAGGACAGTGGGTGGGGAGTGAGGGCGGAGGTGGGGCGGGAACTGGGAGGAGGGGAGTTATGGGGGGAAAAAAGAGGAACAAATGTAATAATCTGAACAATAAAGATTTAATAAAAAAAAAAATGGGATAAGCCAAGGAAGAAAGGCAAAGAACTATGCAAGCACATCCATAAACAAGAACTTCTTGTTCTCATGGCCAGGGACACCTTTTCCAGGGACATTTCTCAGGACCAGATCAATATTTATCCAGCAGAAAGCTCTGCCAGACAGGATGCTTGAATGCTCTAGATAGATGGGAGATCTTATTCTTCTTTTTCTATTCCTTTTTCCAGGTAATTACAAATTACCCACACACGCCTTTATTATAGTACTCCCATACTGGATAGCATAAGAAACTGAAACAGAAAAACAGATGCACTGATAACTACAAAGGTATCCCGCTTTCAACTTTGTAATTTTCTAACTTCTAATATTTTATTCCTTAAATATTCACAAGCGAGATACAATATATTAAAAACTAAAAATGAATATATTGGTCGATAGAGCATCCTGTAAAAATATTGCTTTTGAGGGACATTTCACTTATAAATGTGCCTTATGTAAGTTTTCGGGGGACACGAGCATATACAAAAATCCTAAAGCGATCAACTAAAGGACTTGCATGCATGCATAGAAGCATAACCAGTGGACATAAGACATGGGGGGCTAGGGGAGGCTAGGGGACTGTCTAGGGCGGGGGGATAAAATGGACACGTATGTAATACCCTTTGTAATACTTTAAGCAATAAAAAATAAATAAATAAATAAATAAAAATAAATAAAAACATAAAAAAAAAAAAGTCCTAAAGCGCACACACTCGCACTTTTCACAAGCAGAACCACACAATTACTGCTTCTTCGGGGGAGCAGGTCTAGACAAAACCCTGAGCTGATGTTGTAACGGTCAGAGAGCGGTTGATGCCGTGCGGGCCGCCCCTCTCTTCACTGTGACAGCTGGCAGGAGCGGCCTCATTTTCGATGACATAGATCGGGATTCCTTCATAATGCAGACAACCTACCTGAGACCAGAGGGAAATAAAGTGTAAAACAAAAGATAATGGAGAAAAAACAACCACAATCGCTCATTATTTTTCATTTCCTTTTCCTTTAAATGGCTGCTTTTACTGGCTTGAAGACATGGCAGATGTTGTCTGTGCTTTTGTCACAGGGCCCGACAGGCTGTCTGGGTAGAAAGAGCACCAAGGCAAGTGACAGGAAAGCAATATTTTATGATTCAGAAATAAAAACAAATATGGTGTTTTAACATGCATTCCCAATTGTGTATCTTCTATGCATTTTTGTAAATCAATAAATACCTCATATAATTTTTTTCATTCCTTTTATGCAGTGTACCAAAAAAAAAAAGTTTCCTGAACATTACAGTAGCATAATCTGGCATAATTTTTCCTCAGTAGTACACAAAATAAAACAAGTTTTCTAAGTCTCTGACCACCAGCACATGCAAAACTTACACCGTCATGTCATGTACTGTTTTTCTAAACTGCTATCAAGTTTTAAGACTCCAAACACTGGTATTTTGCCGGCATCTCTGGCAAAGTTTTATTTTGATTTCTGCTTTTTTATTACCCTAGACCAGGGGTCCTCAAGCTTTTTAAACAGGGGGCCAGTTCACTGTCCCTCAGACCATTGGAGGGAAGGACTATAGTTTAAAAAAAAAAACTATGAACAAATTCCTATGCACACTGCACATATCTTATTTTGAAGTAAAAAACCAAAACGGGAACAAATACAATATTTGTATTTACATGTGGCCCACGGTCCATAGTTTGAGGACCCCTGCTCCTTCCTCATGTTCCCATGCATAAACGATCAAGTAAAAGACTAACAGTAGTAGGAATGGTTTCTATATAAAAGATTGAAAAATTATCTAATTCTCCATATACTTTCCAAAATGCTGTTTCTATGTATATTTGTTGGAGACTTCAAAAAATCTCTAGGAATTTTACTCTCTGTACCCAACTGGAGAATTAACTCCAAAAAAGAATACGTTTCCCAGTGCTGCATTTTAAGGTGCCAATTGTCAGCTATATATTTCTTCAAATCCTTGGAGAGGCTAAGAAAGGCTTTATGCAAATCCCTGAAAAAAAGAAGAAAAAAAGGGGGAAAAAAAAAGAACAGCTATCCATACTCTTAAAAAAAAAAAATGCAAGCCAGTAACTTACATGAGGCAAGTAATGTTGCCAGGATGTTCAGAGTACTCTATTGAGCAGTTAGGAAAAAATAAACTCTGTTTTGTAAAGAAAACATACACAAATGTACACACACAAACACAAGCCTACTGGAACAAAATAACTTGACAACTATTAAAAATATGTTCCTAGGAATAATGTATATGGGTCAAGGTGTTGAGTTGCAAGAGAGAAAAATTTCAAGTCATACAGACTTGAGTATTGTTTTGAATTACTGGCGTACCTAAATGAAAACTTAACTCACTGCTGGATCAAGGGGCTCAGATGATGGCATCGGAATCCGTAGTAAGTCCCACTGGGCTGATTTATTCTTTTGTTTTTCTTTATTGATTAAGGTATTGCATATGTGTTCTTAATCCCCTATTTCCCCCCATCCTCCCATTCATGCCCTCACCTCCCTGGTGTCTGTGTCCATTGGTTAGGCTTATATGCATGCATACAAGTCCTTTGGTTGATCCCTCCCCCTTACCCCCACCCTCCCCTACCTTGCCTTTGAGATTTGATGGTCTGATCAATGCTTCTCTGTCTCTGGATCTGTTTTTATTCATCAGTTTATGTTGTTCATTATATTCCACAAATGAGCGAGGTCATGTGATATTTATCTTTCTCTGACTGGCTTATTTCACTTAGCATAATGACCTCCAGTTCCATCCATGCTGTTGCAAATGGTAAGAATTCCTTCTTTTTTTACTGCAGCATAATATTCCATTGTGTAGATGTACCACAGTTATTTTAATCCACTCATCTGCTGATGAGCATTTATGCTGTTTCCAAATCTTAGCTATGGTGAATTGTGCTGCTGTGAACATAGGGGTGCAGCCTCTGCTACTGTTGATATAGTCTTCTTTGTGCTGTGCTTTCATTTTCAGGCAGCCCATTCCTATGTGATGGGCCCCAGCCGTACAGTCCTATTTCTCTTTTCTTTAATTTCAATAGAAGTACTTGAATTGGGCACTTGTGAATGTTCTTCCTCTAGTCAAATATACTAATAACCACCACTGTGGACAGGTGTTGAGACGTGATTAACAAAGCGTAGATTTTATGTCCAACTTTGGAACTAGGGTTCAAATTCAATCTAAAAGAACCATGTAAACTGATGATGGAAAAGGGGATTCCTGAACATAACTGAGAGCCCTCTTTTCAGCAAAAGGGAAATGGTTGCATATTCAGCAAAAACAATGGATATCTTTTAATGTTTATCCTTGGCAAGTAATATAATGGGATGCAAATGCTTATTGTTAGTATACTAGTAAAGAGCTGTGTGTTTCAAATTATTACATTACTTCAACTAACGTATTTCTCCAGGAATGGTTTAACTGCCTCTTCCATCAGCAAAATCACCTCAGCTTTCTGAGGTTTTGTTATTTTACATCTTCACAATGTTCTAAACAAGAAATTCCATATTTCCATGCCCTAACTACTTCTCTAGATGAAAGACAAGTTTTGTGGTGCTATGATTTTAAAATAAGTAATCCAGTTTAATTCAATAAACATTCAATGATTTACTTATGGTGTTTTATGCATTAGGCATTATGCTGTACACTGTGTTAAATATAAAATTTTAAGTTTCAGTTTCTGATTTCAATAGCTCAAAATCTAATGTGAAGAAACAAAAAGAATGTGAAATTCTGAAAGAAAAGGAGTACAGATAAAACCAAAGAGCTGTACTAATCTTAACAGATTTTCCTTTTAAAAATATATGTATATCCTATATAATAGAGGTAATACACAAATTAACCATCACACCATCACAAGGTGGCTGCACCCACAGCAGAGGCAGGGTTCCTATAACAAGTGATCAGCAGGGACCTGAGGCTGCATGGAACCAGGCCAGGGCAGAGGACCTGAGGGTGCACCCTCCGCCAAGCAGGGCTTGATGGGAGACCTCAGGCCACACCCCCCAACCTGGTGCTGGCCTGGGGGACCTCAGGCTGCACTCTCAATCCAGCAGGGCTTGACGGTGGACCTCAAGTTGTGCCCCCTGCCCCAGCCTGGGGAACCTCAGTCTGAGCCCCTGCCCAGCAGGGCTTGACTGGGGACCTCAGACTGTGCCCCCCACCCAGGTGCTGGGACAGGAGACCTCAGGCCACACGCTTTGCCCTAGGCCAAGGGACCTGAGGCCGCACCCCCTGCCTGGCGGGGTTTGACAGGGGACCTCAAGGTGCACCCGCCACTCCGGTGCCAAGCCAGGAGACCTCAGGCCATGCTTCCCACCCTGGCATCGGGCCAAGGGACCTCAGGCCGTGCCCCCTGCCTGGCAGGGCTTGATGGGGGACCTGAGGCTGTGCTCCCCGCCCGGTGGGCCTTGACGGGGATGGGGCTGGCCAGGTCTGGATCTTGCCCAATGTGGGTGGAGCTGGCCAGGTCTGGGTCTTGCGAGATTTTGAGGTACGTGCGGGTGGGTGGGGACTTGACTCTGGGTCCCATGGTGCACCCCAGACTCTGACAGGAGGAAGAGTTTCATATACATTTTACTAATTTTCTTTCATCTCTGACACTTCTATTATAGAGAAAGGGCAAATAGCAATATTAAAATATTTCCTCTAATTAATTCCTTTTTAATGTGCATGAATTTCGTGCACTGGGCCACTAGTATGTATATATTATAAAGTAAACAGCAATTGACATAGTGAAATAGTAATGCATAAAGATATAGAATAAAGATCAGACAAGGAAGCCTAGAAAATGCCTAAGTATATTTGGAATACAATATATGATAAATGAAGTCAAAATTAAATTTACTTAAAATAAAGTGTGCAATAGTTTGGGTAAACAGACCAGACAGTTGAAAAATTAAAGGCAGGTATATTTTTTCATGCCATGCAACACAAATTTTAAGTGAATCTAAAATTAAATTGTAATTTTTTTAAAGTAAAGTTTTAGATTAAATTATACAATATTTACATGTATGTGTATATGTACATATATATACATACATATACTTGTATATATATTCCTACATACATATTGGAAATCAGAAATTTTTCTAATTATGGTCAAAATCCAGAGTCATTATTATAATATACTGATAAATTAAATTTTACAAAAACTAAAAAACATAAAGCCTATCATAATAAAATCAAATTGCAAACATCTTGGTGGAAAATATTTGACACTTAAAGGATTAGTTTTCTAATATATAAAGAGATCCTCAAAATTAGTTAGAACAAGATCATAGGGAAGATATGTAAAGAGAAGATATAGAATGACATTTAACAGGAAAATTTGTATAATTGTTCCAAATCACATAAAAGGATTTCAATTCCCTACAAAGTTGTCTTAAAAAATCTAACAGAATGACAAAAATTAACATGGTTCAATAGTTCATTGTAAGATATAGGCACATTGATGATGAAAGTACAAAGTGCCACGACATTTTAGAAGGCATTTTAGCAATGCCTACCTCTGTAATTTCATATCTCAGAATACTTCTTACAGACAGACATGCCTTCAAAATGACATACATAAGAGGTTAATCATTTAGAATTATATATAACAAATACATATTGGAAATAATCTAAATGTCTATAGAGTAGGACTGAAATAAATTATGATACATCTTTACAAAGAAACACATAAAGAGGAAATGTGCTATTTGTTATAAAAATTATACCAAAATGCTGCACATACAGGAATCAAAATGTATATTCACAAAACATCTCATTTTGCTTCCCAATGTCTCTTTAAAATTCATTAATTTATTCTTCTTCTCTTGCTTAAAACTTAGGTGGTTCAATTAATTTTTAATAATGCAAGATTGCAAACATTTCTCTTGTAACTTATAGAAGAAAAGCATACTTATGGTTTGACAATTAGATGTTCAGTCCCATTTAAAAACCACCTCTTTTCACTTAATACAAAGTTATGATAAATCCTGAGAATGCTGATAGTGCCTTGTGTGCTCCCTGGTAAGGTATTAAGGTTGGGCCTTCACCTCTTTTCCTACTCTCTTCCCCATTCAGGGTTGAAGGTTCAGGAGGGAGGAGAAACCGGCTATCAGTACAATTCTTATTTAGCAGGTACTGTCTGAAGCTTGATCTTGCTGGTGTTCATAATTACTCATAAAGGAATTTTGGACATTTGGAACTGATCTTCTTTATCATGATTGTGATCATGGTTGTGGAACTCTATGCTTATATCAAAGCCCATAGATTGTCTACCACAACGAGTGAATGTTATTCTAGGGCAGTGGTCTGCAAACTCACTAGTCAACAGAGCCAAATATCAACAGTACAACGATTGAAATTTCTTTTGAGAGCCAAATTTTTTAAACTTAAACTATATAGGTAGGTATATATAGGTAGGTACATTGTTAGTAACTTAATTAGGGTACTCCTAAGCTGGCCTTTGCTAAAAACGTCCTCAATTTGATTGAGGTACGTTAGCTTCCAACTCTCCCATCCACACTCGTCTTGTATACTTGTTTCGTCTATCTCCTTTCCGAAAACCGACTTCTGCGCATGAACCACGAAGTTTCAATCGCACTGTACGTGCACGCCTGCACGAGGTATTTTGTGGAAGAGCCACACTCAAGGGGCCAAAGAGCCGCATGTGGCTCACGAGCCGCGGTTTGCCGACCACTGTTCTATGACATTAAAACATCAACTATAGTAAGTGTGGAACTGATTACCAACTATAACAATGAAGCCTAAGTGTGTCCCAATCCATAACAGCCAAATAAAGCAGTTAGGGAACAACTTAGGAAACAGCATTTCACTGTAAGGCTAAAGATTAAAAGAACTCTACACATACATTATATTCTAGTCAGTAAATTTGCTTTTCACGAGGCTATGGGTCAGCAATTCTAAATGCTTTATGTAAATGCCATGGTTGAAAAAATAAGAAAATAAATTGTAAATAATGTGAGCCAGGTTCCCTCCTATAGCAGAAAGAAGTTACAAAAAAAGGAAAACGGGCAGGTAAAATGCATTTGAATTGGAATTACATATGTTATTAGAAATGTGTGCCTTTTAAATACACACATTTAAATAGATGCATGCATACTTGTAGATAGATGACTGTTAGGGTAGTCAGTGCCTGGGTCCCAAGAAGACATAGAGCTGTCCTTGAGAAAGGCAGCTAGAGGGAAGAAGTCATTTCTCTGAGTCTCTACATCAAGATTTAAGGTTGGAATCGGGAATCAATAAACTTAGCTTTTCAAACTAAACCACTCAAACCCCCTAGCACATCTCTGGGATTCTTCTTTTATTAGTATTCATAGGCATTAGGTAGAAAGATGGACCTTTTTAAATGCTACAGGTTTGAAAGAGGCCTTAGCATGCCTTTGTTAAGACTCCTTCTGAAAGTTAGCCACAGCAACTACTTATTTCTGTTATGGTGATTTGAATGTCAGGTTCAAAGGCTCTGTCTAAATGAAAATTAGCTATGGCTTTTTGTAATATAGGAGAAGCCATTTGTGAGATCATTATACAAAATGTGAAAATATTATGTCTTTCTATCAAACAATAAATGAGAAAGAATCAAAATAAAGATTAAAATGTGTGTATATGTGTGTCTGTGTGTGTGCATACGGTATATTCACAACATACATATATTTTCTAACTCTATTGACTGAGAGGGCATAGAAGCATTGATATCCCAGTGGCAATTAATGCATCTAAGGCCAGTGGTTCTCAACCTTCTGGCCCTTTAAATACAGTTCCTCATGTTGTGACCCAACCATAAAAGTGTTTTCGTTGCTACTTCATAACTGTAATGTTGATACTGTTATGAATCATAATGTAAATATCTGATATGCAGGATGGTCTTAGGTGACCCCTGTGAAAGGGTTGTTCGACCCACAGGTTGAGAACCGCTGCTTAGTAAGCACTCAGATCCTGTTTTCTAAATACCAATATATTATGGTAAGAATTAGGGCTCCTTTGGGGGAAAATAAGAAAGAACTCAAAAAAAGAAAAAAAAAAAGGAATTGAGACATGTTCAAAGGTCATAGGAACCAACATGAAATATTTTCTAATGGTTATTTGAAACTAAATAAAAATGATATTGATTGGATAATAACTCAGAATAAAATAAATATTTATGATTCTACACTGATATAGGTAAACAATAAATAAAAGAAGAGACATATTAAATGCAATGTGATATCTTGGGTTGGGTCCTGGAACAGAAAAAGACTATGTCGATAAAAATTATATATATGTATGTTACAATCTGAATAAAGTCTGTAGTTTAGTTAATACTATAATTATGCCAAATTTGACAATTAGCAGAAATTGTGTGAATGGTATCAGAGGACTATCTGAAATATTTTTAAAACTTTACTAAAATTCTAAAATACAATTAAAAGACATACTTCATCACTCAAAAGAGTGTGACCGTACATATTTTTTTTAGGAATGCACATTTAATTTTTTTAAAATCTAATAAATCTAACAAAACATATGGTTGACATGTTACAAAATTGTACTCCTCAAAAATTACTGGAGTCCTAACACACATATATTACAATTAACTGGGCTAGTGATGGAAAAAGTAGGGGTTATTTCAAAACAATATAATTCTACAGTGTGAATATTGGTGGACTATGCCACGGGAAAATGGGTATTAGAGATAGAAAATGTATAACATGAGAGCAATGTGGAGGCCAGTAAGATGAGGACATATTTAGGAACAGTAGCTAAAATTATTAGGCCAGAACATGTGAAAGCTAGTTGGAAAAAAAAAAAAGAGTTCCTCTATGGAAAATCAAAAGCACAAAGGAAAAAGCCATCCTACACTAAAATAAACATAAAGTGTAACTCGTAGTAAAAAAATGTGCACTTGTAGATGTGATTTATAATAGGAGATAGGAGTCAAGTGTGAGGTTTTAAGATACATTAAAGTCTTTTATTGGATAAGTAATCATTATCTTCCAGTTCCAGAAGGCTTTGCTTCATGGGGTGATTTATTTATTTTTTCTAAAGCATCCTGGTTCAACCCTAGCACTAATACTCTGAATATGATATTATCTACATTTTATAGATTAGTATGAAACATGTAAATTACTAATTTTCCATCCTGCAGCCAGCTGGTAAAAGAGCCAGAACTAAAATCACCTGTTTCCTTATTCAATAATCTCTTCACTATATTATGATTCTGTCTGTTTTTTATATTATAACCTAGCAACAGTCCACAATTTTAGAGAATAAGAGCAAGACAATCTATATATATATAAACAGGTAATATGCAAATTAGCCAGGCATCACAACTGGTTCAGGAGGAGGCTGCATGCGCAGATGGGCAGGAGGGGACTGCGTGCTGCCCCCAGCCCCAGTGGACATACACCAGGGGTGGAGGTGTGCTCCGATCAGCCATGGCACAGCTCAGAGCATGCCCCCACCCCAGCGGACATACATCAGGGGTGGGGGCATGCTCCTAGGGGCTGTGGTGTGGCTTGGAGCATGCCCCAGGTGGGTGGCAGCAGCGGCTGGAGCAAAGCAGCCTGGGTCCTGGGTGCCTGGCAGCAGCCAGAGCCAGAGAGAAGCCAGTGCCAGTAGCCAGGGGAAGGAAGGCCTATTCTTGCACGAATCTTCTTGCATCAGGCCTCTAGTATTTTATAATGCTAGAAGTTAAAAACTGAAAAGAACTGTAGAGATGATTTAGTCTAACTGCAAAACGTTATAGCTCAGAGAGTAAGAACCAGTCTAAAGGTATTTAATGAGTTACCATCATTGGTGACCAGACACACATTTCTTAGCTTCTGGCTCCTACTATATATGTGGAGTGGTTTATTATTCTTAAAGCTTATATAAAAGAAAAATGGAGATAAAATGAAGACATTTCATTAATGAGCATAATAAAAAAAGCTCAATTTACAAAAAAAAAAAAAGTGATTGCTAAAACATTGTGTTGTTTTGTTGTTGTTTTTTCCAGAGAAAAATATTCACATTAAGTTATTCTAAGCTATCTCATCCTCTAAATTTGTAAATGATTATCTCAGCTCTTATGGTCACATTGAAGTAATTAACATCCACAAGTAAATACATTGTTAATTATACTACAGATTCTAACTTGAAAGAAGATAGGAGAAAACGGAGCACATATTGAGGCAGTAGTCATTACAGCAAGTCCAACCAACATGACTCAAGAAGAATATTTTAACCATATCCTCTTTATTAATCAGAAGAACAAGCCTGAACTAACTTAGCATAGGACAGCTTTATACCATCCGCAGATTCAGAATCAGTGAAACATTTGACAAGGAAGAGAACAGATTGGCACAGTAATTTGATCTGTGTTTCAAGGGCTGAACTGTACTTTTGCTGCTAAATAGTGAAGACATAAATCATTGAAGCAGGTCCCTGTGAACAATGGGATGAGAGATGTGGGGCACTTACTCTCCCTTTTCGCCTCTTCTTCCTCCATCTCCTTATCCTTTATTTTTTCTAGCACCTCTTCTGCCTTCCTTCTTGCCACAATCCCAGGTCTTGTATATTTCTCACAAGCTACTGTTAGCCAGATACTGAGAAAGACCTCTCACGAATTCCAGTAACCAGTGCCATCATCTAATGCCCACTGATAAGAAGTACAAAAAGTATGGCATGAACATTAATAAATAAGCAAGCTACTGTAACAATAAGATACACCCATGCAGTATCTGTCTCGTGGAAACATAAATATATATTGAAAGATGACAGTCACCTTGCAGGTAACTGTTTAGTTATTGTGCAGACTAAACACAATAACTAAAGCAGACTTAGAAAGTTGTGTACATTTCCCCATCATACCTCTTTAAAAACATACAGTTCTTAGGAAATATTGGAGACAACTAGAGAATTTTCAGTTTCTTCAAATTTTGAATTTGGCCCTGCATGGATTCATTGAGATCATCATTACTACCCCAACTTTATGATTCAAGCAACATTTGTCATAGAATAACACTAAAAATTTGTTAATTAAATAGAAAAGGAGAATAATTTCTCATTAGTGAACCTATTATAGCATCTTCTAAATGAGGAATAATGGAACTAAAGAAACACTATGGTTAATCTTAATGTGTTTTTCTCAAAAATGATTACAACAAATAGCTACATAAAACAAGTCTTGCCCAATAAGAGGCTAAACAGCCCAGGTAACTGTCTTTATCTTTTATTTGCTCTGTTTGAATGTTGTGGACACTGTGAGGAACAACATAAATGCACTGATATCCAAAGCAAATACTAATAATTAACAATAATAAAAATAATGTATTATACATATAGCCGAAAAAAACTACATCCACATTACTATTTTTTAATAAGTCATTGTGAAAAATCATTTCATATGTTATTGCTCAAAATACCTACACATTTTTTATTTGGAAATTAATAAGCTATACAACTAGAGCAATGTTAGATAGTAAAAAGTATAGAAGCAGAGACTGAACTCAACCATTACAATACTAATAATAATTGCTGCTAAAAAAGGAAAAAATAAATAAAAGCTGCTATTGATTATATGGTTTACAATGCAAATCAGTATTTTTCTTGTCAATTTTAACTTATTTTACAGTACTTTCAAGTATCTTAACTTATGTCTTGGATAACTAATAGTATCAGTCAACATAATAACCTTTTTTATTATTCCTTTTTAGAAGGAGAGAGAGAGAAAAACATCCATGTGAGAGCAGAACATCAATTGACTACCTCCTGCATGCTCCCTCCAGGGATTGAGCCCACAACCAAAGCATGTTCCATGACCGGGAATCAAACCCAGCAATCAACTGAGCCACACTGGCCAGGGCAACACAATAATCTTCTTTAGTAGAACTTGGTAGACCTTCATTCTAAGTGTGGAAGAACTTCATTCTAAATGTGGTTCATGACTTAATTCAATAATAAATAACACCATGAAGAAGATAACATTCGTGCACCTACTAACTTAACAGTGTGATTTGACAGTTATGTAACCTCTCTGAGCATCTGTCCTCTCACAGAGGGTTAGAATAACATACTTTCAAAGAACATTTAAAGTTATAGAAAAATACTCATTATATATTACATTTAAAAAGCAAGTAGAGTACAGAAACTAAGTATGTTTTTGAAATATAAAGCGTGTGAACACATACATATTTCTTTGTATGATATTTTCCCCTTGCCTGCTATGTGGATTCTGCTAATATTTCTAAACCCTATCTGAGGTCACCAAACCAGTAAAGCCTCATCTATGGTATTCCCCCATCTGGCTACCAGTAGTCACAGGTCTGCCAAGTCCTACTAAAGAAGATTATTGTGTTGCCCTGGCTGGTGTGGCTCAGTTGATTGGGTGTCATACCATGCATTAAGAGGTTGCTGGGTTCGATTCCAGGTCATGGAACATGCTCTGGTTTTGGGCTCAGTCCCTGGGAGGAGCATGCAGGAAGTAGCCAATGGATGAGTTCTGCTCTCACATGGATGTTTTTCTCTCTCTCCTTCTCCTTTCCTATTTCTCTAAAAATCAATAATAAAAAAAGATTATTGTGTTGACTAATATGATTGGTTATTCAACTCAAAAGTTAATTGGAATTACTGAAAATAGGTTAGAATTGACAAAAATACTGATTTAATGTCTAAATGAAATGTTATGCTGTTTTTTCTTTTCTTTTTGTATTATTATTTCTCCACTTTGTAAATTTAAAGCCTATATACTGTTCCTTTATATTCCTTTATATTCCTTTTTATATAAAGGAAATTGGGGCAGTAAGTTTATTAATTAACTTTTATTTAAATGCTAAATTTTGTATTTAATTCATGCCAAATGAGAGTCAATAGCTGAAGAAAGTGTCACTCTTTGCTGAGACTGGTTTTAGCTATGGCCTGCCATCTTTGAACCACATCTAATCCAGACTGACATTGAATGGTCTCTGTTTACCTCTGACAAATGATGATAATGCTTCCTTTGTCTTTCTCACATAACCCTTAGGATCATACTGACCATACATATGAAATTACACTAAAAAAAATGAACCACTTGTTTGTCTACATGCTTTTCTCTATAGACACAAAGATAGGATTAAACCTGCAAGGATCTTATGAAGAGAAATGCTTGGGAGAGAAAGTGAGGAGGGAACTGGGGGAGGCTGGGTGCCTTCAGACTGTAATGCATGTGTGAGCCTGAGAGCAGGAAGGTAGGTGGAAGGCCTCTAGTTCTGTGTAGGTTGGGAAGGATTTGGCAGAATTGTTAGGGAATTCTTTATTCAAAGTCTGCCTTCAGAGAATATCATGTGTACCAAAGAGAGGCCTGTCTTTGTATCACTGAGGGGTCAGTGCCTGGCTGGGACATGCTCATGGGGAGTGGCCACAGTGCATAAGCAGCAATGGATCTCAGAGCTCAGCAGCTGCGGTCCTTGGTCAATTAAGTTCTGCATAGTTGTAATACTGAAAAGCACGTTCGAATGACCACTGTAGTACTCAAGTATTTATATTCAAATTTATAGTCAAAGTTAGCATGTTAAACTTAACCTATTGGTATTGTTGACAGCCTCATGTCTTTTAGCATAACAGTTTTAGAAATGTATGGTGTGCTTCCCTTGTTTTTGTTTAATCCCTAGAAAATAAATATATATTTTGGAAAGAGTTATTGCTGGATACTAAATTATTATTCAGACTTCTAATGATATGTGATGATAAGAAAAACTAAATTTAACATTATTTTCTTAAACTTTATACCTGCTACCTTTGAAACTTCATAAACATTGTTTAATTTATTGCAAATTACAAATGGAAGAAAATGATAAATATCACTTATTCATCCACTATATTAGTTATTCTGTGGCTTCAGGGAAAACATCCAGTTATTATCTTTAAGCAGTTTTTCTGCATGTTTTTCAATCTCTTCCTTGATTATTAAAACACAAACACAGGCAGTAACATAATTTGAATTATATCAGTATTTTGCAGAGGATTCTAAATTCTTATAGTGAAGCAAATTTTTTGTGTAAAACTAAAAACCGAAAAAGGAAGCATACTAATACAGTATTTGTTTCTTTGTCTTTTCTTTCTGAGACTTTTATGCAAAATGATAGTTGTTTGTAAATATTTTTAAAACTAAAAACAGGGAAGGGAGGGATATTTTCACAACATTTAAGTAGATGCATCAGAATTTACCTACACTAAAATCTATCCAGACATTAGCAAATACCTCTTAGTTTTCTCTTAAAGAAAACAGCTGTTTTTAAACTTGAATAAGTAAAATAGAAAAACTAGAATTTATCTTACTCAACAATAAAAAAATAACACTCAAATTATACTTTGAATGGCAATAGAAGTAGTAATAGATGGAAAATAATGCTATTGAGCAGTCTAAAACACATTACTCTTAAAGATCATGACTCTAAGACCCTGCCTGGCAAGCTAAATACAGTGGTGGAGTATCATGCATGGTCCTTAGTTTCACTGGTCTTCTTGAGATTAAAAGAACAGTAGACCTAACTACTTGATGAGAGGGTCCAAGTCATATGTTGTTACCTTCTTAACTTCCCACAAAATTCCTGACCCTAAGTAGAAGTTTATTAAGAGTAATCTGAATTATAATTCAGAGCACCTCATTTCTCATATAAAAGTATCCAATGGTTTGCTTTAGCAATTAGAAGGAGTGAAATGCCTGAGAATGCTTGAAGGTCATATAAAATCAGGTCCTGAATTGTTTCTGCACCTTAATATCTTAACACTTTCTTATTCTCTGCAGTTGGACTGAATTATGCTTCCTATTGCCAATTAAAAAAGCTAAGTAAATTTTTGTTCAGAGATTTTATACATTTATTTGTCTGGACCTGGTATGATCTTCCTCCAGGAGGCCAGTTTTGATCATTATTCATGGTCCAGCTTAAATACCATTCAAATATGTTGTCTTTTCTGACCAATTAGAGTTGTCTGTTCTGACCAACTTTTCTAAAATACATTCTCAAGCCCTAGCTGGTTAGGCTCAATGGATAGAGCATTGGTTTGCGGACTGAAGGGTCCCAGGTTTGATTCCGGTCAAGGACATGTAACTTTGGTTGTAGGCTCCTCCCTGGCACAGGCCTTAGGGCTCTTGCAGGAGGCAACCAATTGATGTGTTTCTCTCACATTGATATTTCTCTTTGTCTTTCCCTCTCTCTGTACTCTCTCTAAAAATCAGTTGGAAAATATCCTCAGGTGAGGATTAGAAAAATAAAAATTAATAAAAATAAATAAAATAATAAAATACATTCTCAGCTCCTGTCCAATGTATATTTTCCCTTGTGGCAACAGCCTGTTTTGTTCTTTATAGCACTTATCACTATCTAAAATTCATTATTCTCATTATTTGTTGTCCTTCGTCCACATATAATAATACTAGAGGCCCAATGCATTAAATTCATGCAAGGGGCTCAGCCCTTACAGCAGCCCCAGCTGCCTTGCAGCCCCACCCCCCACCCACTGGTTGTTCCGGAAGGTCGTCCAGGAAAATCATTCCGGAAGGTCATTCCACTGTCCAGCCTAATTAGCATATTAATTCTTTATTATATTGGATGAGTACCATGAGATGTACCTACTTTATCATTAGAATCTAAAACAATGCCTATAAACAGTGTTATCCAGAAAGGACCACCCTGTATTTGGAAGCTAATTATTTGAAGGTGCATGGCTTATGCTTTGTAATTTGCTGTGAATTAACTCATCTTAATAAGCCGGTACTGGTAAACTAGAAAACCATAATGTTGTTTATGTGCTGGTGTTAATCCCATCAGAAGCTAACATAGAAACTTGTGGTCCAGTTCAGTTCACTTTTCCTCAAGTGGACTTGTTTAGCACATAGCTTCTAAGTTATTGGAAATGAAAGTAATGCGCTGATATGAGATCAAGCTGCTGCATTTTGCATACCTGCCATCCCTTTTATATTGATTGCTTCTTGAGACTGAAGTTGGTGTTCAATATATTATCAACCATATAGTCTATTCAGGAAAAAATTATATTCCACATGAATTAGCAAAGTTTGTCACCTGTATTTTATTTATTTATTTATTTATTTTTAAATATATTTTATTGATTTTTTACAGAGAGGAAGGGAGAGGGATAGAGAGTTAGAAACATCGATGAGAGAGAAACATCGATCAGCTGCCACCTGCCCATCTCCCACTGGGGATGTGCCCACAACCAAGGTACATGCCCTTGACCGGAATCGAACCTGGGACCCTTGAGTCCGCAGGCTGATGCTCTATCCATTAAGCCACACCGGTTAGGGCTGTCACCTGTATTTTATAGGAAAACTGGCAACTACATTTTAAATTTCAAATAGAACTTCCTTTTCATCTCATGAAGTTCAAATCTGTTTTCTGATATTGTGTAGACTTCAGAAGCTAAATAGATGGACATTACAGAATAACATATAATGACTGTGGTTCCTAGTTCATATCTCCACACTGAATAATCCAGCAAAAAGAGACATGTTTTCTGTTTTCCTGCCTAAGTAATAGTTATATGACCATATATGTTTCAAATGTAGCATTTATTACAGTGTGTTATTTTTGGCACACACTTCCCTTTCCCCTCCCACTGGACTATAAGCAAATTAAACAGCAACAATATCTACTTGTCCACATCTGTTTATCCCTTGTACCTAATATAGACCCTCACACAGTAGAGGTACTGAATAAATATTAGTTAAAAGACTGAATGAATTAAAGAAATGGCAACAAATACTATACACATTTTAATTTTAATAATAAACTTTGCTGTAGTAGTAAGACTAAAATGGGGTTGACAAGAATATCAAAACAGGTTTTCCCTTGCTAGAAAAATCATTTTTCTGACTCCTGGATGGGGAAAATACATTGATACTTAAATAACAATTGAGGCTATTTAGTTCTATTTATTTATAACAGCACCTACGAATTCCGAAGTTGAGTTAGTTTTTCTAAATAAATGAACAATATATTTACCATTGCCCATTACATAAGGTAAGAAGCTTGGCAGTCAAGAATTACTATTTAAAATTATTGCCATTTGGAGTTGTGTTAATTACAAAAGGGGCTGAAGCAAGTTTTGATTTTATTTAATATGATTTTAATTGGTTTTAAGGATCATTTCCATTTAAACAATGCTCAGGAAACACTGAAGCATAAGTATGTACTATATACAAACTAAATTGTGATCTTCAATCAGAATATGTTAACTCTAAAACAGTATCTCACTCTAATTTTTCACTAGATGTCTAATGTGTCTTAATTTTGTTTAAAATCAGGACCTAAATATCGGTCAATATGATACGGAAAGGTTTTGTTTTTAGACTGTTGAAAATCCATACAAATAATAAGTAAATATTAAAGGAGAGTTCTGCTTCTATTTAGAATGTAGAAAATTGTGAGACTGTCATCTCCAATTTAAAAAATGAGAAAAGAAAAACAAATAATCTATAAAATCATACATTTTATTGAGCCCATCAGAGAAAAAAATTAAAACCCTGTATTTCAAGAGGTGAAAATATCCCTTCTTAGCATATGGGAGAAAGAGGTGATTGCCATAAATGTGGGTAAGATAACATCAGCTGATACTTTTATAAAATCTTAAGGGTCAAGTGCAGGCTAGCATATCAATCTCGCATACCTAAGAGTTCTAGAAACAGAGAAAGTTTGTAATTAATCTCAGGATATTTTCAACAAGCCTTCACAAGTGCTCACAATAAAGGTTGGAAAAAGGACATGGGTCTGGGAAGAGATGACACTTGTTGGTACAGGTCTTCAGGATTTGATTGGGTACCACCAGAAGACAGGCATAATGCTACACCTGCTTCACTAGGCACTTCCCTCCATAGGATGTAAAAGGCTTTAAGTTGATGGTGCAGTAGCAGCAAATCATTTCACTCACAAGGTCCTTACAAATTCCATGCTCCTGGTGGAATGGAAGAAATAAAATATGTTTGCTTTTGGGATATGTGTAGAAACCTCTTCCAAACCCACCACACAAACAACAATTCATTGCTGATGAGGCTGGGTAAGAGGAAACACCCTCTGTCTCTAGGATCAAGGGTACGTACCAACATCAAGAAGAAATCTACCACTGCTGATCATGGAGCAGAAAGATACCTGCTACCTAAGACCAGTCATAGTTAGAAGATAAAGAGTATGGCTTCAATGGACAGAAGGGACAGGAATGGTGAGGAATCACTACCCATGAGGACTGGGAACACAGGGCCTGCTTAAGACTTAGTTTTATCCAAAAGAGAGAACACCTCCTGTCTCTATTGTGTGGGACCAGCAACAAGCAACACCAGTCTGTCACCAATAACAGGAAGCGGTGACTAGAGAGAAAGATCTCCCTCTGTGCCACATGTATGTGGTAATTGCTGAAATCTGAAAGTGAAGCAGGAACCCTAAGAAAATGTTTCTAGCACAGCAAGCCCCACTCCAAACATAAGGTAACAGCAGCCCAGCGGCATCATTCCTCATTAACGGCCTGACAGAAGCAGGGGCGCACCAGATATAGCTACCATTTACCTCATTTCTTCTTGTTCTTCACAGAGTATCTGCTAAGACAAACCAATGGACACGGACAACAGGGGTATGAGAGCATGAGTGTGGGTGGCGGGGGGGAGAAGTTGGGGGTTAATGGGGGGATGAGGACACATTTGTAATTCCTTAACCAATAAAGAAATTAAAGATAAAAAATTAAGGAAACAGACATTTTCAAGGTAAAAATAGTCAATAAAACTAGATTCAAAGATTATGCAGATGCTGGATATCTGGACATACCAGAGAGATACTACAAAATAATTATGATTAATATGGCAAAGTATCCAGTGGAAAAGGTGAGCAACATGCATTAAAAAAGGAAATACTCAGCAAAGAAGTAGAAACTACACAAAAAGTAAAAAGAAAATGCTAGCTATAGAAATATGTACCAGAAATAAAGAATTTCTGAGATGAACTCATGAGCAGACTGCGTACATCTGAGGAAACCACAGCAAATTTGAAGATCTGCTGCCAAAAGTTATCCAAGACAAAACATAAAAAAGAATAAAATAAAAAATAAAAAAATCAAACCAGAGTACCCAAGAGCTCTGTGATAATATGCAATGGTCCTGTCTTCTGCATAATCAGCCTTCCAGAAGGATAAAAAGATCAGTTACAAATAAAATTTGATGAGCCCTTGTCTGTGTGGCTCAGTTGGTTGGGCTTCGTCCCATGCACCAAAAGGGTGATGGTTCAATCAATGACACTCAAGGCACATGCCCATGTTGTGGCTCAATCCTGGTAGGGAGTGTGCAGGAGGCAATAGATAAATTTTTGGCTCTCACATGGATATTTCTTTCTTTCCCTCTCCCTTCCTCTTTCTAATATGATGAGACAGTGGCCAACAATTTTGCAAAATTAATAGAAAATAAATCACAAAGCCAAGAAACATAGAGAATCCCAAGTAGGAAATATATGGGGGGGGGGGGCGGGAGGTTGACACATAGTAATGAAAACGCAGATAAAGAAAGATGACGAAAATATCTGGTAAGCAACTTGAGGGGTGGGGGTGGAGGAAGAAAAACAAAACATTACATTACATAAAAAGGAACAACAAAAAATATAACAGACTTCTTGTCAGGAACTCTGGAAGCTGTAAGATAAGGGATGACATTTGGAAAATATAGGGAAAACATGCAGTTTAGAGATCAATATTCTCTGAAAATATGTTTCAAAAATGTCTAAAGCTGTTTTAGTGACTTTTGTATTGTTTTCCTATTTTCTATGTCATTTATTTCTGCTCCACTTTTTACTGTTTCTCCGAGTTGCTTTGACTTTTAGTTGTCCCCTTACTAGTTTTCAGGTTTTTTGTTTTATATTGTTTTTTAAGGAAGACACTAAAAGTTGATTGAGACATTTCTTCTTTCCTAATATAAGCATTTTAGTGTCATAAATTATCCTCTACTGCTTTGGTGACAGCTCAAAATAGTAATATATTTTGTTTTCATTTTTATGTAGTTAGAAACATTTTCTGATGCCCTATTTGATTTTTTTGACCTATGTTTTGTTTAAAGCTGTGTTATTGGATTTTCATATGTTTGGGGATATTCCAGAAATCTTAACCTTATTTTCTGTTACTGACTTCTATTTTAATACCAGGGGTCAGAGAATATACTTGGCATGACTTGAATTCCTTTGAACACTATTAAAATTTATTATTACAAAGTATTTAGTTTCCAAGTACTGGGAGATTTTCCTGTTATTGCTTGCACTATCACTTTAAATCTTTTAAATTTGTTTTTTTTTTTTTATGACCAGAATAAGGTTTATTTTGGTATATATTCTATAAGTGCTTGAAAACAATGTATATACAGCTACTGCCGATGGGCATATTCTATAATTGAAGATTAGATCCTATTTATTGATGGTGTTATTGAATTATTTTATATCCTTGCTTATTTTTTTATCTACTTATTTTAATAATTGGCAAGAAAGTATTAAAGTCTCTAGTTATCTTATATAATAAAAGCCCTGTGACCGAACGGTGGAATGACCAGTCGCTATGACATGCACTGACCGCCAGGGGGCAGCTGCTCAATGCAGCAGCTGACCCCTGGCGGTCAGTGCACTCTCATAGTGGGAGCGCCGCTGGCTGACCTGGATGAGCAGTGCTCCCACAGCGGGCTGATTCCCGCAGGCCATGGCCCCGACCAGTGCACAAATACCATGCACTAGGCCTCTAGTAATTGTATATATTTCTTTCACCTGTCAGTTCTATCAGCTTTTGTTTAACATATTTTGAAGCTCCGTTCTTCAGTGTAAAAACACTATTTTTCTGTCTTCTGGTTGCTTGACACTTATTTTATAATGACCTTCTTTGCCTCTTATACAGTTGACTCTTCAACAAGGGTTAGAAGTGTGCAGGTCCACTTATAAATGGATTTATTTCAGTAAATAACTGTACTGTTTTTGATCCACTGTTTAAAGCCTGTGGATGGAAAAATTTATGAATTGATATATGCTATTTAAAAAATGGAACTTGTGCATCCACAGATTTTAGTATCTACAGGGGTCTAGGTACAAACCAACTACAGATACTGAGAGAAAACTAAGTATTTTGAGAGTCAAAAGTTACATGCGGATTTCTGACTGAGCAGGGTTGGTACCCCTAAGCTTTATATTGTTCAAGGGTCAACTGTAATTGCATTTGTCTTAAATGTACTTAAAGTGATATTAATATAGCTGTCCCTGCTTTCCTTTATTTAATATTTGTATAGTATATCCTTTCCCATCTTTTCATTTTCAACTTATATGCATCATTAGATTTGAATTTAATCTCTTGCTTATAGCTTATAATTTAACCTTGCTTTTATTTTATGCATTCTGCTAATCTCTGTTTTAATTAATGTTTCTAAACAATTTACATGTGATACAATATTACTTAATTAGGGCTTAACTGCCATTTAATTTTTCATTATCTCTTTTTTATGTTTTTCTAGTTTTTTTTTTCTTTCTTTCTCTAGGTTACCTAAATATTTCAGGGAATTTTATGATAGTTAAATAAGTAAGAAAAAACCTCATATAGCCACTCATAATAGTACCAACTCTGTTTCTCATCGTTACGTTGTATAGATCCATATTTTCATCTCCTATACTTTCCTTTCTAGCTGAAGGACATTACTTAAAACTTCTTTGTAGTATGGATCTGATGGTGATCAATTCTTACATATTTTTCATCTTAAAAAGTCTTTATCTTTTTATTGAAAGAAAATTTGGCTGGGTGAATAATTCCGTTTTGACAGGTGCTTTTTAAATAACTTTAAATATGTTTTTCTACTATCTTCTCACTTGTCGTTATCCTCATTTCTGCTCTTCTTCTTCTTTTTTTTTATAATGTGCCTTTTTTCTCCAACTGCTTATAAGAGTGTCTCTTTCCTCTGGGTTTAAGCCATTTGATTATGATGCGCCTTGGTATAGTCTGTTTTTCATCTTTTGTTGTTTGTTTGTTGAATTGTTTGGGACACATTGAGATTACTTTATCTGTGGATTTATAGGTTTGATAAAATTGGGAAAAATTTTAGTCATTATTTCTTTTTTTTTTTTCTTAAAGTATTACAAAGGGTATTACATATGTGTCCTTCCCCCCCCCACCCCCACCCTTGACAATCCCCTCCGAAGGACTTGTATGCATGCATATAAGCATAACCAATGGACATAAGACACTGGGGGGTAGGGGAAGCCAGGAGATAGTCATTATTTCTTTAAATATTTTTTTTCAGTCTCTTCCCCTTCTCTACTTTGGGGACTGAGATTACATATAAATTATGCCACTTACAATGTTCCTACTGTTAACTGATATTTTGTTAAACATTTTTATTTTGGTTACTCTGCTTTTCTTTTAGTTAAATTTCTATTAGTATGTCTTTAAATTCACTAAATCTGCAATTTCTATTTGCCATTAATCCCACTTAGTAATATTACTTTTTATCTCAGATACTTTAGTTTTCATGTATAGAAATGTGATTTTAAAATCACACACATATATCTTTCATGCCTCTACTTAAATTTTTGAACATACGCAATAGTTATAACTTTTAATTTCTAGCTAAATCTAACAACTGTGTCCCCTATGGGTTTATTTCTATTGATTGGTTCTTCACATGTCTAATGATTTTTTTATTGAATTCTATTGATTGCTTCTGCACATGTCTATTAATTTTTTATTGGATACCATGTCTTTTACTTTTTGGGTGGTAGATATTTTACATATCTATAAATATTTTAAGAGTTTTTCTTTTTATAATGGTGAATATTTTACTTTGGGGTAATGGTGGTTATTTCATATTCTTATAAATATTTTAAGCTCTGTTCTGGGAGAAGTTGGCTTTCTGCAAATGATCCTTTCATTCTAGCTTTTAATACTTGTTAGATGGGACTGGAATAGTGCTCAGATTAGGACTAATTATCCCCCTCTACTGATAGATTACTCTTCTATGTGTCCTACTCAATTTTCCCTGAATTATAAAACTTTCCAGTATTCCTGGCAGAAGTAAGCACCAATCCCTTTAAGAGCATCAGAAAATGTTACTTTTAATCACTTTGTGTGCTTCTTTCCTCAGCCTCAGGTAATTTCTTCACAATACTGGGTGGAATACTTAAGAATGGTCTTCTGTAGATCTCTGAAATTCTCTCTCTGTATAGATCCTTCTTGTTTGTACTGTTTTTCAAATTTGAACCACCTTGATCTCCCTGCATGTTCACATCACCTCAAGTAATTTTTCAGGCTCTGTCTTAATAACCCCTCTCTGGATTGTGACCTGAAATCATATAATAGGAAATAAAAACTTTATACTACTTTGACTAATCATAAAATAGAATTAGGATAAAATGTACTAACAAACTTATAAAAAGAACTCACATACTGACAGTTTACTTGTGAACATGTTATAGGTATAGCAGTTTCAGTTCTAGTTTGTACAAGGAATGGCCTTGACCATGAGACTGGCTGACACAGCTCGCCCAACTGCAGAAATTTGACCTTAAAGATTCATATAGGGACCAGCAAGGACACTGTCTGCATGTCCTCAACCACTCCGCCCTCATCAGTTTGTTCTGTATTCCCTCTACATCCCTATAAGAACCCTTGCCTGCACTGAGGGATTAAGATGGGTTTTGGATGAGAATCCCCCTTCTTCTCTGGTGGCCGGCACTTGAATAAATTGCTTTCCTTTGTACAAGCACCTGTCTCATGAGTTTGGCTTTAGTTGTGGCTGGCAGCTGAATCTGTGTTCAGTTAAAAACCAGTCTCAGTAAAATAAAGCTCAAATAATCACTGTCCTTCATTGACTTATGTTTTAAAAACAGTTGTTTTATATATTTTCTCTCTCTCTCTCTCTCTTTTTTTTTTTTTTTTTTTTTGGCTGCTTCAGGTTGAAGGATAAATCCCATCTCTATTATTCCATTCTTTTTTGTGGGAAACAGAATTTAATATGTTTTTAAAGCTGGAAAGGATATGTACTTTGTTGTGACACATTCCTTATATTTTTCTTATATTTTTATGAATTACATGTTATTTTACAATGTCACTAAAATAATAAATCAGCTTTAGTTAGAAAATAGATTTTTGATGCTCAAGTCTACATTACAAAAGTTGGTAAGAATAATAAAATAAGAATCATCAAAAGAACATTGTATTGTCATTACTTAATAACTGATGGGTTCATAACAGCATCTCAGACACTAGAAAACATGAATATTCATTAAGATTGCTTTGAATCACATAGTGATATCAGAGTGAAGCTTCAAGGGTATGCTCTTTCCTGTCTTTTGATTCCGGGCAGACAGTACTGTCAAAATATTACCATATTGCGATAGGAAGCTCACCGTTTCTTTCTTCCTTTGAAATTTTTATCAGGTTTAGGAATGGTCTATAGTCATCACATTTAAGCTTTGGATATTGAACTTGTGCACAGAATATTGGCAAACAAGCTAAATAAATCAATAAGTAGTTAACAGGTTCAGAAGCTGTTATATTGGATTACTTTAAGGTCAACTACTGTTTCATTAACAGATTTTTTCACTATAATATTTAAAAATGTTGAGGGAGTTCCCTTTTATGTGGATTAGCAATTAACCTTCATGACAGGGTATGAGAAAGAACAGATTTCTCTCTTTTTCTGCCTCTGTCTCTCTCCCACTCACTCTCCCCCTATTCTCTTTCTGAATGGCCTAGGTCAGTTATAATAGCATTTTAGAGGGGAAATTAATAAATAAATAATTTCCCATGTCAGATATAAAATAATAAACTTTCATCAGATATCAAACCAAGTATATAATTAAAAGTATAGACTTTTTATTCTTAATAATTACAAAAATATGTGCCTCTCTAGAGGTGTTAAGTAGAATAATGATCCACCAAATAGATCTATATATTAATCCCTATAACCAGTAAATATATTATCCCATATGGCAAAAGGGACTTGGCTGATGTTATTCAGTTAAGTAACTTGAGATGGGGAGATTGTCCTAGATTATTTGCCGGAGCCCAATATAATCACAAGTGTCCTTATAAGGCAACACATGGAAGCAGGAGATCCAGTCAAAGAAGATGTCACAATAGCAACAGAAGTTGGAATAATGCAAATACTAAAAGAAGAGGCTACTAGACAAAGAGTGTAGGCAGCCCCTAGGAGTAAAAGATACAAGAAATGTATTATCCTTAGAGACTCCAGAGGAAAGAGAAATTCTATTAGCAGCTTGAGGTTAGCCCAATGCAACTAATTTTAAATTTTTGACCTGCATAACTTAAAGAGAGTAAATGTGTCTTATTTTACAGCCCTATATTGTAGTAATTTGTTACAACACCAGCAGGAATACACTCTCTAATGAGGCATCACTTTTTACTTTTCCTTACAATTTTTATGTAAAACAGTTTTTCTCTAATAGGCTATAACCTTTTGAGGTCAGGAAGTTTTAAACACCATGTTGCTTAACATAGTGCCTTTTATATGAGTGCTCTAAATATAAAATTTAAGCTCACCACTAATAAGGTCCATGCAATGAAAGATCCCAATAAATAAAAATTCTAACCATTCACAAAGGAAAGATTCTGTGATGAATGAAGCATGTAATAAGACAAGCAAGAATATAGTCAGTACTAGGTATTAATTTTTCAGCATTTCCTGAGCTCATCTTTTTAATTTTTGGCTTTGGATTAAACCAGTGTCTTATGCAAAAAAATTAAAAACTATTAAATGTTATATATTTGTGCCAGAATATCACTATTTAGGTGGTTTTGATGGAAAGATATAAATATGAGGGTTGTTTTTTTTTCTCTCTCCACAACTTTGCAGAATTAGTGTCATAAAAGAAAATAAATGTATAGAGGTTGGGAGATTTAAGCCTTCTAGTTTTGGAGAAGTTGAGAAGAATTTTCTATGTATCTGGCTTGTGTTTAAGGGTCTTGAATTTCTACAGTAAAATTTTATTGTGTGGGGATGAGGTAATTGGATTTTCTTTTATTTTTAGTGAAGGGATAAAAGGGTTGTGATAGGGATGAGAAAACTGGGGCAGGGAGACCAGAGGGTTTTACCTCACTAACTATAGATTCCACACATACTTTGGAAAGTTATCTAAAAGGAGAAAAGTTGAGCTGCATATTGAAGAGCCAGGATTGCATGGAAATAAACCAAAAGCCACAATTACCCACCCTCATGGTGCACGACTGTGGTTTGTTTTTTCCTTGTGGCACTACACCATGTGGACACTCTCCTGTAATATTCAGGAACCCTAATGAGGTAATGGTGAGGAATCTTCACATCTATCTTTGAGAAAGAGGCATAAATGAGCAAGTCCCATTGGAAGTGAAATGGGATAGTGATGTCCCTGTGATTATCTCTTGTAAAATATCCTATTAAAATGGAAAATCCATTGTTGAGAGAATTCTTCATGGGCCTGTCATGTTTGTGCAAGTCTTGGAAGCTAATACAATGGAGGCTTTGCTCCAGGGTAATCTTTTCAAAGACATTTACAGAGTAAACAGACTTGGAAGATAGTGATAGCACCTCCCTTCAAACAGGAATCAAGCGCAGGTTTATTTGACATTCAGAATAGTATCTCCTTACAGGGCAAGGTTTGGGCAGATTTTTGTGCAGCCCTTTATAAAGGTTTGGGGTTTCCTACATGTGCAGCATCTACCTGTGTGTTCCTTGTCATCCCTGTGAGATTTGGTGTGGACAAGGAGAACTGGCATGAACATGAAGCTCATGCTGCTTGCTGTATAGTGAGTAATAAAGTGCTTTGTCTCTATCCCAGATCATTAATGTCTTCTGCCAACATCCATGAAATTATGGCAGGCTAATTTGTTAGCTTACAAGTAGGGAAAATCTCAGGTCCTACACACATTTAACTGAGTGTCTAACATTTGACTGAGTTGTGTGTTTTTATTCCATTGGTAAATTAAGGCTTCTCATACTCATTGATTTCATTTAGAGCTATAACTTTGAGCTATTTACCATGACAGAGATTGAATAAACATGCAGACATACTCAGTGATTTCAAAATGCAATTCCTGGGCCATTTTAATAAAAATCTCACACTTATTGTAGTAGAATCTTTGAGAGTGGGGTATAAGAATCTATACTTTAAAAAATATCCTCAAGCAATTCTAAAGCACTCTAATGTGTGTGTGGTTTATTGGGAATCATTTCTTGGGCAAATACATTTCTTTAGGAATAAAATGGGTTAGTGAGAAGAAATTATCAGCTCTCTATATTTGTCCAAACAAACACAAGGCTTCACACTTAAGATAATTCTTTTAAGTTTATAAGCAATCCTATATAATAAAAGGCTAATATGCAAATTGACTGAATGGCAGAACAACCAGTTGCTATGACATGCACTGACCACCAGAGGTTAGATGCTCAATGCAGGAGCTTCCCCCTAGTGGTCAGTTCACTCCCACAGGGGGAGCGCCACTGAGCCAGAAGCCCAGCTCACAGCTGGCAAGCACAGCGGCAGTGACAGAAGCCTCTCCTGTCTCAGTAGGAGCACTAAGGATATCCAACTGTGGGCTTAGGCCCGCATCCCCCGAGGGCTCCCGGACTGCAAGAGGGTGCAGGACAGGCTGAGGGACCCCCGCCCAAGTGCATGAATTTTGTGTACTGGACCTCTAGTCTAAAATAATACCATCATCACTTCATATTTTTAGGTTTGCAAGTTAAGCTCTTAAATGGTTGATTTTAGGGTTTGGGTGTTTAAACACACACACACACACACACACACACACACACACACACACACACACACAAATAAACATTATTTATTTCATGTGCAGTGGGCACAGGTTTTCACCAGATCAGTGTGCTGACTTGTCTCTTTGACTTAGAGCCCCAAACAATAATATATCAGCAGTAGGGAAATGAAAGTGAGAGAGATCAATATTCTCTGTAAATCAACTACTAAATTATCCTTTCTTCATTTGCTAACAAATTTAAAACTATGCTATAAAATAAAAGGGTAATATGCAAATTGACCTAATGGCAAAACAACCAATCGCTATGATGGGCACTGACCACCAGGGGTCAGATGGTCAACACAGTAGCTTCCCCCTGGTGGTCAGTGTACTCCCACAGGGGGAGCTCTGCTCAGTCACAAGCCAGACTGAAGGCTCCTAACCAGCAGGTGGACATCCCCTGAGGGCTCCCAGGCTGCCAGAGGGATTTTTGACTGCCAGCTTAGACCCAATCCCCAGGGAATGGTCCTAAGCCAGCAGGTGGACATCCCCCAAGGGTCCCAGACTATGAGAGGGTGCATGCCGGGCTGAGAGACACCCCAAGTGCATGAATTTTTGTGCACTGGGTCTCTAGTAACTATTATAATAGGTTAGAAAGAGTGTGATTATACAGCATATCCTGGCTTGTTTTGTTCTTGGTTCTGAGATCCCAAATAAATAACAATGTTTGAGTCTGGAATTATATAAAACTAGAGGTCCAGTGCATGAAATTTGTGCACAGGGAAGGGGTCTCTTAGCCTGACCTGCACCCTCTCCAAACCGGGAGCCCTCGGGGGATGTCCAACTGCCAGTTTAGGCCCAATCCTGCTAAACTGACAGTTGGACATCCCTCTCACAATCCGGGACCTCTGGCTCCTAACTGCCTACCTGCCTGCCTGCCCTAAAAGTTCTGCTTGCCTGCCTGATCCCCCTAATTCCCCTCCCCTGCTGGCCTGGTCACCCCTAACTGCCCTCCCCTGCTGGCCTAGTTGCCTCTATTAACTTTTTTTTAAAATTATATCTCCTTCACACACAATTGTATTTGACATCCTTATTGGCTTCTCCCTCTCAAACAATTTTTCTCTCTCCTTTATGTAACATTTTTTCCTACTGACTTATCATTTATAAACTTTTCTTTCCGCCTTATTTCCTACTTCCATTCCATCATTCTTCTTCCCATCTTTCTCCTACCTTCCCTCCCTCCCCACATTCCTTCTTTCCTTTATCTTTACCCCTCCCCTCCCTCCCCTTTTCCTTCCTTCCGAGATTATTTTTTTTCTTCGCTTCCTCCCTTGGACCCGCTTTGCTCCCTCCTCCATTTCTTCTTTCTTCCCATTCTCTTTTTAAGCTCTATCAGCTCTCCTTTAAAACTTTTCTTCCCTCCCTCTTTCTCTCTCATCCTACCTTTCCCACACATTCATCTCTACTTCCACTGTTTTAATATCAATCTACCTGCCTAATAATTCACTATCATTTATCTTTTTTCTTTTCTGACTCCTACTTTTAAAATCTGTCCCCAGTATAAAACTATACTTGATTTTCATTATAGCTCCTACAATTCACTCATACATCCTCTTTCCTTCTTTAACTCTGCTATCTACTGACTCCTTTATAAAGTTCCTCCCTCCCTCCTTCCCTTCTTAAAGCTTCTGTTGGAGGGACATTAACCCCCAGCCCAGGCTCAGCCCTGGCCAGGTGTTCACCACCACCCCTTCCCCGGACTCCCTGCTGTCCTGCCAAGAACTCCCAGCCCAGTGAGGGTGGTTGAGGCCTGTGCGGCCCAGGTGCTGCTGCTGCCGCGAAGCAGGAGCACCTTCGCCCAGAAGGCCTTAGACTATCCATCACTCTATTCCAGACCTGTGGGCACCTCCCCGCCCACAGCCCACGCAGGGCGCCACCACCCTCCTGTGTCTCGGCAGGGCTCCTGCCCGAACCTCGCCGGGTGCACCTACTTCCCCCCTCCACAGTCACCACCACTTCCTGCGTGCAGCCCCACATTTCCTTCCCTTTTCCAATCCTGCATCTTTTTCTTGTTCCCTTTCTGTATTTCTGTTTCTCCTCTTGGTCTGTCTGCATGCAAGCCTGCCTACCTCTCCCTCTCCTTTCTTATCACCTCCTATCATATCCTATCCTACCCCAGGCCTTGCAGCTGTCTGAGCAGAGGGCAGGAACACAACCTGCTGATCTAGTCATAATGTGATGCTGTAATGGATAATTTGCATATTTCTTTATTATTAGTATAGATGGTTACAATTAAATTGCATAACCTACATAGCTTACCTGATACACAGAACTCAATAAGTATCAGTTTCTTATTTTCGTAGACATATAATAAAGTTCCTGAATATTAAATATGATGACATTTAAAATGATTAAATCTTTACAAAATCTGTTATCTCCAACAATATTTTAAAGAAACATACACCTAAATATATTTATACAATTAGATACCTTCATCATGAAGATAAACTTATATTGCTATTTGGTAAATGGAACATACACCCTGAAACATATACAGAAACACATTCAAAGACTAAGTATATTCTTGGTCTAATTTCCTCCCAAGGTTAATTTCAAAATAAAAATTCTCCAGGATGTACATATGAATATAAAGCTCCAACCAGCTGGGTAAGTCGCTTACTTCTCCCAGAGCTTTTCAAAATTATTGTTCATAAGTGAGAATTATTTAACTACATTCCTTTTTGTTACTCTGATTTGGGCAAAATGTGCTTAGATATTTTTTGCTACTGTTTATAATGTTTCTGTTTCTATAAATCTCAAACTCAGAAAATGTTAAGGAAAAGAACATTCCTAAATAATATATTCCTAAATGAAGAGTTTAAAGGAATAAATTGGATGTAATAATTTCACTGATGGATTTATAATATTTCCTATTTCTGTGACCATCTCAATTTAGCAAATTCTGTGTGTGCTTATGCAAATGAATTTTGCAACATGTTCACTAAAAATAACTATTACTTTTTAAAAAGAACATACTGTGTCAAAAATTTGAAACCAATCCATGAGTTAGAAAATTAAGGTGATGATACAAACTCACTTTTATATATAAAAATCTGTCTCAGATATTTAAGAGATATACATTCTGATCTCCATAGATTGGAATTAAGTTTGGGTCACCGACAAATAAACAATACACAACAATTCTGGTAAAAGATTTAAAAATTCCAATTTAATTAATCTCTTGCATTAAAGAGATCCAAAGTATGTAGCTCATAGTTGGTGTGAGTGCTCTAAATGTTCAGGCTTAATATTTTTTTAAAAAAATATATATTTTTATTGATTTCAAAAAGGAAGGGAGAGAGAAAGAGAGAGATAAAAACATCAATGATGAGAAAGAATCATTGATTTATTGCCTCCTGCATGCCCTCCACTGGGAATGGAGCCCGCAGTCCGGGCATGTGCCCTTGAGCAGAATCAAATCCCAGGACCCTTCAATCCATACGTTGATGCTCTATCCACTGAGCCAAATCAGCTAGGGCTGGCTTAACATTTTTGTTTTTATGTCTCTATTCTGCCATCTTCATCCTGTGTAATCTACCACATGGCAGTAGAATGCATCAATATACCAGGTAACAGAAAGGAAAAGGAGTTTTTCCTAACTTTCCTTAATACCACATTATATTTATGCTTAAATTTCATTGGAAGAACTTAGTGTCATGGCCAAACTTGGTTATAAAGCAATGGGAGAACAGAATAGAGATTTCTATTTCAAATGATAATATGGCCAGCTAACAATAAGTAATGTGTTACTATCAAAAAAGGCAATATTTGGTGTATGGGAAGTTGATTAAAATCTGTCTTACAAATGTTAAATGAAATTATTGGGAGGAACAAGGGAAGGAAGGAATTGATGTATACGCATTTTCTTGTTGAGAAACTTCTAATATTGTGAGAAATTTCTTTAAGAAGTATCTTTCTAACTACAAATTTCATTTGCCTGATGAAAAAGAAATGTACCTTATCTCAGTTAAAAACAAAACAAACAAATAAACAACAACAAAAAGCCCTGGGACTAGTCTTAAATCTCTCATTTCTTGAAAGTGGAAGTATAGGCTGTTACCAACAGCTTGACATATTACTGATATTATTCAAAATAAAAATAGTTTGTTATAACTTTAGATAAATATATGGATGTGAAAACCTAAGCAGTGTATTATCTAAGATAATAAATTCTAAAATTCCTATTTCTTGGTATAAATTTTTCTCTGAGAAAATCCACTCAAAGTACTTTTACAAAGCAGTGAGTTAGAGTGTGAGTTGGAGTTAGAGTATGAGGCAGTAACTGGTTCTATCCTATACAAAAATCCTGATCTCCTGAAACCAATAACAATTTTTTCTCCCATGTTGAAGAGGATCCATAGCCTCTTTTACTCAACCTCTGTCTCTCTAATGATGCATATTGTATTTCTGAAAAATATAAAAAAAGAGAAATTCCATTGTGATATCTAATTCAAATACTATGAGCACATAAATAATGTGCCAGGCTATGTGGGAGGTGACAATAAATTCCAAACTGACTTCAGTAAAAGGAAATTTGACATAATGGGATTTGTAAACCATATTTTTCTTTTATACAGTAAAAATCAGTAAAAACATTGTTTATTTGCTAGTAACAGAGACTTACGTTAGCAATTGTTTTAAAAATTGGTGTTTTTCTCTTATGAAAAGTGATAACATGATATGGTTAGATTTGAGCTGGTGCTGTAGTTCTATATCCTCAACTGGATCCCCAAACCCTTCTACATATTCTCATCTCTGCCTAAAATATGTGTCTTTCTACACAGTTGCCTCATGTTAGCATTAGATTAAGCGTCAGCCCATCATGTCTGCATTGCAAGTAGAGGAAGATGGAAGGAGCACAAACAAGAAAAGAAGATGCTGGTTTAACTGATCCAAATAAGGAAGCATTGCTGGGAGCCCCACTGAATGATTACTGATCACATAACTTGAGCCAAAGCATTAGTCACATGCCTACCCCTGATTTAGAGGGAGGGTTTTAAATGTACCTTTTCAGCAGGTATACCACTTCTCATGAAAGCAGAATATTGCCTTTAAATGTGAACAGGAGGCTGGACACTGATAGTATAACTGAGAATGTCAACCACACTGTCAGCTCACAAAGACTTCCAAGAAATTTGCAGCATTTATAACAACCCAGGATTTGTCAGGCTGAGGTGCACCCACAACCTCAAATGTTGCCTGGAAATAGTCACTCTCTTGGCCTTCAACAGGGATTTAAACCCACCTCAACATTCACAACTTGGTGTGGAGAGCAGAGTGAAATAGCACTGAAAAGTATTATCTAACCAGAAACTGGAGGATTATTCTCCTGGAGACTTTCTCTCTTAACCTTTCTAGAGAAACAGATACTGAAACCAATGATCTCCTTTTGAGTAAAGAATAGAAAATAATTGTTTTCATAGGAAAGAAAGTTGCCTAAGACCCTGACAATAGATTTCTCAATTTCTTAAGACATGTCAGATTCCGATTACAAGAAGGCAGCCAGGAAGATGGCAGTGAGTTACAGTGTGAGTGAGAGAGGGAGGGAAAGGGGAGTGTGTGGACGTGTGGTATCTGTGTGTCTGAGGGAGGGACAGTTAGATCTCGCAAGACCTTTGGGAGCTGGCGGACTGGGTTCACATAGCCAGGCAGCCTTGGCTACTGCTCTAATCTCTTGGCTCTTCCATAGAGGCCTCACCATTTTGAAGGGAAGAGCTGCTGTGACTGAGAGCCCAGCTTCACCTCAACCTGGGGAGATCTCAGACACCACCCGGGGCCCTACAGCCACACCAGCCAGGGAACTGCTGCCTTGCTGTGAACCCACGAACACCCAGACTCTAGCCTCCTCAGCTGAGGGCTACTGTGAGTTCTGGAGGACACTCCCTTTCCACCAGCCAAATGCTTTAACCCCAGGCACTACAATTGCACATGTGAACACGCACTGCCCCGGACCTTGCGGGAGCCAGCGGCTGCTGCCCATAACTGCATAAACATGGGAAGCCAGCAGCTTCCACCTGCAACAGAATGCATGAGAAGAGCCAGCATATGCCACCTGTGACCACATGCACATGGGGAGCCATCAGCCACTGCCTGTGACAGTGTGGGTAGCCATCAGCTGCCACCTGCATCAACACAGGCTAGGAGAGACAGCAGATGTCAATGTGCGGGGAGCGAGCAGCCACCACCCATGACCACATGGGGAGAAGCTGCCAGCCACAACAGCGTGAGGAGTCAGCAGCCATCCTCTGACCCCTGGGGAGCAGCCAGAGAGCACTTGGAGAGAAGTTTGGAGAGCACCATGCATGACTGCCTGAGGAGCAGCTGCTGCCCATGACTGTCCAAGAAGCAGCCACTGCCCACAACAACCTGAGGAGCAGCCACTGCCCTGTGACCACAAGAGGAGCAGCCACCTCACACGACCCACCAACAGGCCCTCCACTTAAGCCATGGGCCCATGCAATTCGACACCTAAATCCTTCAGTGAGAGCAAAAATTGAGAGAAAGAAGAACAACCCCCAAAGCAAAGAAAAGGAGAAATTGCCAGAAAGGGACTAAATGAAATGGAGGCATGCAATATGTCAGAAAAAAATTCAGAATAATGCTCATATAGTTCATAAACACAATGGATAAGAATATCAACAACCTATGTAAGAATCAAGAAAAGATAAAAAATAATATAGCTACAATAAAAACACTGGAATTATTCAAAAGTAGAAAAGGTGAAGTGGAGGACCAAATTAGCGAATTAGAAGACAGGGAAGCAAATCACACCTAATCTGAACTGCAATAGGAGAAAAATCAAAAGACAAGGGGAGAGCCTGAGGGAGCTTTGGGACAACATGAAAAAAAGCAACATACATGTAATAGAGGTGCCAGATCGACAAGAAGAAGAACAAGGTCTAGAAAACCTATTCGAGGAATAATGTCAGAAAACTTCTCTAATTTGGGGAAGAAAAAACTCACACAAGCACAGAGACCAAAAAAAGATGAACAACTAAAGACCCACACCAGGACCCATCATAATTACAATAGCAAATATTAAGGACAAAGAGAGAATATTAAAGGCTGCGAGAGAGAGACAGAAAGTTTCCTACAAGATATACCCTATTAAAGGGATTTCTCAACAGAAACACATCAGGCCAGAAAGAAATTGAAGGAAGTATACAAAGTGTTTCAAAGCAAGGGACTGAACTCAAGAATACTCTATCCAACAAGGCTATCATTCAAAATATAAGGGGAAATCAGAACAAAGAAAGGCTAGGGGAGTTTATCACTACCAAGGCAGCATTACAGGAAATGCTAAAGGGACTGTTGTAAAAAGAAGAAAAAGAAGGAGTGGGGGGAAGAAACACAGGCAAAAAAAAATAAAAAATGTCAATAAACAAATACCTATCAATAATACTTTTATTTTATTTTATTTTATTTAAATGTATTTTATTGATTTTTTACAGAGAGGGAGATGGAGAGAGAGAGTTAGAAACATCGATCAGCTGCTTCCTGCACACCCCACACTGGGGATGTGCCCACAACCAAGGTACATGCCCTTGACCGGAATCGAACCTAGGACCCTTCAGTACGCAGGCTGATGCTCTATCCATTGAGCCAAACCAGTCAGGGCAACTATCAATAATAATTTTAAGCATAAATGGACTAAATGGCTCTAATTAAAAGATAGCCAGTGGCTGAATGGATAAGAAAACATGACCCATATCTTTGCTGTCTACAGAGATCCACCTCAAAACCAGAGACTCACACAGATTGAAAGTGAACGGATGGAAAATATTTTTCAGGCAAATGAAAATTAAAAAAAAAAGCTAAGGTAGCAATACTTATATCTGACAAATTAATCCTCAAAGCCATAACAAGAAGTAAGGAAGGCCATTTCAAAATACTAAAGGAATCGATACAACAAGAGGATATAACTCTGGTAAATATATATGCAACCAATGCAGGAGCAACCAAACACATAAAAACACTTCTGGAAGACAACAAGAAAGAGATAGACAGCAATACAGTCATAGCAGGGGGACTTTAATATTCCACTGACATCACTGGATAAACCCTCTAGACAAAAAATTCAGCAAAGAAACAGCAATCCTAAATGACTCATTCAATACAATGGACTTAATTGACATCTTCATAACATTTCACCCCAAATCTACAGAATATACATTCTTCTCAAGTGCACATGGGATGGACATTTTCAAAGATAGATCACATATTGGGTCACAAGCAAAGTCTCTCCAAATTCAAGAAGTTTGAAATCATATCAAGCATCTTCTCAGACCACAATGGCATAATACTATAAATCAACTACAATAAAAACAATAAAAAATTCAAACACTTGGAGGCTGAATAGCATGCTATTAAACAATGATTGGGTTATTAAAGAGACCAAAGAAGAAATTAAAAACATCCTGGAAATGAATGACAATGAAACACAACAATCCAAGACCTTTGGGACACAGTGAAAGCAGTCGTGACAGGGAAGTTCGTAGCAGTACAAGCCTACCTCAAAAACCAAGAAAAACTGGTAATAAATTAACTAAATCTGCAACTTAAATAATTATTAAGAGAGCAACAAGAAAAGCCCAGAGTGAGCTGAAGAAGATAATAAAGATCAGAGCACAAATAAATGACATAGAAATTAAAAAAAAACAACAACAAAAAAAAACAGCAATACAAAAGATCAATGAAACCAAGAGCTGGTTTCATTAGTGAACTCTAGCCAGGCTCACCAAGAAGCAAAGAAAAAGGACCCAAATAAACAAAATCAGAAATGAAAGAGGTGAAATAACACCAGACCCTATAGAAATACAAAGGATTGTTAAAAAATACTACGAACAACAGCTCTATTCCAACAAATTAACAACCTAGAGGAAATGGACATATTCCTAAAAAAATAAGACATCCTAAAACTCAATCAAGAAGAATCAAAAAATCTCAACGGCCAATAACTAAGGAGGAAATTGAAGCAGTCATCAAAAACCCTCCAGCAAGCAAAACTCAGGGGCCAGATGGCTATACAGGGAGTTATACCAAACATTCGAAGAACTAAAACCTATCCTTCTGAGACTACTACAAAAAAAAAAAAAAAAAAATCAAAGAAAGGCACACTTCCTACCTCTTTCTATGAAGCCAGCATTACCCTTTTCCCAAAACCAGATAAAGGCACTACAAAGAAAGAGAATTACAGTTCAATATCCCTGATGAACATAGATGCTAAAATCCTCACCAAATTTCTAGCAAATTGGATCCAGTATTACATTAGAAAGATCATACACCATGACTAAGTGAGATTTATCCCAGGTATGAAAGGATGGTACAATATCTGAAAAACAATAAATGTAATACATCACATAAACAAATTGAGAGACAAAAATCACATAATCATATCAATTGGTGCAGAAAAGCATTTGACATAATCCAACACCCTTTCCTGATCAAAAATCTCAATAAAGTGAGAATAGAGGGATAAGACCTCAACATACTTAATGGATAAAAGCTAAAACCATTTGCCCTAAGAACAGGAACAAGACAGGGATGCCCACTTACAGCACTCTTTTTTGACATAATACTGGAAGTGCTAGCCATAGCAATCAGATTTTAAGAAGGAATAAAAGGCATCCAAATTGGAATAGATGAAGTAAAATTTTCATTATCCGCAGGTGACATGATATACTTAGAAATCCCTAAAGACTTCATCAAAAAACTACTAGACTTAATAAATGAACTTAGCAATGTCACAGGATACAAAATTAACACCCAGAAATCTGTGGCTTTTTTATGCACCAACTAGAGGCCCTGCACAATAAATTTTGTGCATGGGTACAGTCCCTAGGCCTGGCCTGTGATCAGGGCCATCTCCCCTGGCTCCCCACAGCTGACCACGCCCCCCACCCCCAGTTTCCCATTTGCCATAAGGTGATAGGAGCCTGTTGGCCAGGGGGAGGAACCAAGAGGTTGGCCATTTTGCCCACTGGCTGGTCCCGCCTCTGCTGCATGTTGCCCTCTGTGTGTGGAGTGACTGGTGGGGCTGGGGCCTTAGCCTGGCACCACCTTCTCCCCTGCTACCCAACCCCAATTCCCCATTTGCATTGGGGTATTGGAGCCTGCTGGTTGGAAAAAGGGACCAAGAGGTGGTCAGTGCGCCTCATAGTGACTGGTCAAGCGGTTGTTCTGGTCATTCCACCCTTAGGGTCAATTTACATATTACACTTTTATTATATAGGATAGAGACCCGGTGCACGGTGTGGGCCGGCCAACCTCTGTTGATGGGGGCCTCAGATCAGGAGAGGGTCCCCACGGGGCTGGCAGGGTCAAGGGACTGCAGGTTGTTTGCATGCCATCCACACCCCAATATGCATGGGAGTCCCCACTGTGAGGCAGGGGCTACTGGGGTAAGGGGACATGGGCAGTTTGCAGGCTGACTTTCCCCCTATCAGGGCTGGAGGTCTTCACTGGGGCGTGACTTGCCAGGGCAAGGGGCCGCAGGGGTTTTGCAGGCCAGCCATTCCATTTTGGTCTTTGGGATTTTATTATATAGGATAATGAACTCACAGAAAAAGAAACTAAAGAAACAATCCCATCTACCATCGCAACACAAAAATTAAGGTACTTAGGGATTAATTTAACCAAGGAGGTAAAGGACCTGTATTCATAAAATTATAGGATGCTGAAAAAAGAGATAGAGGAAGACATAATCAAATGGAATAATATACCATGTTCATTGATTTGTAGAATGAACATCATAAAAATGTCCATACTACCCAAAGCAATCTATAAATTCAATGCACTCCCCATTAAAATACCAACGGCATACTTTAAAGACCTAGAACAAAACTCATCTGGAATAAAAGAAGACCTTGAATAGCTGCAGCATCTTGAGGAAGAAGAACAAAGTTGGAGGGATCACAATACCAGATATCAAGCTATATTACAAAGCCACTGTTCTCAAAACTGCCTGGTACTGGCACATGAACAGACATATACACCATTGAAACAGAACAGAGAACCCAGAAATCTACCCAAGCCCTTATGCTCAATTAATATTTGACAAAGGAGGCAAGAGCATAGAATGGATACAAGACATTATCTTCAATAAATGGTGTTGGAAAAATTGGATGGATAAATTTTAAAAAAAAGGAATTAGACTACTAATTTACACCATACACAAAAATAAATTCAAAATGGATAAAGGACTTAAACATAAGATGGGAAACCATAAAAATCTTAGAATAAGCCATCAGCAGCAAAATAGAAGACATTTTTCATAGCAATATCTTTGATGATACAGCTCCCAGGGCAATGGAAACTATGGAAAAAAATAAACAAATGAGACTTCATCAAAATAAAAAGCTTCTGCACAGCAAAAGAAGCCATCTACAAAACAACAAGAAATTCCTCTCATGGGAGAACATATTTGCCAATGTTATCTCCAATAATGTGTAGGGTTTAATCTCCAAAATGTATAGGGAACTCATACAACTTAACAAAAGGAAGGCAAACAATCCAATCAACAAATAGTCAAAGGACCTATAGAGACACCTTTTGAAAGAGGACACACAGAAAGGCAGAAAAACATATGCAAACATGCTCAAAGTCACTAATCATCCAAGAGATGCAAATCAAAACAACAATGAGGTAACCTCTCACACCTGTCAGAATGACTATCATCAAGAAATCAAAAAACGACAAGTGCTGGCTGGGATACAGAGAAAAAGGAACCCTCTTGCACTCCTGGTAGGAGTGCAGACTGTTGCAGCCACTGTGGAAAACAGGATGGCATTTCCTTAAAAAATTAAAAATGAAACTTCCTTTTGACCCAAGTGATCCCACTTCTAGGAATATAGACCAAGAAAACAGAAAAAACAATCATAAAGGATATATGAACCCCTATGTTCATAGCGGCACAATTTACAATAGTTAAGAATTGAAAACAGTCTAAGTGTCCATCAGCAGATGAGTGGATTAAAATGATGTGGTACATCGACACAATGGAATACTATGCTGCTGTAAAAAAGAAGGAATTCTTACCATTCACAACAGCATGGATGGAGCATTATGCTAAGTGAAATAAGTCAGTCAGTGAAAGATAAATGTCACTGATCTCACTCATTTGTGAAATATAATGAACAACTTAAATTGACGAACAAAAACACAACCAGCATCATTGAAATATTGAATAAACTGTCCAACCTATGTTGGAAGGAGATGGATGAGGAGATAAGAAATCAAACAAAGGCCTTGTATGCATGCATATGAGCATAACCAATGGAAACAGACATGGGGGTGTGGTTTGAGGGAATGTGCTGGGGGTTGGGAGTAGGTGGGAGAGGGCAATGGGTGGAAAAGGAGATTTATGTAATACATTAAGCAATAAAGAACTTGAATTTAAAAAAGAATAGTAAAACACCACTTTTGGCCATTTTTTTATTGCTCTAATTTAGAATTCTTAAGAAATAACCTTTGGAATGTGATGATATTTATTTTTCAAATTCAGTGGTGAGGTAGAATTAGGGCAGGAAAATGTAATTTTTCCAATGGTATGAACACTGGGAAACAAGATGGTTAACTTTATTTTTAAATGGACTAGATAGTTAAGTTTCAGCAGGGACTGTTTTGAGATAAATAAAAGATAGAGATGCTAATCTTCAGATTACATTGGTTAAGAGTATCCCTTTATTTTTATATAAAATTTACTATTTGAAAAGTGATCATTGCTATAAATTAAAATTATCTCTTCCTATTCTATATTATATCATATTTCAGACTTCTATTTGAAAATAACTACAAGAGATGATATGGCAAGAAAATCCTATAAATGATGCTCTTTTTGCTTGACTGACTTATGTAATCACTGTATTTCATGATAACTGCTTTTGGAATAATGGAAAATTTTGTGAAATGCTGACCTTGTGTATATCTTAAAATGCAAATTAAATAAAGCATGTACACATGCATAAAAAAACATGTCAGATTCAAATGATATTTTCTGTGCAGTCCCATACCTTAATCCCTAACCTGCACCTCTCTGAAGATCTGTCTACCTATAACTATTAATGACATTCAGAATTTCTTGTCAACAACATTTTTTAGTACTTGCAGTTAATTTCCTTTACTGAAATCAGACCTAATAAATAATATGATATTCAATGTCTCCATGGAAACAGAGATTTCAAAATGAAACCTGATTATGTTTATGGCTTACTAAAAAAAACCAGTGGACTTTTAAAAATGACTTTCCTAATTCTAACAGTATCCACAGAATAAGGGAACTTAAATACACATATGTATTGGTATTATATACTATCTCTGTATTTAAATATTCAGAAAAATATAAATTTTCACAGGCCAATTATTTCAAAAGAAAAATTTAAATCAATATTTTCCTTTTAGCATTTAATTACAGATAACATAATAGGTTTATAAATCTTTAAGAATCAGAAATTCAATATAAAATCAATAATGTTTTATTTTTAAAGATAAATATCTACAATGAAACTCAAGTGGTAGATTCCTCACCTTCTTTTCATGGTAAGCAAAGAGAAAAAAAATACAAACTATTTTTAACTACAGTTATTGGGGTTACAATCTATGTATATAAAAGCCTAAGCGACCATTACAGAGTAACAACTGGAATGACCGGAATGACTGGTGGCAATGATGCACACTGAACAGGCAGGCAGGCAAGCAGTTAGGGGCAAGCAGACAGGCAGGCAGGCGAGTGGTTAGGGGCAAGCAGGCAGGCAGGCAGTTGAGTGATTAGGGCTGAACAATCCCAGATTGCGAGAGGGATGTCCAACTGCAGGGATCGGGACTAAACTGGCAGTCGGACATCCCTCAAAGGTCCCGGATTGTGAGAGGGCATAGGCTGGACTGAGGGACCCCACCCACCGTACATAAATTCTGTGCACTGGGCCTTTAGTGGTTGATAAGATTATATAGGTTTCGCCCTGGCCGGTGTTGTTCAGTGGTTAAAACATCTGCCTCAGGACTGAAGTGTCAGGGGTTCAACTTCTGGTCAAGGCACATACCTGGGTTTCAGATTTCCTTTCCATTCCAGTCTGGGCTACTGGGAGAGGCAACCAGTCGATGTGTCTCACATTGATGTGTCTCTCTCAATCTCTCTCCCCCTCCCCCACCATGATCTCTGAAAATCAATGGAAAAAAATATCCTTGGGTGAGAATTAACAACAACAAAAAAGTTTATATAGATCTCAAGTGTACATTTCTATGATACATGATCTATATATTGCATTGTGTGCCCACTACCCCAAATTAAATCTTCTTCCATCACTATATATTTAACCCTCTTCACCCTTTACTACGCCTCACCCCCTTTCCATATGGTAACCAACATACTGTTGTCTGTGTCTATGAGATTTGTTTGTCTTGTTTGTTCATGTGTTGCTTTCAATTTCAAATACCACATAAGAGTGAATATAATAACTGTAGTTAAAAATAGTTTGTATTTTTTTTTTCTTTGCTTACCATGAAAAGAAGGTGAGGAATCTACCACTTGAGTTTCATTGTAGATATTTATCTTTAAAAATAAAACATTATTGATTTTATTCACAGAATAAGGACACTTAAATACACATATGTATTGGTATTATACAGTTAACTTTTTCTGTCTGACTTAATTTGCTTAACATGGTATGATCAAGAACCATCCGTGTTGTCACAACTGGCAGTATTTTATCTTTTCTTATGTCTGTGTAGTATTCCTATATATATATATATATATAATAAAAGAGAAACATGCAAATTGACCTCTGCTACGCCCCAAGCCACGCCCACCAGCCAATCAGAGTGACTATATGCAAATTAACCCAACCAAGATGGCGGATGGCAGCCATGGAGCTGGAGTAAGCAGGAGGCTTGGTTGCCCTGGCGATGGAGGAAGCCAAGCTGCCCACCTGCCCTGGCTGGCTGTGGCCTCCGCTCAAGGCAACAAAATTTCAATTATAGAAGCTAAATAAACCCCAGATACCTGCTTCCAGCCAGCCTCCACTGGGAGCTTCGGTGGCTGGGCGCTATGACAGCCTGAAAAGAGCCATCAGCCCCTCACCCAGAATGGCCAGGCACCCCAGGGGGGAGACCTCACCCTGAAAGGGCTGTGGCCAGCCTGCAAACAGCAATCAGCCACTGACCCAGACTGGCCAGGCACCCCAGCAGGACCCCCCTCCCTGAAGGGGGTGTGGCCAGCCTGAAATCTGCCCTCAGCCCCTCACCCAGGTTGCCCAGGAACCCCAGCAGAACCCCTACCCTGATCTGGGACAACCTTCAGGGCAAACCAGCCAGCCCCCACCCGTGCACCAGGCCTCTATCCTATATAATAAAAGGGTAATATACAAATTGACCCTAACAGCAGAATGACTGGGAATGACTGGTCACTATGACACACACTGACCACGAGGGGGCAGACGTTCAATGCAGAGCTGCCCGCAGGTGGTCAGTGTGCTCCCACAGGGGGAGCTCTGCTCAGCCACAAGCCAGGCTGATGGCTGCCAGTACAGTGATGGTGGTGGGTGCCTCTTCTGCCTCCTCAGCAGTGCTAAGGATGTCTGACTGCAGCTTAGGACTGCTCCCCGCTGGCAAGTGGATATCCCCTGAGTGCTCCTGGGCTTCCAGAGGGATGTCTGACTACCAGCTTAGGCCTAATTCCCTGGAGAGCGGACCTAAGCCAGCAGGTGGTCATCCCCCGAGGGGTTCCAGACTGTGAGAGGGCACAGGCCGGTTTGAGGGACCCCGAGTGCACAAATTTTTGTGCACTGGGCCTCTAGTGTATATGTACGTGTGTGTGTGTGTGTGTGTGTGTGTATATATATATATATATATATATATATATATATATATATATATCATATCTTATTTATCCGGTCATCTATCAAAGGACACATCAGTTGTTCAGTTGTTTCCATGTCTTGGCCACTGTGAATAATGCTATAATGAACATAGGGGTATATACATCTTTGCAAGTAAATATTTTTAAATACATACCCAAAACAGGGGGTGCTTAATTTTCTGAGAAACCTCCATACTGTTTTCCATAGTAGTTGCACCAGTTTACATTCCCACCAGCAGTAATAGGTAGTTTCTTTTTCTCCACAAAGTCTCCAACATTTATTTTCTTGTCAGTAAGAGCCATTTTCACCTATGTGAGGTGATATTTCATTATAGCTTTGATTTACATTTCCCTAATGACTATTGAAGTTGAACATGTTTTCATAAAAACATACAATGTATTTTAACCTGTGCCATAAGGAGGATAAAGCAAACACAGTTTAAGGATTTAATCATATATAATAGTGTAATTCCTTATTTCTTTATGATTTACTAGGGGCCCGGTGCACGAAATTCGTGCACTGGGTGTGGGGGGGGGGGGAGAGTGTCCCTCAGCCCAGCCTGCCCCCTCTCACATACTGGGAGCCCTCAGGCGTTGACCCCCATCACCCTCCGATCGCCTGATCGGCCCCTTGCCCAGGCCTGACGCCTCCGCCAGAGGTGTCAGGCTTGGACAGGGGACCCCCATCTCCCCCCGATCACTGGCTCTGGCCCCCGCCCAGGCCTGAGGCCTCTGGCCCAGGAATCATGCCTGGGCAGGGGACCCCCATCTCCCTCTGATCGCTTGCTCCACCCCCCGCCCAAGCCTGACCCCTCTGACCCAGGCTTCAGGCCTGGGCAAGGGGACCATAATATCCCCCCAATCCCCGGCTCCACCCCCCACCCAGGCCTGATGCCTCAGCCAGAGTTGACCCTCATCACCCTCGGATCACCAATCACCGGATCGGCACCTTGACCAGGCCTGAGGCCTCCGGCAGAGGTGTCAGGCCTGGGCAGGGGACCCCCAGCTCCCCACGGTTGCAGGCTCCACCCCTGCCCAGGCCTAAAGCCTCTGGCCTAGGCTTCCGGCCCGGGCAGCGGGGACCTGCAGTGGCAGCGGGGGGCGCCGCGATCGTGGGCTTCGCTTAGGCCCAGGCAAGGGACCCCTAGCTCCTGGGACTGCCAGCTTCGATGGTGCCCAGCTCCCATCGCTGGCTCCACCCCTACTTCCTGCTATTACTGGCCAGGGCGGCAAAGGCGCCTGATTCTCTGATCATGGCTGGGGGGCAGGGCAAAGGCGACCCCAGGGCTGCCTTTGCCCTGCCCCCCAGCTCTTAGCTCCCCCCTGGGTTTCTGATCACTGTCAGTGGCAGGGGGCTTCCTCCTGCTTTCCCTTTCGCCTCCCTGCATTGTGCCTACATATGCAAATTAGCCGCCATCTTGTTGGCAGTTAATTTGCATATAGCCCTGATTAGCCAATGAAAACGGTATCGCCGTATGCCAGTTACCATTTTTCTCTTTTATTAGTGTAGATGGGTGTATTTTTGGGCACATTTTTATTCAATGTCTAACATGTATTGGGTTTCTTAGTCATTGCTCAGTGTACTAGGTTAAAATAAATATTTATAGTCCACATCAACATTATCTGGTTACTTATCTTTCTTCCCCAAAACTTACTATGTCAGTTACTTCCCCTCCCTGAAACAGCAAATTCAGAGAATAGTACAAGATTACACGTAATGCTAAATGAAGATAATACAGTTTCAGCATACGTGACACAACTAATGAGTGATTGTGTAAGGTTTAAGACAGGGAGGTCAATATAGCCTGTAGTTATTTGGGAGGTTGATGGATTTAAAAAGACAGGGAAGGAAGATCGTTTTAGTTAGGCAAACAAACTTAGCAATATTACTTGTCTTCATTTATCAAGAAAAATAGTTAAAATGAAATTTAAGGATGCTATTATGGGAGTAGCTGTATGAATATAAAACCTGGACAAAGAAAAAAATTATAAAGTAAGTGTTTTTTGTAGGGGCATACATTTAATAAGCCATACAATTTATATTCTATAATTCATTTTAGTGTGGAACAGAGGATGGTTGAGTCCAGGTTGGCTGAGTTACAGGCATAAAGTGTGATGGCAATTATCAAAGTCAGAAATCTCATGTCAGTTCAACATCAGAGAGACATGTACAGGCTTCAGCCTAGAGGCAATATCATCAGTAGAGAGTCAGGTAAAAAAGACCTATGACCAGAAGTAAAGGCAAGCTGCTGGGATCCTTGGAGCTCTATTATCAGGTATGGGCATAATTGCAGAGATGTCTTGGCTGAAGTTAATTGCACTAGAGTCTGGGGAATGAAACTCTAAAATTCTATTCCTTCTAGAATGACAAAGCTGGAAAGGATAACTATTTCTGCATGACTTAATAGCTAATGAATTAAGTTTGCAATGCAATTTTTTAAAAAATTATCTTTATTGTTGAAAGTATTACAAATATCCCCTCATCCCATCATTGACCCCCTCTACTCCACTCCTGCCCCATCCCCAAGTCTTCCTCTCATTATTGTCTGTCCATGGGCTATACATATATACATATAATTCATTGGTTACTATCTTCCTGCCCCCTGCCCCCCTTACGCTATGAAATATGTGAGTCTGTCTCATATTGCAATGTCTCTAGATCTCTTTTTGTTCACCAGTTTATTTTGTTCATAAGATTCCACATATAAGTGACATCATGTGATACTTGTCTTTCTCTAACTGGCTTATTTTGCTTAACATAATACTCTACAGGTCCCTTCATGCTATCTCAAAGGGTCAGGTATCCATATTTTTAACAGCTGCATAGTATTCCATTGTGTAAATGTACCACAGCTTTTTTATCCATTCATCTACTGATGGGCACTTGGGCTGTTTCTAGATTTTAGCTATTGTAAATAACACTGCTATGAACATAGGGGTTCATATATTCTTTTTGATTGGTATTTCAGGCTTCTTAAGAAGTAGGATCACTGGCTCAAATTGCAGTTCCATATTTAATTTTTTAAAACTCCAAACTGTTTTCCTTAGTGGCTGTACCAGTCTGCATTCCCACCAGCAGTGTTTTAGGGTTCCTTTTTCTCCACATCCTTCCAAGCACTTGTTTGTTTGATTTATTAATGGTAGCCGTCTGGCAGGTGTGAGGTGGTACCTAATTGTCATTTTAATTTGCATCTCTCTGATAGTGTCATTGAGCAAATTTTAATGAATACTTTAGAATTATTAACTTCTACATATTGAGTATGTTTGTGAACCTGTGAAACCAGACAAGTAAACTGCTTTCCAAATCTAATGTTAGGAAAGGCATAGGATAGATATTCCTTTTCCAAATGGATAAAATTGAAAGGAAAAAGGAGTCATGGACCCCTAAGCACTAACAAAACCTAGCAGGGAAATTCCATTTGATGTCAAGATTTGAGAATAATTCTCTGTGGTATAATAATGTGCCTCTTGACCACCAGAACATTGGCTGTGCCCTCTTAGCCCACAGGAAGAAGTTCCTTTCACCACTGTCCTCAGGGAAGTCCAAGAACTAGCCTGTAGTGCAGCGGTCCTTTTAAAGTGGTGCCTGTACATCCTGCAGGATTATCAGTAAACCAGCCTCAAGATTTCTCTTTCTAGGCCAACTGATGATAGCTCTTCATGTGTCTCTAGTTAAGTGCTGGGAGAAGGAAGGTGATGTAGTAGGAGTGGAGACCATGGGCTTTTGAGCCACTTCTTTATGTAACTGCCTATATCTTCAGGGCCTGCTTGAACCATATATATATATACACACTAGAGGCCCGGTGCACAAAAATTTGTGCACTCAGGGGGGAGGGGGGTACTTCAGCTCGGCCTGTGCCATCTCGCAGTCTGGGACCCCTCAGGAGATAACAACCTGATGGCTTAGGCTTGCTCCCGGGTGGCAGAGGGCAGGCCCAATGCCTAGGTGCAGCCCCTGGTCGGGCCCAGAGCAGGGCTGATTGGGGAGTTGGGACGCCGCCCGCTGTAATGCACAGAGCAGGGTGGATTGGGAGGTTGCGATGCCACCCTCAGTCACGCTCAGGGTAGGGCCGATTGGGGGGTTGGGGCACCGCCCCATGTCACACTCAAGGCAGGGTCCATGGGGAGGTTGTGGCGCCACCCCCTGTCACGCACAGAGCAGGGCCCATCAGGGGGTTGGGGAGCTCCCCCCTGTCACACACAGAGCAGGGCTCATCAGGGGGTTGGGGAGCTCCCCCCTGTCACACACAGAGCAGGGCCTATAGGGGAGTTGGCGCACCGCCCCCTGTCACACACAGAGCAGGGCGGATCAGGGGATTGGGGCCGTGCCCTCTATCACTCACAGAGCAGGGCCAATCAGGGGGTTGGGGCGCCGCCACTGTCACACTCAGTCAGGGCCGATGGGGAGGTTATGGCTCTACCCCATCACACACAGAGCAGGGCCCGTGGGGTGGGGGGGTTGGGGCGCCGCACCTTGTCACACACAGAGCCGCAGGGTGATCACTGGGTTGGGGAGCTCCCCTCTATCAGGCACAGAGCAGGGCCGATCAGGGGGTTGGGGTGCTGCCCCCTGTCACGCTGATCCCGGTGCTGGGAGGCATATTACCCTTTTACTATATAGGATAGAGGCCTGGTGCATGGGTGGGGCTGGCTGGTTTGCCCTGAAGGGTGTCCTGGATCAGGGTGGAGGTCCCCACTGGGGTGCCTGGCCAGCCTGCGTGAGGGGATGATGGCTGTTTGCAGCTGTTCACACACCCTTCAGGGTGGGGGTCCCCAATGGGGTGCCTGGCCAGTCAGGGTGAGGGGCTGAGGGCTGTTTACTGGCTGGGACTGAAGCTCCCAACTGCTCCTTTTTTTCTTTTTTTTTTTTTAATTCTGGGCCAGCTTTAGCTCTGAGGCTTGGCTCCAGCTCTGAGGCCTCAGCTGCTGAAAACAGGTATCTGGTTTGTTTCGGTTCTATAATCGAAACTCTGTATCAACTCCAGCTCTGAGATCCCAGCTCTCTGAAAGCTGGTTTCTGGGGTTTTGTTTAGCTTCTATATTTGTTACAATGTTTTTTAAACTGCAAGCTCAGAGGCTGGCAAGGCAGGTGGGGAACATTGCAGTCCTCCATCACTGAAGCAAGCAAGCCTCATGTTCAGTTTAAGCTGCCTGGCTGCAGGCCGCCATCTTGGCTGACAGTTAATTTGCATATCGCCCTGATTAGCCAATGGGAAGGGTAGCGGTCGTTCACCAATTACCATGTTTCTCTTTTATTAGATAGGGGATATATATATATATATATATATATATATATATATATATATATTGCCAGATTATTATGACCACCTGACGTTTGTAGGCAAATTAGCTATAATTTCGTGCTGAAGTTGCTAGATGGCCAGGCTATTATAAACATCTGAATAGCACAACATACCTAAGTATCGTTGCTGATCAAGTTCATCCTATCATGTTGATGGTGTATCCCAATGGAGATGGCTTCTTCCAACAAGACAATGTGCCATGCCACAGTGCTCGTATTGTGCAGGAGTGCTTTCAAGAACATGAGGGAGACTTTACCTTGCTTAGGTGGCCCCCACAATCACCAGATCTCATTCCAATTGAGCATTTGTGGGACAAAGTTAAAAGAGCCATCAGGCAGCTGGTTCCACAATGATCAAATCTCACAGAACTGGGCAGTGCTATTCATCAGGCATGGTGTCAGATTCCTCGCATCACCTTTCAACATTTCGTGGAGTCAATGCCAAGAAGAATCACTGCAGTATTGAAGGCAAAATGTGGCCCAACGAAGTACTGATGGGGTGGTCATAATAATCTGGCCACTCAGTGTATATATAACTTCCATTTGATGATGGAGTGCTGCTGTGCATGCCCAATTTTATGGCAGGAGTGTTGTATAGCACCCAGTTTATTATGAGCAACTCAGTTTGCATGGTAAATGGTTGGCCCATGGTTAAGCTTTCAGTCTCCACTAGGTCCCAATATTTTGCTTTAGAATTTCAACATATCTTTTGGGAGGTGGGGAAAATAATTAAAACTATAATATCATAGTAATTATTAAAAATAATTATATTTAAATTATATTTAGTAAATATAATTTAATGAATTAATTTAATGATTTAATAATTAAATTACATTTATTCTTACTGAGTTGTTACTACCTTTACAATGGTAAATTTATGTCAATGCAATTATAGTATCATCTCATTCTAATCACTTTATTTTTAAAATAAGATAAATGCTATTTTTAATTATCCAGGTGCAAGTGTTAATGCTTGCTGACAAAGCACAGTAAGTAATAGGGGGTCATATGCAGGTGTTAACTCAAATTATATAGTACCTAAATTAAAAAAATAATGATGCTTATTACTAATAACTATCATTTATCAATTTACTCACCAAATATTTTTTGTATTCTTAGTAGATTCCAGACATGATGCTAACTGCTGAGTCATGGAAATGAACAAAACAGACAAGTCTCCTGATGTAATAGTTTCTATAGCTTAGAGGAGGGAGAGAAACTCTAAACAAGAATACAGAGTTTAAAAGAGGCAGTGATTGAGTTGAACACATTAAATATATCAGCTTTGCATCAGACATTTTTCTAACAATTTTACATATCATTACACTGAAATCTCACAGAATTTATAAAATAAATTTATAAACTATAGGTGTTACATCTCAATTTTGCTGGTGAGGAAACTGAGGTCCAGGGATTAATATCTTTCTCATTATTCAAATATTTAGGAGAGGAGCCAGGAATCCAGATAAGGTCTGTTTTACCTTAGAAAGACTGTGTTTTCTCAAATCCTGGTAGTTAAATTGTGCCCAGTATGGAGAAGCAAATAAAGAGTGTTCTGAAAAATATATTTATGATGACCTGTTTACACTAATGTTTCCTTTCTCTAATTCCAACTATTTGTATATACAAGTAGTGTCTTAGTGTAATCTATCCAATTATTTGTTTCTTTAACCTTGTTGTACATTTTGTCCATGATTTTTTCATGTGCACTTGCTTTATCTATATAAAAATGTATGTTTTCATAAAGGCAGAGCTATTGGAATTTGGTGAAAAAATATAAAATATCCTACGGGTTATGGAATAGTCCTTGACTATCCATGTATACCTACTGCTGTAAGGTCCCTGGTAAAAATAAATGCCTACAGAAGACATGGGGGAGAAAATAATACTTTATTGGTGGTTGTCGCTTTATGACAAATTCCATAAGGATGGCTTGTAACTACATCTAACTACAGCTTAATTGACTTACAAACAAAGCATGCCATAAAACTTTACCTAAATTTTAACTCTTATAACACTTCTTTTAAGAAAAAAATATATATTCACTGTTGAGAAGACTCAGATAATATAACGTGATTAATATAATACCTAAGGAAAAATTTGATTCCCCATCTCAGTTTTTAAAATTCCTTTTTGGTTGGGCTATTTCTAAGTAAAGTATGTTTGTCTCATGAGATAACCTGAAGAAGATTATATATAAATATATACACACACACACATATATATATATATATATGTATATCATATCTAATAAAAGACAAAAAGGGTAATTAACCATACCTCCGATACGCTTCCCATTGGCTAATCATGACGATATGCAAATTAACTGCCAACCAAGATGGCGGCCGGAAGCCATGCAGCTGAAGCAAACAGGAGGCTTGCTTGCTCCAGTCATGGAGGAAGCCAGGGTTCCCCGCTTGCTGCGGCCTGGCTCTGAGCTCCGGAAGCAACAATGTTTCAATTATAGAAGCTAAACAAAGCCCAGATACCTGCTTTCAGCAGCCGAGGCCTCAAGCTGGAGCCAGGCCTCAGAGCTAGAGCCAGCTCTCAGCTCCAGTGACAGCCATAGAAGGTAAATAAATCCAAGAATAAAAAATAAAAGAAAAAAAGGAGAAGTTGGGAGCTTCAGTCACCCACCAGCCTGAAAACGGCCCTCAGCCCCTCACCCAGACTGGCCAGGCACCCCAGTGGAGACCCCTACCCTAAAGGGGGTGTGGCCATCCTGCAAACAGCCATCAGCCCCTCACCCAGGCTGGCCAGGCACCCAAGCGGGACCCCCACCCTGATCCGGGACACCCTTCAGGGCAAACCAGCTGGCCCCCACCCATGCACCAGGCCTCTATCTTATATATTAAAAGGGTAATATGAAAACTGACCCTAACAGCAGTAAGACTGGGAATGACTTGTCACTATGACACACAGTGACCACCAGGGGGCAGACGCTCAATGGAGGAGCTGCCCCCTGGTGGTCGAGGCGCTCTCACATGGGGAGCTCTGCTCAGCCACAAGCCAGGCTGATGGCTGCCAGTACAGCAGTGGTGGTGGGAGCCTCTCCTGCCTCCTCAGCAGCGCTAAGGATGTCCGACTGCAGCTTAGGTCTGCTCCCCGCTGGCAAGTGGACATCCCCTGAGGGCTGCCGGTTTGCCAGAGGGATGTCTGATTACCATCTTAGGCCCAATCCCCCGGGGAGCAGGCCTAAGCCAGCAGGTGGTCATCTCCTGAGGGGTCCCAGACTGCGAGAGGGCACAGGCTGGGCTGAAGGCCCCCCCCCCCCCCCGAGTGCATAAATTTTTGTGCACCGTGCTTCTAAATTTAAAAAAAAAAATTGTCCTGGAGCAATTAGATGACAATATACAAAAGATTAAAGTTGTATACCAATGTCATAGTGGCAGGGGTCCTCAAACTATGGCCCGCGGGCCACATGCAAATACAAATATTGTATTTGCTCCCTTTTTTTTAATTTCAAAATAAGATATGTGCACTGTGCATAGGAATTTGTTCATAGTTTTTTTTTAAACTATTGTCCTGCCCTCCAACGGTCTGAGGGACAGTGAACTGGCCCCCTTTTAAAAAGTTTGAGGACCCCTGTCATAGTGTATGCACAAATGGATCAAGAATGAATCATAGACTTAACTTTATGAGCTAAAACTTAAAACTCTTAAAAGAAAAACATGGCACTGAATCTTAGTTATTTTGAGGCAGGGCACAGTTTCTTAGATTATGACACTGAGAGCTTCAGCAACAACAACATAGATAAATAGAGCTTCATCAAACTTAAAAATCTTTTGTGCTTCAAAGGACACAAACCAAAAAAACCAAAAAATGAAAAGGTAAACAAGGCAATTAAGGTTTCCAGTTCCACAAATAATGAGCTTAGAAGTCACCACTCCATTCTAATACTAGGTAAAAAGCTGAGCAGACTGAAAAATCAGTAATTGTTTTTGGATCCATAGAAGAAGGAAGGACACAGGGCGGACTGCTGCCTCAGTATTGGAGAGAGAGACAGGCAAATAAAAGAACTCACAGATTCCTGGAGGAGCAGACTCTGGAGCAGAAATAACCATGGGAACCAGCAGGACTGGAGGAAGAAACCCTGCAGTCTACTTGACAAGTTGCTGAAGGCTTTGTGAACAAGTCTGAGAGTTATAAGCTCCAAGGGAACCCAGCCAGTCATAAGTTGTCCCCATAATGCTGTGAGATTAACCTCCAGGAACGCCACCAAGTTCTCACAGTATATATCAGAGAAAAACCACGCCTGCTTCATGTAGAGGAAGGGGAAAAGAAGCATTTTGAAATACCCCACAACACCCTGTTCTTCTTAACAAGGTTTTCCCTCAGGGGAAACTAGTTAACTAGAGCCTAATCCAGCTGTGGGCAAACTCCGCCCGCGGGCTGGATCTGGCCGGTTCGGCTGTTCTATCCGGCCCGTGGAGCCGAAAGAGCGGAGGGTTCTCTTGCTCTCCCCTCTGCTCCTTCACCAGCAGCAGTGTTAACATGGCAACGTCGGGAAACACGGCCGCAGCTCCTTCTTCTGAGTCCAGTTTAAGAACCCATTGTGGCCCTCGAGTCAAAAAGTTTGCCCACCCCTGGGCCCTAATCCATTGGGCTACTATCAGAGCTTAACTGACCTGAGGAAGGGAAATACACAACTCAAATCCACTCTAGTCCTCCTGTCACACTTGGGGGGAGAGATAAAAGCTAAGAAACTCGTGAAATTCATGGTCCAGAGGCCAAGACTCACTAAAAGACTGAACCCTAATTTAAGACCATAGAATGCTTTCCCTCCCTCCACAGCTCACCATTACATTATTAAAAGCCTACTTACATTTGTTCTTTTTATATAGTACATCAATTTTCAACATTTTTCATCACACGGCACACATCAACTAATTACTAGAATTCTGTGGCACACCAAAAAATATATTTTTGCCGATCTGACAAAAAAAAGTATAATTTTGATTCATTCTCACTGGATGGTTATTGTTGTGTTTACTGTTGTCATTTTTCATTTAACAATCTAAGGGAAAAAAGGTCAGTGACCCTGACTAAATAGTCATCTATTATATACATGTTTTAAATTCTTGTGGCACACCAGTTGAAAATCACTGACCAAGTACATCATGTCTGGCTATAAAAAAAAACATTTCAAGGCATACCCAAAAGGAAAAAGCACAATTTGAAGAGACAGAGCAGCATCAGAACCAGACATGCAAGGATACTGGAATTAAAAAAGCTCAGGAATTTAAAACAAATATGATTAATATGCTAAGGGCTTTAGTGGATGAAAAAAAAAACTGAAACAGAAAAATAAAATGCCTTTCATGAACTTAATAGACTAGACTCAGCTGAGGAAAGAATCTCTAAGTTAGAGGATATATCAATAAAATCTACATGCACACACAAAAAGACAGAATATTCAAGGATTGTGGAACACCCACAAAAGGTGTAAATATATGTATAACAGGGAGACCAGAAGTAGAAGACAGAAAGGAACAGAAAACTTATTTGAAAAAGTGATATTTAAGAATTTCCTCCAAATTAATGTCAGACACCAAACCACACATCCAGGAAGCACGGGGAACCAAGCAGTATAAATGTCAAGAAAACACTACACTTAGGCATATAATTTTCAAACTAGAGAAAGGGAAAAATAGAAAAATCCTGAAAGAAGGAAGAGGAATAAAACGCCTGATCTAAAAAAGAGCAAAGATAAAGTTTATATCTAATGTCTCCTCAGAAACTGTGCAAGCAAGAGGAAAATATTTAAACCATTGAGAGAGAGAGAGAGAGAGAGAGAGAGAGAGAGAGAGAGAGAGAGAGAGAGAGAGAAAACAAACAACTAACTAGAATTCTGTAATTTAGAAAATTGTGTGTCAAAAGTGAAGGAGAGGACTGCCTTTGGCTTAGCAGTGTCTTCAAATCAAGCCACTTCACTTGCCAACCACTCTTGCTTGTGAGGGTGGCTTGAGATCCATGGGTGCCCTCTAGTCCTTTAGAAGAAAAAAAAAGTTAAGGGAAATAAATACTTCCTCACAAACAAAATTTGTTGCAATTAGAATTGCTTGCACAAAATGTTAAAATAAGTTATTTAGGATTTTATCCATTTCTTTCACAGAAATGAATAAATTCCTAGAAATGTATGACTTAACAAGCCTGAATTATGAAGAAATAGAAAATTTGAATAGAGGAATATTGAGACATACTCAAATAATAATAATAATAATAATAATAATAATAATAATAAAAATTCCCCACAAAAAAAGCCCAGGACCAGATGTTTTCACTGGTGAATTCTACAAGACTATTTTGGGAAAAATTAATGCCAATTCTTCCCAAACTTTTAATAAAAGGGAACACTCTGAAGTAACTTTAAGAGCCCAACATTAATCTGATACGAAAACCAGATAAGAACACTATAAGAAAAGAAAACCACAGTCCAATATCCCTGATAAATATAGATATAAAAGAAACATTGACAAACTGAAATCAGCAGCACATTCAAGTAGGATTCATCCCTGGGATGCAAGAATGTTTAGCATATGCAAATCAATCAATGTGATACAACATATTAATAGAATTAAACATAAAAATCATATGATAAGCCCTAACCAGTTTGGCTCTGTGGATAGAGTGTAGGCCTGCGGACTGAAGGGTCCCGGGTTCGATTCCGGACAAGGGCACGTACCTTCGTTGCGGGCACATCCCCATTAGGAGGTGTGTAGGAGGCAGCTGATCAATGTTTCTCTCTCATCGATGTTTCTAACTCTCTGTCCCTCTCCCTTCCTCTCTGTAAAAACTCAATAAAATATATATTTAATAAAAATCATATGCTAATCTCAATAGATGCAGAACAAGCATTTGACACAATTCAATATCTTTTCATAATAAAAATTCTCTACAAAGTTAGTACAGAAGGAATGTACCTTAATATAATGAAGACTATAAATGACAAGCCCACAACTAACATCATACTCAATAGTGAGATGCTACAAACTTTGTGTCTATGAACAGGAACAAGACAATCATTCCTAATCAATGTATTTATGGAAATCCTAGCCAGAGCAATCAGGAAAAATAGATAACTAAATAAGTGGGTAGATAGATACTTAATACATATATAAATGACATTTAAATTGGAAAATAAGTAAAATAACCTCTGTTTGAAGATTATATAATTTAATATATAGAATATCTTAATGAATCCACCCAAAACTAATAAAAATAATCAACAAATTCAGTAAAGTTTCAGGGTTACGTAGTCAACAAATCATCTGAAAAAATATTTTAATCCCATTGACAATATAAATAAATTTAACCAAAGAGGTGAAAGTCTATATATTAAAACTGTAAGACATTAACAAAAAAAAAATTGAGGAATACACAAATAAATGAAAAGATATTGCATATTCATGGATCATTAGATTAATATTGTTAAAGTGTAATGAACATACTACTCAACATTTTCTATAGATTTAAGGCAATCCTTATTACATTCCAGCTACATTTTTTTTTTAATTATTAGTTAAGGTATTACAAATGTGTCCTTATCCCCCCCATTAACCCCCAACCTCCCCCCCACACACAAACTCATGCTCCCATCCCCCTGTTGTCCATGTCCATTGGTTTGGCTTATATACATGTATACAAGTCCTTCGGTTGATCTCTTCCCCTTACCCCCGCCCTCCCCTACTTTCCTTCTGGGGATTGATAGCCTAATCGCTGTTTCTCAGTCTTTGGGTCTGTCCCTTTTCATCAGTCTATGTTGTTCTCTATAATCCACAAATGAGTAAGATCATGTTTTTAACAAAAATAGAAAAAAAATATTAAAATTAGTTTGGAACCACAAAGCCTTTGCACAGACAAAGCAATATTAAAATAACAAAACAATACAAAGCTAGAGGCATCCAACCTCCTGATTTCTAATTATACTATAAATCTATAGTAATGAAAACAGTATGGTACTGGGATAAAAACAGACACATAAACCAATGAAACACAACTTAGAGCCCAGAAATGAACCCTCACATTTATGGTCAACTATAATTTGACAAGGAAATACTCAATGGAAAGATAATCTCCTTCAACAAGTGGTATTGGAAAAACTGAATATCCAGATGTAAAAAATTAAATTGGACTTTTATTTCACAAAATCAACTCAGATTAAATATTTAAATGTAAGACCCTAAACTGTAAAACTCCAAGAAGAAAACATAAGGGGAATCTACTTGACATTAGTCTTGGTGATAATATTTTGTACTACATCAATAGTACAGATAACAAAAGCAAACATCAATGAGTAGAATTACATCAAATTAAAAAACTTCTGAACAACAAAATAAATGATAAACAAGATAAAAGGCTACCTATGGAATGGGAGAAAATATTTGCAAATTGTCTAAAAGGAATATGGTACTGGGATAAAAACATTTCTGGGATAAAAACCAGACAAAGACACTACTACAGGAAAATTATCCACCAGTATTTCTCATGAACACCCATGTAAAAATCCTCAATATTAGCAAACTGAATTCAGCATTGTTTAAAAAGAATTATACATCATAAAAAATTGAGGTTTATCCCAGGTATACAAGGCTGGCAGCATTAAAACACCAATTACAACTATAGTTAGAAAATTTAAAAATATATAAAACAAACAAAAATCAATTATTCATCACTTAACAGGCTAAAATATATCACATACTTATATCGATAAAGAAAAGGAATGTGAAAACATCTAACATCTACCTATGATAAAAATTATCAGTAAACTAAGAATAAATGGAAACTTCATACATCTGATAAATAATATCTGTTAAAAACCTATATTTAAAATCATGATTAATGTAAAAAACTTTAAGCTTTTCCACTAAGATCAGATACAAGGCAAGGATGTCCCCTCTTACCACTCCTTTTCATCATTGCACAAGAATGTCAATGAATGGAAGTAAGATAAGAAAATGGAATAAAATATATACAGAGTGGCAAGAAAGAAATATAAGTATTTACAGATGATATTGCCAACCATGTAGAAATGTATAAAAATCGACAAAAATAAATAAATATTGGTGCCAATTTGATTTATAGATTTAATACAATCCCAATCAAAATCCCAGAAAGTTATATTATGGGATTAATATAAAATTATATTAATAAATTTATTGTAAAGTTATATTATGAGATTTATATTAAAGTTTATTATATTAATAAACAGACTATAAAGTACTACAGGCCCGGTGCACAAAAATTTGTGCACTCGTGGGGGGTCCCTCAGCTCGGCCTGTGCCCTCTTGCAGTCTGGGACCCCTCAGGAGATGACCACCTGCTGGCTTAGGCCTGCACCCTGGGGGATTGGGCCTAAGCTGGCAATCAGACATCCCTCTGGCAACCCAGCAGCCCTCGGGGGATGTCCACTTGCCAGCGGGGAGCAGACCTAAGCTGCAGTCAGACATCCTTAGTGCTGCTGAGGAGGCGGGAGAGGCTCCCACCACCATCACTGTACTGGCAGCCATCAGCCTGGCTTGTGGCTGAGCAGAACTCCCCCATGTGGGAGCTCACTGACCACCAGAGGGCAGCTCCTGCATTGAGCGTCTTCCCCCTGGTGGTCAGTGTGTGTCATAGTGACCAGTCATTCCCAGTCTTTCTGCTGTTAGGGTCAGTTTGCATATTACCCTTTTAATATATAAGATAGAGGACTGGTGCACGGGTGGGGGCCGACTGGTTTTCCCTGAAGGGTGTCCCGGATCAGGGTGGGGGTCCCGCTGGGGTGCCTGGCCAGTCTGGGTGAGGGGCTGAGGGCCATTTTCAGGCTGGCTGGTGACTGAAGCTCCCAGCCTCTCCTTTTTTCCTTTTTTTTTTTTATTCTGGGATTTATTTACCTTCTATAATTGAAACTTGGTTGCTGTCACTGGAGCTGAGAGCCGGGCTCCTGATCGCTCCAGCTCTGTGGCCACAGCTCGCTGAAAGCAGGTATCTGGGGTTTGTTTAGCTTCTATAGTTGAAACTTTGTTGCTTTCAGAGCGCAGAGCCGGGCCACAGCAGGCGGGGAACCTTGGCTTCCTCCATGATTGGAGCAAGCAAGCCTCCTGGTCACTTCAGCTGCATGGCTGCCGGCCGCCATCTTGGTTGGGTTAATTTGCATATCTTGCTGATTAGCCAATGGGAGGCATAGTGAAGGTACGGTCAATTACCATGTTTTTCTATTATTAGATAGGATTTATGGAAAGGTAAAAAATCCAGAATAGCCCACACAAAATTGATAGAGAATGTCAGGTTACTGACATTACCTGACTTCAAGGCTTACTGTAAAGCTACAATAATTGAAACACCATGGTATGGCAAAATATTTTACAATGGGACAGAATAGAGAGCACATAAATATGATCCCATACAAATAGTCAACTAATTTTTGACAAAGAAGCCTAGATAATACAATGGAGCAAAAGTAATCTATTCAATAAATGATACTGTAACAATTGGACATACATAAGCAAAAAATTAATAAATACAGACCTTCCACCCTTCACAATAAATAACTCAAATGGATCATATATCTAAATATAAAATGCAAAACTAAAACCTCTAGAGGATAATATGGGAGAAAACCTAGATGACTTGGGCATGGGGGTGACTTTTTAGATACAACATCAAAGGTATGATCAATGAAAAAAATAATTGATATTCTGGACTTCATTAAAATTAAATATTTCTTATCTGTGAAAGACATTATCAAGAGAACAGAAAGACAAGCCACTGACTGGGAGAAAGTATTTGCAAATACTAATTTTATAAAGGTCTATATTATGCAAAATATACAAATAACTCTTAAATTCAAAAATAAAATCACAAACAACCTGACTATAAATTGGGGTACCTTAAAAAATACCTTACCTAAAAAAGATATACAGATGGCAAATAAGCACATGAAAAGATGCTCCATATCATATGTCATTAGGAAATACGAACTAAAACAACAATGAAGAACCACTACACATTTATTAGTTTGGACAACACCAAATGCTGGCAAGCACATGGAGCAATTAGAACTCTCATATATTGCTAGTGGAAATGAAAAATGGCAGAGCTGCTCTGAAGACAGTTTTACAATTTCTAAAAAAACTAAAGATTCTCTTTCCATAGGATCTGGCAATTTCACTCCTCGTCTACACAAACCTGCATAATTATGTTTATAGATACTGTTTTCATTATTTCCAAAACTTGGAAGCAACCAAGTTGTCCTTTAATAGGTGAATGAATAAACAAGCAAGTGGTCCATCAAGATAATAACATATTACCCAGTGATAAAAAGAAATGAGTCATTGTGGGGACTCTATTCAGATAGGCCAGATGCTCAAGGCCAGTTAGATATGAAGGCCCTATTCAGAGTATGCCAGATGTCCAAGGCCACTCTGAGCATGGGAATCTTAATCAGGGTGTCCATGGCCTATACACAGGTGCAAGGATGCAGACACTGCCCAGGCATGCCCGTCTATAACCCAAATGATTGATGTCACTATTTGGCAAAAAGCCTCTTTTGTCTAAGTAGTATAAAGTATGGTACTGACCAGCAAGTAGGTAGCTCAGATAATGGCTGGCATGGCTGCTTAGATAGGCTGTAGCTCTAAGGATGGCTCTTGTATAGCTCCTATGTTAGAGGCTACTCTGTAGAATAGATATATTGTTACCTAGCTTTTGTGTGGTTTCCTACTGTATGGGACTTTGCTTTGAAGAACTGTTTTGTCTAGTGGCTCGTTGTTAGTAATGGCTACATGGCCACTGGCTTCTACAATAAAGATTCTCTTATACAAACACAATTTCTCATGGCTTCTTTGTTGAAAACCTTGGGTCCCAGGATGTCCAGCCCCTGGAAGAAGGGCTTGGACCCCACAGTAGGTGCAGTGGAGCAGGATAAAGTAACTGAGTTCCTGCCAATTGGTACTGTGAACAGGAATCAGAAGTATGTGCAGGTTCAAGGATCGAGTGCTCCTGCAGCCATCTAGCCATGAAAAGACATAGAGGAACCTTAAATGCACATTTCTAGGTGAAGAAGTCAATTTGAAAAGGCTACAAAACAAGATTCCAACCTATTACATTCTGGAGAAGGTTAAACTATGAAGGTAGAAAAAGAAACTAGTGGTTGCCAGGTTGGAGGTGGTTAAGGAATGAATAGACAGAGGACAGAGGACTTTTGGACAGTGAAAATACTCTGCATGATACCATAATAATGGATACATTTCATTTTACATTTGTCCAAATGCCAAGGTACATGGAGAATCTCTGTGCCTTCCCACTAGTTTGCTGTGAATTAACAGCTTTTTTAAAAATGTCAATGACCAAAAGACAATCCATAAAATCGGAGCAAATATCATATCTGATAAGGGAATTATATCCAGAACTAGAGGCCCAGTGCACAAATTCATGCACAGCAGGGGGGCAGGGGCCATAGGCAGTTGGCTGGCCTGCCCCACCCCTGATCGGGGTGTTGGGGGCCAATTGGGGCCTGGATCAGGCTGGTTAGCTGCTGCAGTGGGCATCATAGCCACCAGTCATTCTGGTCGTTCTGCCATTCCGGTCACTGGGCTGATAGATAGATATAGATATAGATGATATAGATGATATAGATATAGATTAGATATAGATATAGATATAGATATAGATATAGATATAGATATAGATATAGATATAGATATAGATATAGATATAGATATAGATATAGATGATATAGATATAGATATAGATATAGATATAGATATAGATATAGATATAGATATAGATATAGATATAGATATAGATATAGATATAGATATAGATATATAAACAACTAGAGGCCTGGTGCATGAAATTGGTGCATGGGTAGGGTCCCTAGGCCTGGCTGGCAATCAGAACTAGGCCAAGTGGGGCCCAAAGGCCCTGGTGGGGTTGGGAGAGGAAGTGACAGTTGCTGGGCTGGGCTGGGCTGAGCACGGAAGGAACAGATGGAGGATTCCGACACCACCACCATGGCAGGCGGGCAGCAAGCCAATCAGGGCCTGCTGACCAGGGGGAGGGATGGGGCATGGGAGGTTGTCCGCTGGCCCTGAAGAGGGTGCCAACCCTCAGCCCCCCTGGGAAAGGGGCCACATCAACCGCCAACCACCCCTGGCTCCCCATCCCAGCCCGGGGCCTGGCCCCAATCAAGTGATCGGGGTCTGCCAGCCAGGGGGGTGGACTGCAGGATGTTGGCTGGCCCGGGGAGGTTGTTTGTATGAGCGCACTGACCACGAGGGGGCAGCTCCTGCATTGAGCGTGTGCCCCCTGGTGGTCAGTGCACATCATAGTGACCAGTTGTTCCAGTCATTCCAGTTGTTCGGTCACAATGACCGCTTAGGTTTTTATATCTATTGATGACTACTACCCAGCAATAAAGAAATAAACATTCCAATTAAAAAACAGGGACGGAATTCAAATCTTCATTTCTCCAAAAAAAATGATGCATGAATAACCTATAGGCACTTGAAAGTTGCTTAACATCATTGTTCCTTCTGCAAATGTAAACCAAAGCCACAATCAGGTATCACCGCACAAACATTAGAACAGCTATAATAAAAAAAGATAGAGGATGACAAATGTTGACAAGTGTGTGGAGAAATTGTAATCCTCAAACATTAATAGTAAGAAGCTAAAATTTTCCAGACAGTTTATCAAAAGATTAAGCATATAATTATCAGTGCCTTGGCTGGTATGGCTCAGTGATTGAGCAATGACCTATGAACTAGGAGGTCACAGTTCAATTCCCAGTCAGGGCACATGCCAGGGTTCCCAGCTCGATCCCCAGTGGGGGTGTGCAGGAGGCAGCCGATTGATGATTCTCTCATCATTGATGTTTCTATCTCTCTCTCCCTCTCCCTTCATCTCTGAAATCAATAAAAATATATTTAAAAAAACAAACATATATTATGTAAATATAAGTTCCTCTCATAGGTAAATATCCTAGAAAAAAGAGACATGAACACAAGAGCTTGTGCATGAATATTCAGAGCAGCATTATTCATTTAAAGACTGGGTGGAAATATGAACTGTTAAGAAAAAACAAAACAAAACAAGCAAACAGACAAAACCTCAGCGATATAGCCAATAGTATGGTGATGACCAGAGGAAAGGGAGTCTAGGGGAAGGTAGAAGAAGGTAAAGAGGGTTACATGGTTTTGGAATGAGACTTGACTTTGGGTGGCGAACATGCAATGCAATATATAGATGTATTAAAGAACTGTACACTTGAAACCTACATAATTTTGTTAAACCCTGTCACCCCAATAAATTCAATAAAATTTTTTAAAAAAGAGTGAGAACAATCCAAATTTCTATCAACTGCTAAATGGATAAGAAAAAGGTGTTATATCCATAAATTGGAGTATTAATCAGCAATAAAAATAAAACACTGATATATGCTATAATGTGGATGAACATGAAAAACATGAAAATATTATGGAAGAAGCCAGTCACAAAAGGTCACATATTATATGATTCCATTTATACTTAAATGTCCAGTATATGAAAATCTAGAGACAGAAACTAGATTAGTGGTTGCTAGAGGCTAGAGGGAACGGGATGGAAAGGGGTAACTGCTAGTGGGTATGGAATTTCTTATTCAGCTAATAAAAATATTTAAAATTAAATAATGGTGATGGCTGGCAAGTCTGTAAATATGTTAAAAATTCTAAAAGTGTGCATTTTATGGTAGATGAATTCCATCTCTTGAAGCTGTTATAAAAAATGAAGCATACACCCAAGTGACTGATCTTTTTATTTATTTCACAGAGCCACACAGTGAGAGGATTGGAGGAGGAAAATAGCTTTCAAATTTAAAAATCTGGTTGTTTATCCTCCTTGGGCTTGGAAATCAAAGTAGGGAAGGGAAGGAAGGAGAGGGTGGGGTTAAGGAGGTGAGATCAACCAAAGGACTTGTATGCATGCATATAAGTCTAACCAATGGATACAGAGAACAGGGGGGTGAGGACATGAGTGGGGGTCTAGGAGGGCAATGGGGTGATAAGGACACATATGTAATACCTTAATCAATAAAGAAAAAATAAAATAAATAAAATAAAAATGTAGGGAAGGGCAGGAAGGTGAAGGCTTAGAAAATATCCTTAAGTTTCCTCAGAGGCTAACAAAAATATTTTTCATCAGCATGAATAAAAGAGCATGGATTCAGAAATGTTTTGTTACTAATTCTAGTTTGGCTTGTGTGAATAGTTGTGTGAGTGTGCAAATTATATTTTCTGAGTCTTAAATTATTGCATCTGTAAAATCAGAACAACAACAGTTAGAATTACAATTGAAATACTAACCATGATATTTTATTTGGGGTAAGTATCCATTACAAGAACTACAGACGTAGTGAATATTCTTTATTTATTATTCTTTATTACAGGTATTGCTTTTACTAGCACAGTATTAGAAACATAATAGGTGCTCATAAAATGCAATTTGTTTTTCTGAATGGAGTTTAATACAGAGTAGACATATGCAAATACTAGAATACTTCATTCCAAGTTTCCTAATATAAGTTTGATAGATGACTTTACCATTAATTTTCATAGTATTTCTTTATTTAATTTGTCTTTGATTATACATTTTGTTTCCCCACTTGCTCTGACCATATACATTACTTATTCTTGACTATGACCAATTAGCATCACAGAAACAATGTTTAATTTGCTATAAAGATTATCAATACCTGCAAAGATAAAGCTTGATAAATCAAGACCATTAGAGCAAGTGGAGTGTAATATGTGCTTGGATTCTGTACTTTCTAAGGAGGAATAAAAGTCATGGTTTAAATATTAGCTTCAGAAATACTGTTTACTCCTAATTTAAAGTGTATGGGAACTAAATTCCCCAATAATAAAAACAGTTTAACTGATGGAAGCAGATTAGGTGTTATTATTTTCAGGGTCATAATAACAACAACAAAAATTATAATAGCTAGAAATTATATAGTACTTATTATATACCAAGTGCTGCTGTGACTCTCACATATTTAAAACCCTGAGATATACGTTTATTTTTTTGCATACATTTGTACCATTAGCCTAATAGGTTTGTAGACTATTCTTTATCCCTTATTTTATATTGGTAATCAGGTTCTCACTTATTGGAATACTTAATAGTCCTGACTGGTGTTGCTCAGTGGTTATAATGTCAGCCCCCCTGCCAAGAAGGGTAATGGGTTCAATTCCTGGTCAAGAGCACATACCTGGGTTTCAGGTTCAATCCCAGGCCCCCAGTCGGGGTGTGTGTGGGAGGCAACCAATTGATGTGTCTCACATCAACGTTTCTCTCTCTCCCCCCTCCCTTCCACGCTCTCTAAAAAATAAATAAATAAAAAATCCTTGGGTGAGGATTAACAAAAAATAAAATAAAATGAAATGCTTAATAATTGCATGAGCTGTGTATTGATGAGATTAGGAAGTTCATTGTGGCAGAGATTACTGATTGTCCCACATATATTTTCTCTGTTCCACAGAGATAAAACTTCTCAAACTGGCTAAATGCGTGGCCTTCCTGAGAAAAAGTCCTATACTTTCTAACTTTCCCTATAGTTATAGATTGCCATACTACTAAGTTAAGCAGAATTGGAGTGTGGAACTGATGATGTTGCAACAAACTACCACAGTCTTACTGGCTTCAAACATAAATTCATTATTTTGCAGTTCTGGTGGTCAGAAGTCTAAAATGGGGTTCACTGGGTTAAAATCAAAGTATCAATAAGGTCATGTTCCTTCTAGGAGCTCTGGGAGAAAATGTGTCTCCTTTCCTTTTTTTGTATCTGTATTGTTGAAAGTATTACATATGTCCCCCCTTTTCTCCCATTGACCTATTCTAGTCTGTTCCCACCCCCAGGCCTTCACCACCCTATTGTCTTATTCCTCAGCATTCCTTGGCTAATCTTCAAATCTCTCTCTCTCTCTCTCTCTCTCTCTCTCTCTCTCTCTCTCTCTCTCTCTCTCTCTCCTGCCTCCTTTTTTTCACTTGTAGGGAACCTTGTGATTACATTGGACCCATATAGATAATCAGGATAAATTCCTAAAATCAAGGTCAGCTGATTAGCAACCTAAATTCTGTTGTGACCTTAATTTTCCCTTGTTATAAAACAACTAGAGGCCCGGTGCATGAATTTGTGCATGGGTGGGGTCCCTCAGTCTGGCCTGTGATCAGGGTTGATGGGGCCATCTCACCCAGTCCCCACTGGGGCTAGATGACTGGGGGAAGGGACCACAGGAAGTTGTCTGGCCACAGGAGGCTGGCTGTGGGAGCTCACTGACCACCAGGGGGCAGCTCCTGCATTGAGTCTGTCCCCTGGTTGCCAGTGCACATCATAGCTACTAGCCAGCCATCTGGTCATCTGATCACCAGATTGTAACTGTTGCTTAGGCTTTTATATATAGAGATAAATTCAGTTTCTAGTGATATTGTTTTGGGCCATTATTCTGCCTACCACAGAGGTATTTTTGCATATGTCCTTTTAAAAATTGATATTTTACTTCATATTTTAGAATGCAAACTTTGACGTTTGGAATTGGACTATAACATTCATTTGGGGATGAGGTAATTCATGGTAGAGCTCAATACAACAGCAATAATAATCACAGTGGTAGTTAATTGCAAATAATTGCTATAAAAGTACTCCTCCTCTTGCAATATGACTTTACAATTGCTCCCATCAAGAGACAGTGTTTTGCCCTGGCTGATTTTTCTCAGTGGTTAGAACATTGGCCCACAAACCAAAGGGTTATAGGTTTGATTCTCAGTCAAGAGCACATTCCTTGGTTTGCAGGTTTGATCCAAGGCCCCAGTTGGGGCGTGAGCAAAAAACAACCAATATCTCTCTCTCTCTCTCTCTCTCTCTCTCTCTCTCTCTCTCTCTCTCTCTCTCCTTCCTCTCTCCTCTCCACTCTGTCTAAAAATTAATGGAAACAATATCCTTGGGTGAGGATTAAGAAAGATAAAAGAGAGAGATAGGTTCTGTCTCCATTCCTTGCTATAGGATGGCCTTGCTTTTCCCTTTGACCAGTGTGACAATAACAAACATGTTGCAATCATAGAATAGAGAAAGGTCTGGACACAAGAACTTGCCCTTTGTTACTCTTAGTACCTATGCCTCCACTGCCATGTGGAGAAGCCCAGGCTAGATCACTGCAGGGTGAGAGAACACATCAATAGAAGGCCAAGTCATCCCAGCTCCCTCAGGTGAGTTTATGACACACAAGTCAGCCCCAGTGGACCTGCTAGCTGACTAAAACTCATGAGCAAGTCCCACTTAGAGGCCAGCCACACTCATCCCAAACCAGTCTAAATTGCTAATATGAAAAAATTGTGAGCAACATATATGGTTGATATTTTAAAACATTAGCATTTTTTTGGGTGGTTTTTGCATAGCAAAAGCTAACTAATCACAAGCTAACATGTATATAATTTACTGTATACCTGGAATTGTTCTGAGTTCATAATATGCATTAAGTTGCTTAATTTTCACAACAACCTCATGGTATTTAATATTATTTCAATTGTATAGTTGTAAAAAAAACACATAGAGATGGAGTTATATGTCCTAGGTTGTGCATAGTAAATGGTAAAGCAAGAATGTAGGCAGTATGCACCAGATATGGGCCATCTTCTCAACTGTCCTTTGATACACCCTCAGATACCAACAACCCTCTGGGGAATCCAGGACTATCAATTGGAATTTTATGTTTCAACTAGGAGCCCAGCACGCAAAATCGTGCAGCCCACCCACCACCTGCCGCCCTGCCTTGATACCCAAACCTCTCCATGCAGAGCTCCGGTGCGCCTGGTCCAACCTCCCAGCCCCTCTGGCCTTCTCTGGCAGCTTCAAGCCCTGTCCTCAGTCCCTCCAGTCGCCTTGGGCTGGTCCCGCCTTCTCCAGGCGCCTCCCAGTTTACACCCAGTCCCTGGAGCAACTCAGCAACCTGGCAGCCCCACCCCATCATGGAGCCAGAGGAGAGTGTGGAAAGCTCCCGCCGGCTGCACTGTGCTCCTTCCCCTGGCAGGTGAGCAGTGGGGTGCTCTGAGTGAGAGTAGTGGGTGGCAAAGGACTGGTGAGGGGGGCGCTACGGGCTCTCACCCCCACCCTCCCGGGCACGAGCCTCCTCTGGGTGCCTCCCTGCTTCCACCCCGTGTCTCTGGGAGCAATGCCCTGCCAGGCACGTGCAGGCAGCCTCCTCCTTAGCAGGCGTGACTGTGACACCATTAGGACCAATTAGCATATTATCTCTCTCTCTCTCTCTCTCTCTCTCTCTCTCTCTCTCTCTCTATATATATATATATATATATATATATATATATAACTTAATGTAGGCATTCTGCCAATAATAGCCACACTAAAATTTAACTAATGCAGAGTTTGGTTTATAGTTCTAGATTATAGTTCTAAAAATAACAGAACCTAAGCTAAAGGAGTCTATGGCACTAGAGAATATAAAATTTTCAAAATGTAGATATTCATTAGTGATTGCTACATGCTTGACAGAGAGTGATAGTGAGTGTAGAATTTACCAACCAAAAAGAAGAGTTGGAAAAGACTACTACTTTGCTTAGGAAAGTATTATAGACCTGCACTGAGTAATTGTCGTTGATTGAAAGTCCAATAATGTGGGGCCTCAGAGGATTGAAGGAACACATATGTTGGTACTCCAAACGCAAACCATTACTAATGGTGGCTCTCAAACATAGACTTCAATGTGATAAAACAATCTTTCAAGCCTATTTCAAATACATTTTATTCCCTGTAGCAAACACCAAACTAAGGTGGTTCCTTTTCCACCCAAGTAGTTTCCAATAAGCAAGAGGGTGAAAAATAAAAGTAATTTAAGCTTACATTTGTATATATTAGAGGCCTGATGCACAAAATTTGTGCAAGAGTAGGCCTTCCTTCCCCCGGCTGCTGGCACTGGCTTTCTCTGGCACCTGAGACCCGGGTTTGCCTCACAGCCCCGGCTTCATCTGGAAGGTAGTTCGGAAGGATGTCCAGTCTAATTAGTATATTACGCTTTTATTATTATCGATAATCTTTGGTTCCAATTTTTACACAAAGAGGGTCCTAGCAGAAAAATGACTGAAAGCCTGAAGGAAACTATACTGTCAAAACCACAAATTTCGTCCGGTAAAGTCTGTAATTTCTTACACCATAGAGAAATAGCAGGCTCTATCACAGGAAAGCAGGAAACAAGAGACTCCATCATGTGGGTGAAACTCATCATTCTCAAGCTCAGATGACCGAACCTATAGGAAATGGAAGGAAGCCTTTTTTTTCTTGCCCTGTAGATGTCACTGCTGTGTATTTTCCACATCCATTTTTATTTCATTGCATTTGTTACACCACATTAGGAGGAATAGGAATATTCAGAAGATTTTAAACTGTGATATAGTTTATAGGTGATTAGAATATGAGAAACTATATTCATTATATCCCTGAAAAAACTTGGCCTATGAAAGAAGAAATTGAATAGGACCCTGGGATGTCTTTTGTGGGGAGTTATACTATATTTTAAATATGGTAAGAAGGATATTCATAGACTCTTCAGTATGGGTAATGCTAACTATTCCATAAAATTAATTTCTATCTAAATAATAGAGCATTGACTACCCAGACCAATGATTTGAAATTTTGCATCATCTCTTAGAACTATATATGGTCATGTGACATCATTAGCCAAGAAGATGTAAGAAGAAAAGGTACATGCAATTTTCAGGTAGTGCCTTTTAAGTGGCAGGGACTATATCCTTTTCTTTTGCATTTCTACCTCCTGCTTCTGAAGAACAAATTGGTAGAGTTGGTTGTGTCCTCTCAGACTTTAAATTAATCTTGGGACTGGAGGTCATCCAGGGTAAGGCAGCAAGTTAGAAGAAACCTGTGACCTGCACACCATAAGGCACTACAATAGCTCAAGAACTTCCCATCACACTTCTATTTTTTTAAAATTACTCCAATTTGTCACTCACAAATTTAACCCTAATTAATCACAAAAGACTCATGCTTTTTAAAATCATCACATGCATAAACACACACACACACACACACACACACACACACACACACACACCATTTCTATAAAGTCAAGTAAGGTTCCTCATTTTAATACAATGTAATAACTACCTACTTTTTGGTTACTTATGTGCTTTTCTGGTATTGCATAAGAAAGATAGGATAAAAGCTGTGGAGAAGTATATAACAAATTTAAGTCATTGAGATGACAGAATAATTAAATATTAAACTAATAAAATCTGCCCTGGCTGGCGTGACTCAGTTGGTAGAGCACTGTCCCATGCACTGAAAGGTCACTGATTTGATTCCCAGCCAAGGAGGCAGCCAATCTACAGTTATTACTCATAGATGTCTCTCTCTCTCTCTCCCTCTTTCTTTCTCTCTCATTCAACCAAAACATTTTTAATTTTAAAAAGCTACTAAAATATATTCCAGTATTTATTGTCAAAAATATTCATTGAGTATCTCCTATTATGTCACAGAAATAATAAGTACTATAAATGTAGGTAGCAGTGAAGAAGGCATTAAAAAATGTTGCACTTGTTAAACTTCATTCTACTGAGAAAAAAACAACAGAAAAACATGATAAATACTCCATTTCAATGGTCCTCATTCTACAATTTAATGTACGTTTTAATGTCTCTGAAACCATAATACACATTTTATCATTGACATGATATTGATTGGTAGCATTTTTACAAAGTATTACATATGATATATTGTAGCTTATAACTGAGAGTACCTTTGAGTTAATAAGATAATTAAAACATAATATGAATGGGGTCATGATGATGGCTAGGTAATTGTGGTCAGTACTCACATCCTCAAACAACCACATCAAAAATAAAACTAAACTACAGAATGACCATCATTCAGAACTGCTTAAAATATAGCTGAACAAAAATTCTACAGCTAAGGATAAAAAAGAAGAGAAGCCACATCAAGACTGGTAGGTGAGGCAGAGATGTGGAATGAGCTGGTTCCACACCCATGTGTGGCAGAAATAGACTTGCATATCCAGTAAGTGCAGTGAGTCCCAAACAAGAGAAACTCAGAGGCCCACACCAAGACACACAAAAATTAAAATGCCAAAGGTGAAAGACAAAGAGAGAATCTTAAAAGCAGCAAGAAAAAAGCATCTAGTTACCAACAAGAAAGCATCCATTTGACTGTCAGCTGATTTATCAAAAGAATTTTTGCAGGCCCAAAGAGATTGACAAAAAATATTCAAAATGATGAAAAGTAAGGACCTTCAATCAAGATTACTCTACCCAGCAAAGCTACCATCTATAATAATAAAAGCGTAATATGCTAATTAGACCAGACAGCTGAACAACCTTCTGGACATCATTCCGGATGTCCTTCCAGACAAAGCTGCAGCAGTGGGGGTCAAGGAAGAGGTGGTTAGGGGCAATCAGGCAGTCAGGCAAAGGGGTTAGGGGTGATGAGGCAGGCAGGCAAGTGATTAGGGGTGTTGAGGCAGGCAGACAGAGTGGTTAGGAGCAATCAGGCAAGCAGGCAGGTGAGCAGTTAGGAGCCAGCAGTCCCGGATTGTGAGAGAGATGTCCGACTGCCGGCAGTTGGACATCCCCTGAGGGGTCCCAGATTGTGAGAGGGCGAAGGCCTAGCTGAGGATCCCCCCCCTGCATGAATTTCATGCACCGGGCCTCTAGTTTAGAATAAGAAACATATAAAGAGCTTCCCATACAAAAATAAACTAAAGGAGTTCATCAACAACAAACCAGTATTATATGAAATGTTAGTGTCTTTTTAAAAAGTATATATTTTATTGATTTTTTACAGAGAGGAAGGGAGAGGGATAGAAAGTTAGAAACATCTGCCTCCTGAACACCTCCTAGTGGGGATGTGCCTGCAACCAAGGTACATGCCCTTGACCGGAATCAAACAAGGGACCTTTCAGTCTGCAGGCTGACGCTCTATCCACTGAGCCAAACCGGCTAGGGCAAAGTGTCTTTTTAAGAAGAAGAAGAAAAGGGGAAAAAATGCAAAAACATGAATAATAAATGGCAATAAATACATAGCTATCAATATTTGAATCCAAAAAAATAATAAATGAGCAAGCAGAACAGAAACAGACTCATAGATACAGAGAACATTTTGATGGTTGCCAGATGGGAGGGGTGTTGGGAAAAAGGTGAAGGGATTAAGATGTAAAAATTGTTAGTTACAGAATAGTCATGGGGATGTAAAGTATAGCAAATGGAATATAGCCAATAATATTGTAAAACTATGTATGGTGTTGCATGAGTATGAGATTTATTGGCATAATCACTTACTGAGTTATATAATGTCTAATCTTTGGGGTTACACCTAAAATTAATGTAATATTGTATGTCAACTATAATTGAAAAATTAAAAAATGATAAAAAATGCATAATAATAAAAAGTATTTAAAAGGACAAAATATTTGAACAAAGACTTCATAGAATAGTCAATAATCATATAATTTTTCTATATGACATATACGGGTTGGGGAAAAATTAAGTTTATAATTTTGAGTATTTGAGACAGAGTTTATTCTTGTATTATTAGTTTATAATTATTGTATTATTTTCCATATGAACAACTATAAAACTACTTTTGCCCAACTCTGTGATATTAAGTGCTAAGGAGAAAATATATTATAGAAAGGCATCTATTGAGTTTGGGGCTAAAGCTATTACAATTTTATAGGATGGCCAAAGGCCTCCATCATGATGTAATGTTTTTATGCAGATATAATGAAGTGAGAGAGTGATCCATGAAGAACTCTAAAAGATGATTATCAGAGAATGAAGAAAAAACTGTCACAAAGAATCTGACTTGGAACCATGCCTGGCTTTCTCAGAAAACCACATAACCACACACACACACAAAAACACACACACTCATAGGGACAAGTGTGGGTTTCAATCCTACTCAACCACATGCACCTGAACTCTATCAAGCCTCCATCACTCAGGCACCCGGGGCCACGTGTTTGGACCATAGGTTCAAGCTTACAACTATAGCTGTTGGCTATAATTGTGCTGGGAGGGCCCTGCCCTCTAAACTGGGACTTGCACGTGGCAATGAGAGGACTGTGCCCTCTCATCAGTCCAAGGCTTGAACCTGTCCAAAACACTGTAGCGGCTCCCCACAATACAGTTTTAATACATTATATTAGAGGTCGTGGTGGTACTGTTTTACCCACAGCGTCTACAAGAATTGCTGCAAATTTACTTCTCGGCGGAAGAACCTTTCATTCCCAATATAAATGACCAATTCCATTAAATGAAACTTCAATTTCTAGACTCTATATAAACAGTGAAGTTGCTAAAACTATTAAAAAGGCCCAACTTCTCATTATTGATGAATGCATCATGGCATCCAGTCATGCTATAAATGCCATAGACAGATTACTAAGAGAAATTATGAATTTGGATGTTGTATTTGGTGGGAAAGTTCTTCTTGGAGGAGATTTTCAACAATGCCTCAGTATTGTACTGCATGCTATGGGATCGGTAATAGTACAAAAGATTTTAAAGTACTGTAATGTTTGGGGATGTTTCAGAAAGTTGTCTCTTAAAATAAATATGAGATCAGAGGATTCTGCTTATAGTGAATAGTTAGTAAAACTTGGAGATGGCAAACTTTATAGCAGTTTTCATTTAGAAATGGATATTATTGAAAGCCCCTGTGAAATAAAGTCTAGCTTCGTACTCTTTCAAAGTTCAATTGACTTTTGAAGTGAAATTTTTGTTAGAGGAGTAGCCCAACTAAATGCAAACTTCCCAGTTCAGCTTTTATTTGTTTCTCCTCCTTTTATTTTTGTAGTATGATTCCCTTGCCACCTTCTCACTTTATTCTCTACTTACTTACTCATGATCCAATAGTCATTAATGTTCCATTTGGAAGGACTTAAAAGAAATATAATTTTACATGATTAAATATGTCAAATTACACTTTGAATCCACTAGTGAATAATTATAAGTGCTTTAAGAAATTAATAATCTAAGTTAATAATCATTACTAATTCTATCAGTGAGCTGTTTTTTTAAAATGTAATGAAAGGACGCTTTTCTAAAAATGGACAAGATACAAAGCCTTGGATTATAATTAAAGAAAAAAAACAGTAACTAGAAATTATACCTGTCCATGAAAATGCAGAATTTCTACCTAACATTGAAATTAAAATGTACCTTAAATTTTTAAAAGTGAATATATAGGAAACATGACTCTGGTTTATAAAAAGCATGTACAAAATACCATTATAAGCAGCATGCAATAGTTTCAGTAATTGGTGACTCCATTTGTGGATTTTTACTGCATTGAAACATCAGCTGAATTAACTAAAGACATTTTGATAGTTCCTTATAAAGTCTAAAGTCATAATTGAATTTTATGGAGCATTCTGAATGCTAACAGAAAAACAGATGCAAATGGTTTTTAAGTAGATATTAAAAGAAGAATTGAACAATGCAACTGTCGATATTTTTTGGTGTCACACTTAATTTTAAGCAAAAATTATAGAGGACTTGCAGAAAAATATCATTATTACTTGTATTATTATTGCTTATTATTCCATGTATTATTCTCAGTACTTGAAATGCTAACAAAATACATCATTTTGAACTCTAATAATTTCTACCTTTGACAAGCACTGAATTCATGATACTCAGTTTCAATAGCTAGTCTCCTTTTTCTGACATTGCTGTGGCTTTTTATCCTTTCCTGGTGTCTATTACATAAATGGGATCTTTTGAAAAAGGTAAGTATCCTTCATGTATATGTTGTAAAAATGTGCTATGTAAGGTCTAGTGTACTCTGCAAACAGATGGTCATTGAAAAGATACAGCAAACATTTTTGTAATTATCCAAAAAAATTTTAGATGGCCTAGTCTCCCTACATAATAATAAATGTTTTTTTCCCTGTGGATTTAGATTTATAAAAAAAATCCACAATATCTTTTGAATTAAATCACATGTAAGATGTAGCTCTAACCTTATCTGACTTTTATAACTTAGTCTAAAAATAGCCCTAATTATTAGAAAGAAAATAGCAGTAAAATGCATATCTGTTAATATTTTTATAAAATGTGTGGGCCTTGTAAGAATTTAAACTTATGGTAAAACATTAGGTTTATCTTTAACAAAATGCCCACATAAACATTCATTTTATAATGATGCAAGCAATATTAATTGTATATTCACTCTGTGTAAAGCACTGAGCTGGTAATTAGGAGAAATAAATGGAGAAAGACAAATGTTATAGTTTAACAAACCAAAGTTTTAGCTTACTAAGTACCTTACAGTAGAGTTGATAAAAAGGACATGCACACAATGGATTGGATAGTGTGGTAAGGACATTTAATTTGAGGATAAATGTGACAGCAAATTATCTTTAACATTTATTGAGTAATTATATGTGCCTAGAATTGTGTTAAGTTTTTTGTTAAATAAATTAAACTATCAGTAACAATTGCTTTAGACAATATACATTTTTTTCCAAGGTCGCAGATGTGGTAAAATGTAGAGGTGAAAATAGAGCATGGTTATTTCTAAGTGTAGATTTCTTCCTTTCTGGTATTAGGATACAATAAAAGGTATATTCAGCAATACTTTTCTATTTATACACAAGATTTGCTTCTTCAGAGAAAATACATTTTTCTTGGTGGGGATTAACCTTATTTTATTTTTCCAGCATATAAAATTCTAGATTTAAAACATCTCATTTGTTTCCAATTATCTTATGGGCTGTCACAAAATTTGCTAAGCCAAATTAATTTTAATGAATATCACTATTAAAGAGCAGGTGATAAACAGTACTTTTAGAAAATGGGCTTAGTGTCATAAAATGACAGTTATAAAAATAGGTGAGGAGCTAACTAATGAAACTACCTCAGTCAAAGGAATAGCATGAGCAAAGGTCAAGTAGAAAAAGAGAGAGATTGACAAGTCTATGAAACTGAAAGCAATGTTAGTCAGATTGCTTTGGAATTGAGAGGTGAGACATATACATGAAAAGCTTTGTGTACCTTGCTGGAATATTAACCTGAGAAAACATAGAGTCATTTTAAGGGTAAAAGAGCTATGTGTTAGGCAACCTGTTGAGCAAAGAGGAACTGTTCAGCTTGACACCTTTCTTTGAAGATTTATGATGATGTGAGAACAAGTGAAAAAAGTAGAGGAGACAAGTGTTACTATGGCATAGACACTAAGTGAGTGGTGTTACACCATGAGATGTTTTTAAGTCATAGCAATGAACAGGGTGGTGAAAAGCATCCTCTTAGATTAGGAAGAGGAAAATATAGCCCTTGATGTCCTGGTTGATTTGCTAAACATTTAACATCAATAGCATTTGTTCAAACACATGGGGTCAAAATAAATGGACTGAAACAGGTGGTAGCACATAGTGCTGACCAGTGTGTGCTATAGGCCCACAAGATGTCTTTTCAGAGATGTGGGCAATAGCAGGAAAAGAAAACATTGGTGGACATATAGAGAAAAATATCTAAATAACTAGGTTTGGAACTCCATGAATCCTATAATTTAATATGATGTTGAGAGCGAACTATATTTGAAAATGTTTTTCAAGGCTGCATTAGGTTATATAAATATTCCTAATTAAATTCACCAGATAAGTTGAAAATAAGCTTCACAAGAAAAACTGGGACACATATATTCAGAAAGATGTGATCTTTATGCAAAAATATTGTGTCTTGCTGGAGAACAAACTGACTATGGAAAGCTGTCTGTGGCAATGAAAGAGTTAAGGTAATTAAAGGAAAACAATGTTTCCTTAATTTCATCAGGATTATTTTGAGACTTTGAAGAATCAAAATTATCAGGAAGAAGAATGTAGATCTATTCAGAACTTTATCAAATTCTCATGTGGTTAAGGCATAGAGAAAGGCATGTCACACCAGAGGCTTTCTTCATCTATTCTCATCATATTTTCTTTGATTAAAAATATGATATTTTCTTCCCTTGGTGTGGCTAAATTGGTTGGAGTGTCATTCCATGCACTGAAGGGCCACAGGTTCAATTCCAGGCCAGGGCTCATATCCAGATTGTGAGTTCAATCACCAGTCAGGCTGTGTACAGGAGGCAACTGGCCAATGTTTTTCTCTCTCTCCCCCTCCCCCTTCCTCTCTTTCTAATATATTTCCACATATTATTGAGAAGTCAGTGAATAGATTCAAGATATTAATGAAAAATTTTGATTAGCAAATAATGTTACAATCTTTTCCCTTCTGTTAAAAGCTAATTTTCCAAATCATAATATGTGAAGAACTATTTCAGGCACTAATTCAGTGGCTGCCTGCCAAGATTAAACTTTAAATATTAAGAAATAAAATTTCTTTTACTATTTTTTTCCTCAAGTATCATGAGTTCAAACATTATCTCAAGTGAAGCACTATTAATTTTTAGCTTTTAGCTTGGTAGATATTCAAAAACAATCAACAAAATTATTATACTGATTTCTTTGTGTGTGTAAACAGAGTAGTTTATTTGAGCCAAGCTTTGACCTCAACATAAGTCTCCAATTTGAATTATGCCTTCTTGAAATAGTTTAACCTAATAAATTGCTTAGTACTCTACACTACTTGGTTAATTCTGAGTTCTGCAAAATTTAGGGCCAAAACATACTCCATAAACTTTTTGTTATGGTCAACTGCCTTAAAAGTAAGAATATTCAGCAGGATTAAATATAAGGCAAAACCTAAAAAATCCTAGTTTAAATCAGATATATTAGCTTGCCCACCAGACTATGAAAGTTTTATTATCTAACAGTGGAAGCAGTACAAGTAATGGTAGTCACTCCCTAGACCCATTCCATTGAATGAATGAATGAGTGGAACTGATGACTCTTCATTGAGGAACATGGAGAAGAGGAAGTCAGAGATTACTTCAAAGTTTTGATTACTTGGTAAAGTATCCAGTATTAAAAAGAGAAATCATGATGAGGATGTGAATTGGAGAAAAGATGCTGCATTCTACATTTTTCATGTTTAGATTATGCACTTCTATGCATTGTGAATGGAAGCTTCCAGTAACCATTTTAAATATAATAGTTCATTCCTTCACCATAAAATATTAACAACTATCTACACTAATAAAAGAGAAACATGGTAATTGGCGTACGACCGCTACCTTTCCCATTGGCTAATCACGGCGATATGCAAATTAACTGCTAACTAAGATGGCAGTTAACCGCCAACAAAGATGGCGGCTAATTTGCATACTGCAGGCAGGATGGTACAGCGCCATCAGAGAGCGGGTTGGGGGTGTGAGTGCCGGCAGTCACCCAGGACCCGATCCCACCGGCAGACCCGGACGTGGGCCAGCGGGGCGGCTGTGGCGTCTACCTGCACTCACGCCCCCAACCCGCACTCACGCCCAGGACCTGATCCCGCTGAGGGACCCCTGCTTCCCCCCGAGTGCACAAATTTTTGTGCAGGGCCTCTAGTTATTTTATAAAGATTTATCAAGAACTTTGTAAACCATATATACATAATTTTTAAATGCTATAAAGCAAGTATCCCTGTACCCAGTTTAAAAGTTAAAAAGTCATGTCAATAAATGCAGCACCTCACTGAGTGGGAGATTCATGATTTTATTCCACATATATCCAATTAAAAAACCAGTTATCTCAATAACTTTACATATGTTGCTACTTAATTTATTAAGTAATTATCCTTTGCAGACCATAAACAATGAGCTATAAGTTCAAATATAAAATATGCTATCTAATATTGAGTAGGAGTAAAGTAACCAGAGAAAGATGATGTGTAGTCAGAGACATTCATTGTAGACAAGTAAACTAGCTCCAGAAAGGAATTAAAATATTCTTATGGGCTACAGAAAGACCAAGGAAGGCAAAACCTCAGGGTATAGTTCACCGCTAGAAACCAAATGAGTAGGGATGATATGAAAGTGACTAATGGAAGATACTAATGGAAGGAGAGAGGCAAAGGATAGGAATTTTGAGAAGAGGATGTAGACCAGTAGTCCAACTGAGGGAAAGTAACTAATATCCACTGGGTATCAGGGTAGAAGAGTTACCTTATTATTTTATATAAATACTTTTATCATTCAAAGATTAAAACTATAGTAAGAGTGAAGTGTTATCATTGATATTTTGCTTATGAGAAGACTGTGGTTTAAAGAGGCTGAGTGAATTTGCCAAGTCATAAAACTATTCAGTGATAGAAACAACACAGCTACCTGTCTTTAAGTGAATAAAGGTCATACATCCTCTTTCCATTGGAGCCACTATAAACTGTGAAAGCATCTTTCATCCTCAGGTTTCCAAAGCATACATTTTAAGGGGATACAAATAGATGAAACAGAGGAAAATGCTACAGAATGATAATAAAGAAAGGCTAATTGGAGATCTCTGCTTAGGACTGAGACCCCACTGTTAGGGAAAATAGATTTTAAAAATAACTTGTGATTTTCACGGTGTAGGTACAGAGTGCTTTGACTCTGATATTACAGGAGCATTATAACAAAAACAAAAACAAAAACAAAAACAAAAGCCCACACCCACATAGAGCAACAAAATTACTAACTCTTGTGTATGTTCTGACTACTTCACTGACCTGCCATATTCTCATTTCTCTTCTCTCCTTGGCCTTCCCTATTCCCTGAGACACAACAATATTGAAATTAATAACTCTACAATGTCCTCTAAGTCTTCAAATAAAGGAAGGGCCATGTGTCTCTCACTGTAAATCAAAAGCAAGAAATCGTTAAGCTTAGTGAGGAAGTCTTGTCGAAAGCTGAGATAGAAAGAAAGTGGGGCCTCTTGCACCAAACAGAGAGCCACGTTGTGAATGCAAAGGAAATGTTCTTGATGGAAATTAAAAGTGATATTCTAGTGAACAAACAAATGATAAGAAAGTGAAACATCCTTATTGCTGAAATGGAGAAGTTTTAGTGGTCTGGATAGAAGATAAAACCATACACAATATTTCCTTAAACCAATGCCTAATCCAGAGTGAGGCCTTAATTCTCTTTAATTCTATAAAGGCTGAGAGAGATTAGGGCGGTGGAAAAGAAAAGTTTGAAGCAGAGGCTGATTCACGAAGTCTAAGGAAAGCACTCCAGACAGAACATAAAAGAGTAGGGTAAGGAGAAACTAAGATGGCGGCATAGGTAAACACCGGGAAATTGTCGCCTCCCACAACAATTGAAAATTACCGCAAAGGACTGAGCAAACACCATCCAGAACAACAGAAAGGCTGGCTGAGTGTAAATTCTACAACTAGAAGGAAAGAAAAGCACGCTGAGAGCCAGAGGCGCTGCGGAGGTGAAGTGCAGAGGTACAAGTGCAGAGGTACGGCGGCGCGCGCGAGGAAAGGGGGTGGCACCTGAGGACGCGGCTGTCTTTTTGAATCACAAACTCCCGACTGCTCTGAACTCCGGTTCCGGGAAGTCTCTGGGGACCCAGGTCTCATACGGGGAGAAGCTGGTCTGTCCAGCAGCGGGCGAACTTGAAGGCGGCTTTCCCTCAGAGGTGCTTGCAGCATTTAGCGGGTCACTGAGACCCGCGACTCCGGGCGGAGAATCAGCCATAGCTCCCAGATCCGCCCTTTGATTCCCTGAGACCCCGCCCCACCCAGGCTGCGGCAGAGGCTTTTGCATGTGAATGTACCTAACTGCAGCCCAGTCAGGCAGACCCGGAACTTCCAAGAGAAGGCCCAAGGCCCCGCAGTGGCTTGCATTGCTTCACAGCTGAGCCTCTTCGTGGCTCCTGCTGTGTGGCCTCAGGCAGAGGCTGAATTAGCACCTCCTTAGATCCAGGAGCCACTGTACCCAGTGGTCAGAGGGGGACCATCCAGAATGCAACTCCTCAGATCCATAAGGGACACACTCAGGGAGCAGACTCAATGAGCACCAAAGCCCCACTGAAGCAAGTCTTGCCCCAGAAGGGTGTCTTCAGCACAGAAGTTCTCCCACTTTAGACACAGCTGATTCTCACAGCCAACTGGCCTGTAGGTCAATTCCTTCCAGTGATTCTACAACAACCAAGGCACCAAGAGTGCACCAAGAGTGTCCACCCCAGGTAACTGGGGAGGCTGAGCTACTGGGCCCTACAGGACACCTGGCGCGCAGGGCCACTCTATCAACACAGGGAAGCTGCCAAAATGCGGAGACAAAGAAACAGGTCACAAATGGCAGAAATGGAGGAAAGCAAACGATTGGATATAGAGTTCAAGGCCACGTTTATAAGGTTTTTCAAGAATTTTCTGGAAACCGCCGATAAATTTAATGAATCCCTCAATAAGTATAGTGAGACCATGGAGGACATGAAAAAGGACCAACTAGAAATTAAGCATACACTGACTGAAATAAAGAATAATTTACAGAGATCCAGCAGCAGACAAGAGGATCCCAATAATCAAGTCAAAGATTTGAAATACAAAGAAACAAAAAATACCCAACCGAAAAAGAAAAAAGAAAAGAGATTCCAAAAATATGAAGATAGTGTAAAGAACCTCTGGGACAACTTCAAGCGTACCAACATCAGAATTATAGGGGTACCAGAAGGAGAGAGAGGGCAAGATATTGAAAACCTTTTTGAAGAAATAATGACAGAAAACTTCCCCTACCTGGTGAAAGAAATGGACTTACAAGTCCAGGAAGCGCAGAGAACCCCAAACAAAAGGAATCCAAAGAGGACCACACCAAGACACATCATAATTAAAATGCCAAGAGCAAAAGATAAAGAGAGAATCTTAAAAGCAGCAAGAGAAAGACAGTCAGTTACCTACAAGGGAGTACCCATACGACTGTCAGCTGATTTCTCAACAGAAACCATGCAGGCCAGAAGAGACTGGCAAGAAATATTCAAAGTGATGAATAGCAAGAACCTGCAACCAAGATTACTTTATCCAGCAAAGCTATCATTCAGAATAGAAGGTCAGAGAAAGAGCTTCACGGATAAGAAAAAGCTAAAGGAGTTCATCACCACCAAACCAGCATTATATGAAATGCTGAAAGGTATTCTTTAAGAAGAGGAAGAAGAAAAAGGAACTCTTACCATTTGCCACAGCATGGATGGAACTGGAGAGCGGATAAATACCACATGATCTCACTCATTTGTGGAATATAATGAACAACATAAGCTGATGAACAAGGACTGATCCAGAGACGGAGAGGCATTGATTGGACTGTCGGGACTTGGAGGGAAGGTAGGGGAGGGTGGGGGTAAGGGGGAAAGATTAACCAAAGGGCTTATATGCAAGCATATAGGCCTAATCAATGGACATGGACAACGGGGGGGGGTGAGGGCATGAGCTGGGGGTGGGGTGGGGGGGTAGAGGGTAACGAGGCGACAAGGACACATATGTAATATCTTAATCAATAAAAAATATATTAAAAAAAAAAAGAGTAGGGTAAAGCGGCAAGTGCTGATGTAGAAGCTACAGCAAGTTATCCAGAAGATCTAGCTAAGACACTGAAGGAAAATGTTTGCAATCAATAACCTATTTTCAAAGTAGATGAGCAAGCTTATACTAGAAGAAGATGCCATATGATACTTTCATAAATAGAGGAGAAGTCAATGCCTGGCTTGACTCTCTTATTAGTGGCTAATGCAGCTGGTGTCTTTAAGTTAAAGTCAATGTTCATTTACCATTCTGAAATCCTAGGCCCTTAGGAATTATGCTAAATCTACCTATGCTCTATAAACGGAACAGCAGCTCCTGAATGACAGCACCTCTGTTTACAACATGTTTTCCTGAATATTTGAAGTTCGTTGTTGAGACCTATTGATCAGAATAAAAGAATGATTTTAAAATATTACAATGAACGTTGTTATCCAAGAGCTCTGATGGCAACATACAAGGGGAATGATGTTTTAATGTCTACTAGCATTCCATCCATTCTGCGGCACCTGGATCAAGGAGTAATTTTGATTTTCAAGTCTTATTATTTAAGAGACACATTTTGTAAGGTTATTATTCCTCAGATGGATGACTTCAAGGGGTTCAAGACTTGAGCTGTGGAAATTACTGCAGATGTGGTGGAAATAGCCTGAGAATTAGAATTAGAAGGGGAGCCTGAGGTTGTGACTAAATTGCTCAAACTCATGATAAAAAGTTAACAGGTAAGGAGTTGCTTCTCATGGATGAGCAAAGAAAGTGGCTTCTTGTGATAGAATCTACTCTAGGCAAAGATGCTATGAAGAATGTTGAAATGACAACAAATTATTTAGATAATTACATAAACTTTAGTTGATAAAGCAGCAGCAGAATTTGAAAGGATTGACTCCAATTTTGAAAGTTCTACTGTGGGTAAAATGCTAGCAAACGTCATCACTACATTCCACAGAAAAAGCATTAGTGAAAGGAAACTTCAATTGATGTGACAAAATTCACTGTTGTCTTATTTTAAGAAATTGTCACATTCATTCCAACCTTCAGCAGCTATCATCCTGATCAGTCAGTGCCATCAACATAAAGGCAAGACCCTCCACCAGCAAAAAGATTTTGACTTGCTGAAGACTGGGATGGATATGGCAATTTATTAAAATGGTTAGCATGTTTCAGCAATAAAGTTTATATATATGTAGTTTTTTTAGATATAATTCCATTTCACATATAACAGACTATAGGATAGTGCAAACATCCCCTTTGTATGCACTGGGAAGCCAAAAAAATCATGTGACTCACTTTATTGTGATATTTGCTTTTGGCATTGGTCTGGAACTGAACCCACACTATTTCCTAGGTATGCTGGTATTTATTACCCTAGTTAGTCCACAGTCCTTGAAATTTTATCCTTCAATTGGATATTGGAATGGAGACAATGAAAATTTAGAGTAAATAACCTTGGATCCTCTTTTCTTCATTAATGTTTCTATATTTCTGGTTCAGCGGAAGAAGGTAAAATTTTTCTCAACTTTTATATGTTGTATTTTTTTTTTTTTGCAAGACCCAAAATACCTTCAAGGTTGGCAGAAATTGATTAATATTTCTGTACCCCATGGCATCTAAATGGCATCTGCATTGTGTTACTCCATTTGTGGGTACAGTAAAAACACTGAGGCTCTGGGAACCAGTTCCCAGCTTAATATAAAAATCCACATTGGTCCTCTCAAGGTGGCTCAGCTGATTGGAGTGTCATTCCATGCACTAAAGGGTAGCGGGTTTGATTCCCAGTCAGGGCAGTTACCTAGGTTGTGCATCCAATCCCTGGTCGGGGGCTTCTGGGAGGCAGCCAATCAATGTTTCTCTCCCACACTGATGTTTCTCCCTCTTTCTCTTCCTTCCTCTCACTAAGAAAAACAAAAACAAAAACAAAACAAAAACAAAAACATATCCTCAGGTTTTATTGTTTTGTTTTTTTTTTTAAATGCAGATTTAAAAAATCCACATTGGATAAATGCTTGATTCATATAATTTACAGCTTAAGTAAAGTCCAAATTTGGGGGTAGTTAATGGGAATTTAAGGTAATAAAAATTATAAAAATGCATTACTAACATTATTAGTTAGCTTTAAATGGCTCAAACCCTTGAATATTTTTTTTTGCCAAATCTTTCATCAAAACTGCTAATAGAAGATGTAAGTGATTAAAGTTCAGAAAATAATTACTTTGCTGAACTTCCTCTGGATGCACTAATGAGCTAATTTGCACCCCTCACAAACTGAGTAGCCCATAGAAAACAAACTATGTCAAACTGGCATATCAAATTAAATATCACCTTTTACTCCATTTCTCCAACAGAATTTGTTAAAGTAGAACACACTTCTTAAAGTATGAAATACCTTTTTGTGGTGCTATCCAACTTAACAGTTTTGTGCATCTAATCACTTTAATTTTAAAACTGTTCACTGCCAATGGAGGTAAAATGCAATCACACATGTCAGTCTCAGACCTACTCGCAGTTAATTATTTGCATGAGTCGCTCTCCTTTTGTCAGTATAATACAATTGCCTATTTTGCTCATCCTCCTGTATTCTAACTTGCTATCAGAAAAAATAACTCTCCAGCTGCTTCTGCACATTGTGTGTTTTGTCAGGTCTCTGAATGTATATGCCTGCGCTTAATGTTATAGCCATGATGTTCTATCCTCCCCCACATAGCCACATATTTCTAAACAATCTGTGAAGAAGCAGATCTGAAAATAAAATCAACAGACATGAAACATTAGTGCTTGTGATCTAAAGCACTTATTAGTGTCCACCTCCATGGAGATTAATTGCACCCACAGCCCAGATAAAAAAATAGAATCCCCACTCCTAATTTTTTCCATTTTCATTTACTAATAAATCCCTTCATGTTATCTTTATCAACTTAAAAGGGAAATATAATGCATAGAAGCATTATCTAATAATTTTTAAATCATATGAATACTTTTAACTCCATTTGTAGTTTTTAAACCTCATATATTTTCATATTCCGGTATGTATATTTTAATAAAGTCAGGGGGAAATATCTCCATATGTAAAATACATAATTCAGTGCTCTTTAATTTTTTTCTAATTTATTTATTTAAAAATATGTATGAAGAAAATAAAGTTATGGTTTCTAATCTCAGAGTTTTATTGTGTGGACAAAGAATAAATAATTTCAGTATATATATTTTGTTCTGTAATAAAGCTGTGTAGAAGATAGAATGGCAAAACAAGAATCTAGTGATTATTCCTTGGAATTGTAGTCAAGATCTAAAGATTTTTTTTTTTGGATGAGCAAATAATGACCTAGGTCTTGAGGGATAAGTAAGAGTTCACATGTATGTTTTATTGTGTATAAATTCTTTCCAGGCCAAGATTGATCTCCTTGTTCCATGGGCATGCCTCAAGAACTTACATCTCTCTTACAAATAATCATCTATCACATTGCATAACTCTTCTTTTTTAATTATAATTTATATTTAATATTATTTTATATTAATTTCAGGTGAACATCATAATAGTTAGACAGCCATATACTTTACAAAGTATCCCCCTGATATTTCAAGTACCCACCTGGCACCACACATAGTTATTATAATATTACTGACCACGTTTCCTATGCTATACTTTATATCCCTGTGACTAATAGTCAAATTTTTACTTATAGATACCATTGAAATATGTGAAATATGTTACCATTAAAGCAAATATATATTATTTTATAGGAATTATTTCATTATAAAGAATTACCATCTATACTGGCATATATATGTATTTGTATTTATATAGGAATTAAACAATTAAACAAAATTTCTGCAAACCAACACAGAGCTTCAGAAAAAGTTGATTTTTAAGTTATTTCTGTGCCTATGTTCTTTGCCGTAAAGACAGAGAATTACAGACATAAACTTCTGGGTATCAGCAAGAAGTTAAAACAGACAAGAATAAAATAGGGCCAGTGCTGGTTGCTTTATGGAGAAGACGAAACTTGAGCCAGATCACAAAGGTTATTAAAAAATTGGGTTAGCAGAAGAGAATAGGAATGGAATTCATGAAAACTCAAATAATGATGAGGTGGACAATGAATAAATTTTGAAACTATTTTGACTAATTTAGATGGGGGGAAATAGGAAGGATAATAAAAGTCTGAGGACAGGTCGTTAGTTTACTACTTTCCTAAACTCAGGGTTATATGCTGGTTATTTAACCTCATTATTTCAGTGTGCTCCCACTAAGTCCTACCATTATAAGGACTCAAAACACGTGAGTAGAACAATAAAGAATGTTAGGCTCAGGCTTCTTTGAAAAATTACAAAAGGCACCTTCTGCTTGCCTTCTACTCCCAAAACAGTAATTATCTACATTGTAATCCCCAGAGTCAACTTTTGTGCCAATTAACTGTTTACTGAATTGATTTACAGGATATACCAACTTCTCCAGGCTTTTTAAATATAACCCTTAAACACTGCTATACCTTAACTGCTGATGCATATAACCAAGTTATATTTAACTTCTAAATTTTACTGAAATTCACAAAGCAACATTCCAAAGCTTAGTAAACTTGAAAAATGGAAATCCTGTGTTTTGCTTTTTATCTTTGTCCTTTTTTGATGATTACAAGAAAATGCAATCTGAGTATTATAGGAGAGGGGGGAAAAGAGAAGATAACAGAAAAGGCTGATTTTTCAATGATTCTAAACACTGAGCTTTTAAGAAGTATAAAAAATGTGAATTTGAATTATATGCTCAGAGGGGTTCATAATGTGCTTTATAATTACTGTAAATTTTTATCTCTCAAAATAGATCATATGGTCCTTGAGAACAGGGATAATATGTACTGCCAGGTATATCATAGCTCACAATAAATATTGTTGAGAGAAAGCATGGATGAAATAATGTTACAGGAAGTTTGAAACATATAGAAAGATTGATAAATATGAATTTGAGACATGCAATGAAGAGAATACAAAATAAATATTCACAGAACCTCTGAATAAATTTTCCATAAGAAACTTTAAACTTTGGCAGGGAAATAGCTGATTCCATTGCATAATTAAAATAATAGCTAACCAGCTGGAATTTCTTTGCTCTTCAGATCCCTTTTCTCATAATGACCTTTACATAAGCCAGTATAAGCAACTGAGAATCCTGACAACAAAACGTTCTGACCTAATTATACAGCATTTGCAGCTGTTTCAAATTGGGATCATGATAAACCCAGTAAATGAAACTTAAAGGAAATATAACCAATTTTGAGAAATTGGGATATCTAACTTTATCATGTTCCCTGTAGATGCGTAAACTGTGCTATTTTAGGAAGATGATCTAAAATGTTAGATTCCTTTGAATTCAGAACCTTTGACCCTTTGCAGTAGTGCTCAGTCATCATATTTGCACTAATTTTCATAATGCTCATTAGGTCTTCCAGGCAGAAGCAGTTGACACTCCTCTCTCAAATTTCTTATCAATTCATGCTTATATGGCCTGAGTAGAGCTAGTAATTTGCATGCCTAGTTGCCAAAATGCAGCTGTTACCATTTCCATGACTGTACATAATTATCTTAAAAATAGGTTATTCAAGTGAGACATAAGAAACTACAGGGTAGAAAATGTCCACTTGTCCCATGTCCTGTCCTCATTTAATAAATCAGTTTCATCCGTCTCTCATATTCTTATACTCTTAATTCATTTTCTGTGTAACATTCTTTTGCAATGAAAATGTCTAATTTCCTCTTAAACATATTCATATCATTTGCCTTAATTGCCTTATGTTCCCCTTTATTTCTTATATTTATTACCCATTGAGCAAAACCTAACTAAAATCATTCAAAGTTAATGATATGCACAAGAATAAAAAGTTTTATGTCTTATTTTATTTCAATGAATATGCTTAATCACATTGAATACATGTCTTCCCCTTTTCATGCCTTTCTTAAGCAAGGGTAACTGATACATAAGGAAATTAAGAAATCTCAGTCAGTTTACAAACTCTCAGGTCTACTCATAAATTGACCACCTTGCGAAAAAAGAGCAACTCCTCAAATCTTCTGTGGTTTCCTGGATTTCTACGATCATGAAAAAAATTAAATAATTTTAATAAATTTTTATATATGGCTTGCAGAAAACGTCCACCAATTCCACATTCGGGTTTCAGAAGGACAAACAAAACCTTTGGTTTGTCAGATAGGTAACTCTTTCTATGGATCTCAAAATAAGCACAGTGGTGGACTTTCTACAATCTCTCATTGGAAGGCTCAAGCTAGACAATGTAAAACTATATTTTTTTATAAAACAGAAAAAACATAACTAAGAATTTTATTTTGTTGCAAGTTATTTTATTAAAATTTTTATTTTATTAAACAGAGCATTGTATTCCTCAATTTTCAAAGATTTGATTTCATTTAGCTACAAGGAAATACATTATAATGACAGAAACTTTTTTTAGGTTGTCCTGGGTATCATTTCCACTGGTAATACATAAAGGGTTAATATCCTTTCATTCTAAAATTAGAAAATATAGCATTTTGTAGTTACAGCATTATTGCGGACCTCTGACAGGACACATTAATAACAGAGTGTGAGTTTTGACATGGTAGACTGTCAGCACTATTTTTTTATAGATCTGGAAATGATCAAGAACTTTTACTTATCAGACACAACTAATGGTTATGATAGTAATAGAAATCAAGCACTGAGCCAATTTCTGTGCTTGTGAAAGAGTGTTTCAAAAAGATAAAGAAATTAATTGTGGAGGCTAGAGATTCATGCTAATACAAAAATGTACACATGTACTTAACTGCGAATGCAGTATCTATCCCAAATTTGTACAATCTCACAAGACTTATTTCCACAAATTTCTGTACAGTTAGTCTGCATTTTATTCAAATGATTACCATAAAAGTATAATTAGATTTCTGCTAAGATTCACAACTGATGGTTTGTCTAAACAACTGGAAGATAATACTTAAGTTACCATTTCCAAGAAGGCACAGCATTCTGCTTCTAAGAGTAGAGTGGTATATCAAGGGAATAAAATTGAGCTTTCTGCATCAATATATAATTTATCATTCTAATATTAAATCAGAGTTTGAAACTCAATTCCTTCATTTGACTTACTTAAAATTGCTTGTGTATTTTCATTATTTAAACAATGAAGGCATAATAATCCAAAAGACAATGATATAGCATCTTTGTCTTACTGTAGCTATAGAAATTCAACAAAATAGTTCTTGGTTCACATATGTGCATTTCTGAGAATTATCTGGTTTATACTCAGTGCTTATAGACTTTCAAGTATTTAGCCAAGTCAGGAATTAAAATATGATTTTAAGAGTATACTTTTCTTATCCTGAGATGTTCAACTAATAAGTGGGTTTTGTTTAAAATATTAGAAGAAGCAAGGCATTGTAGAGTACTTTTTGGTTTATCACATGAATACCAAATGTGCTTAATTACTGAGGTTAATTATGTGACAAAGAAGACCAAGTTTTAAATGCAACTGAAGTAATTTTAATTTTATCATCTATTCCTATTTTCTTTGTCAAGTATCTTATGCATCTGACAAATGTTTTTAATGTAACTTTTAAGAAAACTAAGAAAATCACATTTATTTATGAAGAAAATTCTGGAAAGGATGCCAGAGAACACTTGTTAAAGCTGCGATACAGGGTGGAAATCAGAACATAAGAAATTAGCGTCAGTCATATTCCAGTAGTCAATGTGAATATTCTCCAGAGTAGCATTGACATGTTGAAAAATAAATTAATTCTTTGACTCTGCCAGGCTCCCTTTAATCATACAACAATAGTTTATACAAAGATATCTCAGTGGACCTGAAAGAGTTTATGTCGTTTCCAAAGATCTGACTGACTTCTGAAGATTAATTTATACACTAGGGAAATTTTGTTAATTATTAAGTTGGTCATTTTTTATCTGTAGCCAATGAGCCTATTCTCTTTGAAAAGATAGATGGGTATTAGAGAATACTTAAAATATACCTAATTTTTTCATTAATAATTTGAAATCCCTCTGTTAAAGACAATAACATCTATTAAAATATAAAATAATTATTAAAAACAACAACAATAAAACAACAACAAAAACAAAAAAGACACACACTTTTTTCCCTGTCTTGTTTTTGGGTCTTTTTCTTAATTTGTGCTAAAAATATCTTTAAAATGCATGATATTTTTCCTACTTTCCTTGCAAAAGGATGTAAACAATAGAGTATTGGGAAACTCCAACACTTGCGATATAAAATTATCTGCTCATCTACAGCTTCTCTAATACAAACTGGGTTTTAAATTCCCTTTTTAAGGAATCAATTAAGCAGAAGATATAATCAAAATAAAAATAGTTTTGGGTAATTACATGTGTGATGTACATAAAATTATCAGGTATTATATTAGGTCATCAGGTTATAAAACTATTTTTGAGTTGACATGATTACTAGCATACCATATCTGTTGCCAGGAATTAATTTGCTGCCAAAAATTTTAAATAGACATGATGGTGAGCAGCAAATATGAAAATTTTTTTTTACTTGTACTACTAACTCTAGTGTTGATATAGCTCTATTGATGTATTTTAACATGTTTTTTTTAACTGTTCATTCATTGATGTTAAATCTAATTGCCCTTCTTCCCAAACCATAAGGCTGTCTCATAATACCACAGCTTAAAGAGTTTCTTTACATATTACACGTAGTCTTTCACCTGGTAATCTCCTTGAGAGGTGGTCAAGCTTAATGTGTTGCTTTTAATATGATCATATTTAACAAATTCTTAAAAAAGCAGCTAGGTTTTTTATACCTCTTCCATATATAATAATTCAATTATAGGAGTGATTCCATATAGTAAATATTTATAATAGAACCAAATCACTGATGTGGTTAACTTCAGATTCCTTAAAGTATCTTTAATTTCAAAACTAAATATTTCATAAAACTCCTACCATCATTTTTTTTCTTAAGGTTCAGGAGTATGTTTCTGGTAAAATATGTGTTATTTTGAGTAAAATCATGATGCAGTTACTTTCCTTTCCTCATTTCATTCCTCTTTCCCTATTTTCCTATTTATTTATTTATTTAATCAATTTTCTACTCTGTATATGACATGCAGGAAAATAATAAAGACCACCAACAAAAGCAGAGAGGTAGGTAGATATGAATGAATGTTAATGATATAAAAATCAATTATAGTATCTTCAAATATTTAAAATATATGCTAAATGAAATAATGCAAAAGTCAATATCAGGTAGTAAAGATGAAGTTGGAATGTCCTAGTAATATCATGGAATGGTAATGCTAACAATTTTTTTTTAAGATAAGAAATTCAAAGGATACTTTTTATTTTTATAGGATAATCCAGACAGGCAATAAGGGAAAAACAAACAAACAAAACAATTTATGATCATATAAAAACTAATTTAAACTAAATGAAATGAATTTAATTAAATTATAAAACCAAACTGTAAAAAAAATAAATTAATTAAAAAACACCAGCTATGAAGGATTAACTGATACCAGACATGTCTTCTTGACATTAAAAAACAGAACAAAAAACCCCAAAACTATAAAATAAAATAAAACTCTAATTTTCAAACCTAGGACAAGAAGGCAGTGCAGGACTATGAGCCTTGAGAAACAGAAAGCAAGAAATCAGCTCTACACTCCTTCCTTCTTCCTTCCTTCTTCCTTCTTTCAGGCATTTTCTGGACCAGAAGGAAGACAGGGAAAAACCAAGGAGGGAATGGCGGGTTCACTGAGACTGAGGTAAGGAGATAAGAACCAATGTTCAAGAAGAATAAAACAGCTGGAATTTAGGAAGCAAGTTATTGGTGAAAAGAAAGTTACATAGAGATATTTCATAACTTATTAAAGGCTTGAAATTTTTCTTTATTTGCAAATTTACATGTTCACCTGCCAAGATTTCATGTACATTCTAGAAGAGCACATGATGGAGTCCTTGGGGTTTTCTAGGTACAATATCATGTCATCTGCAAATAAGGACAGTTTTATTTCTTCTTCTCCAATTTGGATGCCTTTTATTTCTTACTAGAGTCCTGGTGCACAAAAATCTGTGCACTCGGGGGGGTCCCTCAGCCTGGCCTATGCCCTCTTGCACTCTGGGACCCCTCAGAGGATGTCCACCTTCTGGCTTAGGCCTGCTCCCTGGTGGATCGAGCCCAAGATGGCAGTCAGACATCCCTCTGGCAACCCGGAAGCCCTCAGGGGATGTCCACTTACCAGCAAGGAGCAGACCTAAGCTGCAGTCAGACATCCTTAGCGCTTCTTCTTTTTTATTGTGGGATTTATTTACCTTCTATAATTGAAACCTTGTAGCCTTGAGTGGAACTCAGAGACTGCTGGGAGAGGCTCCTGCCACCACTGCTGTACTGGCAGCTATCAACCTGGCTTGTGGCTGAGCAGAGTTCCCCCTGTGGGAGTGCACTGACCTCCAGGGGATAGCTCCTGCATTGAGCATCTGCACCCTGGTGGTCAGTGTGTGTCATAGTGACCAGTCATTCCCAGTGGTTCTGCTATTAGGGTCAATTTGCATATTACCCTTTTATTATACAGGATAGAGGCCTGGTGCATGGGTAGGGGCTGGCTGGTTTGCCCTGAAGGGTGTCCCGGATCAGGGTGGGGCTCTTGCTGGGGTGCCTGGACAGCCTGGGTGAGGGGCTGATGTGTGTTTGCAGGCTGGTCAAGCCCCCACCAGTGGGGATCCTCACCCCATGGAGGTTTGGCCAGTCTGGTTGAGGGGCTGATGGCTGTTTTCAGGCTGGCCAAGTCCCCCTGTGATGGAAGCTCCCAGCCTCTCCTTTTTTTCTTCTTTTTTATTGTGGGATTTATTTACCTTCTATAATTGAAACCTTGTAGCCTTGAGTGGAACTCAGAGCCTGCTAGGGTGGGCGGGAAGCTTGGCTTCCTCCATCGCCAGGGGGAACCCAAGCCTCCTGCTTGCTCCAGCTCCGTGGCCATAGTCAGCTGAAAGCAGGTATCTGGGGTTTATTTATCTTCTATAATTGAATCTTTGTTGCCTTTAGTGGAGCTCAGAGCTGGGTGCAGCAGGCAGGAAGCTTGGCTTCCTCCATCACTGGAGCAATCAAGCCTCCTGCATGCTCCAGCTCTGTGGCTGCAGGCCACCAGCTTTGTTGGATTAATTTGCATATAGTCTCTCTGATTGGCTGGTGGGCATGGCTTAAGGCATAGCGAAGGCACGTTCAATTTGCATGTTTGTCTTTTATTAGTGTAGATTCTTGTCTGATTGCAATGGTTAGTACTTCTAGTACTATGTCGAACAGGAGTGGGGAAAGTGGGCATCCCTGTGTTGATCCTGTTCTTAAAGGAAATGGTTTTAGTTTTTTGCCCATTGAGTATGATATTGGCTATGGTTTTGTCATATATGGCTTTTATTATGTTGAGGTATGATCCTCCTATTCCCAACTTGCTGACAGTTTTTATCATGAAAGGGGGTTGTATTTTGTCAAATGCTTTTTCTGCATCAATGGATATGATTATATGGTTTTTATCTTTCAGTTTGTTTATGTGGTGTATCACATTTATTGATTTGTGGATGTTGTACCATCCTTACATCCCCAGAATAAATCCTACGTGGTCATGGTGTATGATCTTTCTAATGTAATACAAGATTCGATTTGCCAGAATTTTGTTGAGAATTTTGGCATCTATGTTCATGAGGGATATTGGCCTGTAATTCTCTTTCTGTGTAGTGTCTTTGTCAGGTTTGGAGTTTAGGGTAATGCTGGCTTCATAGAAAGAGCTTGGAAGTGTTCCTTCCTCTTGAATTTTTTGGAATAGTCTGAGGAAGATAGGTTTTATTTCTTCTTTGAATGTTTGATAAAATTCCCCGGTGAAGCTCTCTGGTCCAGGGCTCTTGATTGTTTGAAGTTTTTGTTGTTGTTGTTGTTTATTGTTTAAGGTATTACAAATAGTAGTACATATGTTTTGTTTTTGTTATTACTGCTTCAATTTCCTCCATTGTTATTGGCCTATTCAGAGTTTTTTTTATTTCTACAGGTTGAGTTTTGGGAGGTCATATTTTTCTAGGAATATGTCTATTTCTTCTAGGTTGACCAGTTTGTTGGAATAGAGTTGCTCATAGTATTTTTTTATTATTCTTCATATTTCTGTGGGGTCTATTGTCATTTTGCCTCTTTCATTTCTGATTTTAATTATGAACTCAGAGAAAGAGAAAATAAAAAATCAATCCCATTTACCACTGCAAAAAAAAAAAAAAAAAAAAAAAAAAACAATAAGATACCTAGGAAAAAATTTAACCAAGGAGACAAAGGACCTATACTCAGAAATTTGAGGACACTAAAAAAAGATAGAGGAAGACATGAAAAAATGGAAGACTATACCATGTTCATAGACTGGTAGAATCAACATCATTAAAATGCCCATATTACCCAAAGCAATCTACAAATTTAATGCACTCCCCATTAAAATACCAACGGCATACTTTAAAGACCTAGAACAAACACTCCAAAAATTCATCTGGAATAAAAAAAGACCCTGAGTAGCTGCAGCAATCTTGAGAAAGAAGAACAATGTTGGAGGGATCACAATACCAGATATTAAACTACACTACAAGGCCACTGTTCTCAAAACTGCCTGCAACTGGCACAAGAACAAACATGTAGACCAATGGAACAGGGCAGAGACCCAAGAAATCCACACAAGCCTTTATGCTCAACTAATATTTGACAAAGGAGGCAAGAGCACTCAGTGGAGTCAGGACAGTCTCTTCAATAAACTGTTTTAGGAAAACTGGAGAGATACTTGCAAAAACAATGAAACTAGACCACCAACCTACACCATACACAAAAATAAACTCAAAATGGATAAAGGACTTAAATGTAAGATGGGAAACCATAAAAATCTTAGAAGAAGCCATAGGCAACAAAATAGCAGACATTTGTTGCCCTATACAAGTCATAGGGCAATGGAAACTAAATAAGTGGAACTACATCAAAAAAATATTGTGCACAGCAAAAGAAACCATCAACGAAATAACAGGAAATCCCACTGCCTGGAGAACATATTTGCCAATGTTATCTCTGATAAGGGTTTTATATCTAAAATTTACAGGGAACTCATACAACGTAACAAAAGGAAGATAAACAATCCAATCAAAAAATGGGCAAAGGACCTAAATAGACACTTTTCGAAAGAGGACATACAGAAAGCCAAGAGACATATGAAAACATGCTCAAAGTCACTAATCATCTGAGAGATGCAAATCAAAACAACAATGAGGTACCATCTCACACCTGTCAGAATGACTATCATCAACAAATCAACAAATGATAAGTGCTGGCGAGGATGCAGAGTAAAGGAGACCTCCTTCACTGCTGGGGGAAATGCAGTCTGGTGCAGCCACTGTGGAAAACAGTATGGCGTTTCCTCAAAAAATTAAAAATGGAACTGCCATTTGACCCAGTAATACCACTTCTAAGATTATATCCCAAGAAAACAGAAACACCAATCAGAAAAGATATATGCACCTCTATGTTCATAGCAGCACAATATACAATAGCTAAGATTTGGAAACAGCCTAGATGCCTATCTGTAGTTGAGTGGATTAGAAAACTGTGGTACATCTACAGGATGGAATACTATGCTGCTGTAAACAATAAGGAATTCTTACTATTTACAACACCATGGATAGAACTAAAGAGCATATTGTAATCAGCCAGTCAGTGAAAGATAAATACCACGTGATCTCACTCATTTGTGGAATATAAAGAAAATTATAAACTGATGAACAAAAATAGATACAAAGGCAACAAAGCATCGAACAGACTGTCAAACTGCAGCGGAAAGGAAGGGAGGGTTAGAGGGGAAGTAAGAGATCAACCAAAGGACTTGTAGGCATGAATATAAGCATAACCAATGGCAACAAGACATTGGTGGTTGGGGTGAGGGCATATGTCAGGGGTAAAGGAGGCCAGGGAGAGGTCAATGGGGGAAAAAGGAGACATATGTACTACTATTTGTAATACTTTAAAATAAAATTAAAAACAAAAAGAGGACATGAGACTTCTGGGTTAGAGACCAAAAAAAAAAAAAAAAAAAAAAAGGATACTGTACTTCATTACTCACATAAAATTGTCTTTCTGTGGTGTGTGGACCAGAGAAATTGAACTAAATAAAGGTAAAATCACATTGTTTATTCTTAATTCTTAATTGTTGTTAAAATTGTTTATCTAGCACAAAAATAGTAGAAATACATTTTTTTGTTTATGGCATATTAGTATAATAATATTTAAGGATAGATTCTGATTCCCTGATCCTGATTCAGGGAAAGTGATTGGGATGAAATGGTCTTGGCCATGTAGGACCCTGTACTAATAAATAAACACTCATCCATCAAAAATAATAATAATAATTAAAGATGTATATTTTAATCCCTAAAGCAACCATTGAAGCATTTTCAAAAAGAACTTTAAATAATGTTAATAGTAGAGATAGGATAAAATCATAACAAGTGCTCAATTAAACTCAGATGAGGTATAAAAGATGAAGAAAATAAAAATAAACCAGATGCACAGTATAGGAAAAAACCTGGCAAATATAATAATATTGATAATCACATTAAATTTGAATAATCTAAATGTACCAACCTAAAGGTATTTAGATACATGACAAAGCAAAATTTAAATGTATGGTATTTATAAAAAAAACATATTTTAAATGTAAATATTATAACCTATAAATGTTAGTTATTTATATAAATATAGCAATACATTAAAAGTTAAAGGATTAAAAAAAGATATGTAAGAACTATCCAAAAGAAAGCTAGATTAGCTACTTAACTTAAAAATCTACTTTTCAAAAAAGGAAAATTGTCAATAACAAATATCTTTACAGGAAGCAAAATTGATAGATCTGAAATAAGAAACAGTCAAATTTGCTATTGAAGTAAGACACGTTAACATTAATCTCTGTAATCCTATATAATAAAAGCCTAATATGCTAAGTGTCCAACCATTCAACCAGTCATTATGACACGCACTGACCACCAGGGGGCAGATGATCCAACCAGTAGATTAGCTTGCTGCTGGGTTCTGGCGGATCAGGACTGGGCGAGATGGGCTGAACACACCCTGGAGCCCTTCCACTGTCCTTCCCCGGCTGACCAGCCCTGATTGGCTCCATTGGGACTGAGTGAGATGGGCTGGACACGCCCTGGAGCCCTCCTGTGATCCCTCCCCTGCCCCAATTGTGCACTGGTGGGGTCCCTTGGCCTGACCTGCACCCTCTTGGGGGATGTTGCAGAGCCGGATTTGGCCCAATACCTGCAGGCCAGGCCGAGGGACCCCACCAGTGCACGAATCTGTGCACCAGGCCTCTAGTTATACAATAATGATATAGATGACCTTTACAATACCATCAACCTACTTAACTTATTTGATACTTATAAAATATTTAATCCAACAACAGCAGAATACAAATTTTTAAGTACACATGGAATATTCACCATTAGATACTATATACACATAAACTAAAACTGTAAATTATATATATATGTATATATAATTATATATATATAATAAAACTGTAAATTATATATATATATATATATATATATATATATATATATATATCCCAACATATAGATATACCCCAAGTTGACTTATTATAGTGAAACAATAGAGATTGAAATTAACCAAGGGTAAAAGAGCATGGGCAAATTTTAGATAAACTAGGCACAAGCTTCCAAGAATTCTGTTCAGTGGAGACACAAGTTGTGCTAAATTCTTCTAGCATCAAACTGTAACATGTGTGAAATTTTTATCAAGGAAGTTCATTAGAGTATCAGGGCCCAAGGTTTTTATTGGGAGGCTGGTCACATAGGCAAACTCTGCCTAGCATGTTCCCAAAGGATTCCTAAGGGGAAAGCAGATATTTCGCATAGACCACAGCTATACTAATAATAATGGAATATGCAAATTGGCCAGGACGCCATCACTTAACAACCAATCAGGATGGGGGCGGGGCCCCAGTGCAAAGCTCTCAGCATGCCTGCACCAAGGTCCAAAGGGCATGGACAGGAAAGGAGAGCAGATAGGCAGTTAGGGGGATCAGTCAGGAGGAGAAAGCAGATAGGCAGTTAGGGGTATCAGGCCAGGAGGAGAGTGCAGATAGGCAATAAGGGGGATCAGGCCAGGAGGGGAGAGCAGTTAGGGGGATCAGGCCTACAAGGGAGCAGTTAGGGGCATCAGGCAGGCAGGCAGGTGAGTGGTTAGGAGCCAGTAGTTCCAGATTGCGAGAGGGATCCAAGATTGGAGAGAGTGCAGGACGGCTGAGGGACTCCCACCCACCATGCAAAAATTTAGTGTACCGAGCCTCTAGTTGCTTATATAAACAGTATAGGCATATCTTATCAGTTAGGAAAAGGTAGTTACCTGCCCTAAAACCAGGAATAGCACTTTCAGGCCTACTATGTTAATTCTTTTCTGAAATATTACTCGAAAGTTAAAGTAAAAAAATATTTTTTAATTAAACAGAAAACATAACATAAAATTTATAGTGTTTTAGCAATAAATATTGCTAAAGCAATATTTATTTTAAAATGTATGAAAATAGGAACTGACATTTGACCCAGTGATCTCACTTCTAGGGATATATCCTAAGAAACCCAAAACAACAATCAGAAAGAATATATGTACCCCTATGTTCATAGCAGTCCAATTTACAATAGCTAGGATGTGGAAAGAGTCCAAGTGCCCATCAGTAGATGAGTGGATAGAAAAAAGCTGTGGTACATTTACACCATGAAATACTATGCAGCTATAAAAAGGAAGAATCTCTTATCCTTTGAGACAGCATGGAGGGACCTGGAGAGCATTATGCTAAGTTAAATAAGCCAGTCAGAGAAAGACATGATCTCATTCATATGTGGACACTAATGAACAAAATAGATCCAGAGACAGAAGCATGGAACAGACTGATGAATCTCAGAGGGAAGGTGGGGGTGTGCAGGTGGGTGGGGAGAGATTAACAAAAGAAGTTATATGTATATATGCCTAACCCATGGACACAAACAATAGTGTGGTGGGGTCCTAGAGGTGGGAGGAGGGAGGCCAATGGTGGGAAAAGGAGACATCTGTAATACTTTCAACAATAAAGATGAATTTAAAAATACATTTAAAAAATACATAAAAATAAATAAAATTGTATTAAATTGGAAAAAATGTGTGAAAATAATGCTTATGTTAGAAAAGATCTAAAATCAGTAATCTGAGTTTCACCTTAAGCAAATAAAAAATGAAACTGAACTAAATCTAAAGTGAGCAGAAGCAAGTTATAAATATCAAAGGAAAATCAATAAAATGAAAAAATAAAAACAGATGAAATCAAGGAAACCAAAATCTGGTTCTTTGTAAAGATAAATATAATTGGTAAATTTCCAGCCTGATTGAACAAGCACAAAAGAGAGATTAAAGAAATTGCCAATTTCTGGAACGGAAGATAAAAAAATCATCACTGATTCCACAGATATTAAAAAGATAATAAAGAATACTACAAAAAAAGAAAAACCACACACACACACAAAATAAAACTCAGCAACACTAAAAGCAACAATCACTCTATGTCCACAAATGTGATATTTTAGATGAAATGGACCAATTCCTTGAGAGAAACAAACTATCCAAACTCACTCTAGCACAAATAAGTAAAATAGATAGCCCTATCATTATAGAATTTGAATATGTATTGTTAAAATCTTCCAAAAAATTAAAGTTCCAGTCACAACTAGTGCCACTATCTAAGTCTACCAAACACTTAAAAAATAATACCAAATGTACACAATCTCTTCTAAAATAAAAAAAAAAAGAGAGAATGAAACACTTCCCAATTTACTTTTTTTGGGCCCCAGCATTACTATAAACCCATGCAAGACAAAGACATTGCAAGAAACAAATTTATAGGCCAATATCATCAAAAATATTGACACAAAATTAAAAAAATATATATAATACAAATTGAAGCTAGCAATATCTAAAAATGATAATAGTATCAAGTATAGTTTGTTTCAGGAATAGAAGGCTCATTAAGCATTTGAATATCAATGTGATTCACGGAACTAACAGTCAAAAGAAGGAACAAAAAAATCCCATATGGTACTCTTAATAGATGAAGAAAAATCATTTGACAGAAATAAACATCTATCCATAATAAAAACAGTCAAAAATTTAGGAATTTTAAACAATGTGCCTTTAATCTTAAGGGCATCTTAAAAACAAAAACAAAATGAAGACAAACAAAATTGCTAATATCATACTTTAATAGTAAAAGACAAATATTTCCTTCTAAGAATGGGAAAGTAAGGGAACCCTCTCAGATGACTCCTATGCAAAATAATACAGAAATACTAGATAGTGTAATAAAAACCTACAGGTAATGTACTTAATGATAAAACACTAAATGTTTTCTAAGACCAAAAACAAAGCTCAAATAGTTTTTATTCAACATTGGACTGGAGTGCCTATCCAATGTATTACCATTAACAACAGAATTTTGTATTTGGAAGATTCTAACAAATTCAATAAATAATTGTAACTAATAAATGAATTTAGCAATGTTGCAGGATTTAAGAATAGTAAAGAAATTAATTTTATTTCTATATAATCAAAAAAATATTAAAATTACAATAAAATTATATTATTTACAGTCACATAAAATTAAAATATTTAGCAATACAGTACAAAATATGTATGACTTATCAATTTAAAGCTGAAAAATGTCACTGAGAGAAATTAATAAAGACCTAAATAAATAGATATTTATTATGCTTTTGAATTGGGAGGTAAAATATTGTGAAAACATCAATTCACATTAAATTGATATGCAGATCTAAACTAATTCCAGTCAAAATTTTAGAAGATATATTTAGAAACTGACTAACTCTAAAATTTGTATATGAGAGAACAGAGTTACAGGGCTTACCCATTTCAAGGTTTACTATTAAGTTATCAAGTGTGTGGTGATGTGATGTAGTGTGAGGTTAGATACATTAATTAAGTACACAATATAGAGAGCATATAATTAGACACACAAGTATGGTCAATTGATTTTTAAATTCAGTTTACAAAGAATTTTAAAAAGAATGAACTGAATAGCCATCAAGGAAGGGTAGAATCAATATCTATACTCTCATTTCACTATTAAAAATTAACCTTAAATTTACTGTAAGCCAAAATGTAAAAGCTAAAATCAGAGCTCTAGAAGAAAATACAGAAAAAAACACATCTCATGAACATGGGTTAGACAAAGATATCTAAACAGGACACAAAAATCATAAAGCATAAGAGAAAAAAAATGGATAAATTGGACTTTATCAAAATAAGAATGTCTGCTCTTCAAAATGAACCACAAAAAATTCAAATGAAAACATAAGCAACAGCCTGGTCGAGAACATTTACATGAATAAATATGTATACACACATATACACAAATACACAAATAGATATACATACGTAAGCAGCATATGAAAGAAAAAGATCTCAGTGTTATTATCCAATTCATCACAGAATAGAATTTGCTCATATCAAGTACATAAAATTCAACTCTTTTTTTCCCCTATAGGATCACATATTCTAAGATTAGAGATTTATTCTCCATCTCAAATTAATAATTAATCGGACTATTTTATTTATATTTAATTTATTGGCTGGAATACCCACTCATTAATAAATTAATATGAAACTCTTGATTCCTAAGCATTATCATATCTAATAATAAACAAACATGGTAATTGACTGTACCTTTGCTATGCCTCCCATTGGCTAATCAGCACAATATGCAAATTAACTGCCAACAAAGATGGTGGCTAATTTGCATACTGCAGGCAGGGCGGGACAGCGTGAGTGAGAGCCACCATCCTGGCCCCCATGTGCGACCCCAGAAGCCGCCTGCCTGCCGCCTGTGATGGATCTGATCCCGGGTCACACGCTGGCCCCAGAAGCCCCAGAAGCCACCTGCCTGCCACCCGTGATTGGATCTGATCCCAGGTCGCAGGCCCACCCCAGAAGCCCCAGAAGCCACCTGATATGGCAGTAACTCTATCAGTAAGCACTCTGAAAGTCAGTGGCATAAATGCAACAATTAAAAGACAGATTATGAGGGTTAATCAAAAACAAAACCCACTTTAAATATAAAGACACATATAGATTAAAAGTAAATGAATTAAGCTGAAGCCTGTTTTTCTCAGTGGATAGAGCATTAGCCCGTGGACTGAAGGGTCCCAGGTTTGATTCCAGTCAAGGGCATGTACCTCAGTTGCTGGCTTGATCCCCAGTCCCTATCAGAGCATGTGCAGGAGGCAACCAATCAATGTGTCTCTCCCTTTCCCTTCACTCTCTCTAAAATTCAATGGAAAAATATCCTTGGGTGAAGATTAACAAAAACAAAGTAAATGGATTAAGTAACATTAAAGAGATTATAAGAAAAATACATTCCAAATTTTGTTAGTTGTATAATGGTTATGTTTAAATTATTAACACCTAAGAAAATGGGTGAAGGGTACATATAATATGCTGTAATATTTTATAGGTTTTTTTACATGTATGAGATTACTTCAAATTAAAATATTAAAAAATTAAAAATTAATAAAATATTAATTGAAATGTATCTGCATTACATCAAAAATCTCCTAATTGCTTCTAGAATAATTTAATAAATTGTGATAAAATTTACAAGGGTTCAATTAAAATATATCTTAATTCTAAATGATATAATAGAAAATATATAATAGTGCAGTTATAAGCACTTTACTGAAAATAAAAATTTAAAGAAGTGAATTTAAAAAAGGGATTAGCCAAAGAAAATATATGCACAACCCATGGACACAGACAACAGTATGGTGATGGCCAGAGAGAAGTGGGGTGCAAGAGCTGGGTAGAGAGGGCAAAAGGGGAAAAATAGGGACATCCTATATAATAATAATAGAAGGCTAATATGCACATTGGCTGGACGGCAGAATGACCAGTTGCTATCATGCGCACTGTCCACCAGGGGGCAGACTCTCAATGCAGGAGCTGCCCCCTGGTGGTCAGTGCACTTCCATATGGGGAGTGCCACTCAGCCAGAAGCTGACTCATGGCTGGTCAGCCCAGAGGTGTTGGCAGGAGCCTCTCCCACCTCCATGGCAGCACTAAGAATGTCCAACTAACGGTTTAGACCTGATCCCTTGGGGGCCTAAGCTTTTAGTCAGCGATCCTCCGAGGGCTCCCTGGCTGCCAGAAGGATGTCAGACTGCAAGCTTAGGCCTGATCCCCTGGGGAGTGGGCCTAAGTCGACAGGTGGACATCCCCCAAGGGGTCCTGGACTGCAAATGGGTGCAGGCCAGGCTGAGGGATCCCCTCCCCCCCCCCCCCGTGAGTGCACAACTTTTTGTGCACCGGGCCTCTAGTAAAAATATATTTGTCTGAAGAGATTAAATTTTTTTATTGCCCAAATATTTTAACTAAATTTTTAAGACATGGGTCTGAACCATTTTTTCTTAATTTTAGGAGAATATTTTTGGTAATTTGAATTGAGGATTTATTGCCAAGATTGTCACAGCTTATTATTTTTTTTAGAAGATTCTTTTAGTCCCATTTAAAAAGTATAAGTGAGGGGGTGGGTGGCAATAAGGGGATAAGGACACATATCACATATGTAAAAGCTTAATCGATAAAGAAAAAAAAGAAGTGGAGAGCTTTGGATGTATTTTAAAATACAATTAACAGGATTTTTTATTTTTTTTGGTATGAAGAGGAATTATGATTTTTTTTTCAGCCTGAACAACTGGAAGAGTGAAACTGTCATTTATTGAAAAGAAAACAGAGTCCTGCTGAAACAAGATTTATGCAGAATTAAAAGATATAGTAACCAGGAGTGTGATTTTCAATACATTAAATTTGAGTCCATTTTTAGATATCCAAGTAAAGCTGTTGAGCAGAAATTTGGATATAAGTGGCTAGATTTCAGGGTACAAACTGATGCTGGAAATATAAACTTGCGAGTGTTCATCATCTTTGAGATTACTCAGGAAGCAAATAAAGATATAGGAGAAAAGAAATTCCAGAACTCAAGTCTGAGATATTGCAACAACTAGTAGTCAGTCAGATGAGCAAATATAGAATTGATTACATTTTTGTAAAGGTTAAAGGCTGAACATATGTTTTAACTAAATATATTTCTGTATAAAATTTTGAGAGGCATGAAGATAAGGCAAAGTCTGCAGGTCTTCAAAAAAGTGAAATATGACAGATTATATACAAGATGGACACCAATAGCATCCAACATAGCAGGGACTCAAAAACATTACAATTATAAAGGAAGCTTTGAGTCTTAATGAGAAAAGGAATGGCCGGGCTCTTAATGGCAATGAACAAATTAATTGGTATAGCTTAATCTGTGGGAAAATTAGTGGTAGATATGGAAAGAGTCTGAGTATCACAGGATGGTATCTTTGTAGAAACTTAACAGTATGTTTCAGATCTGTCACTAGAGACACAGTTATATGTTGATGGGAGTCAAAAAGTTTTCTAAAGGATCAAAGAAAATAGATGAAGAGAAGGCAAAGGACTAAAGTATGAGAAATGTTCATATTTTTCAAGGGGTGATAAAAGGGAAAACAGAAAGAGAGAAAACATATTGAGTCAGGTGAAAACACCAGAAAATCAGTAGCAAGGCCAAATGTTCTTGAGAGATGGGAAGAAGGGGGAGACTCAAAACCTACTGTGTTTTATATTTAGGAGATTATTTTATACCAATGAGAGCCATGATTAGAAGAATGCTAGAAATGGTAGCCAGAGTCTTAGGGAGGAAATTATGCAGTAATTTAGTTAATTTAAAGCCTCATGGGAAAATTAAGAAAAGAAAACCACGTCTACATGTTATGTATATAGTAGCAAAAATTTTTTAAAAGGTCAATCATGTTAGTATTTTTAAAAAAATATATTTTATTGATTTTTTACAGCGAGGAAGGAAGAGGGATAGAGAGTTAGAAACATCAATGAGAGAGAAACATCGATCAGCTGCCTCCTGCACAACCTCCACTGGGGACATGCCCTCAACCAAGGTACATGCCCTTGACCAGAATCAAACCTGGGACCCTTCAGTCCGCAGGTCAATGCTCTATCCACAGACCAAAACCAGTCAGGTCTCATGTTAGTATTTTTTAAAGATACCTTAAAGTAGTTTACCTAAAGACAAATATAATACTTAACTGGAAAAAATGGAGAAAGAGTTAATATGGGGGTGTGTTTAAGGTAAAATGTGTTATTAAAATTGATGCCAAAGCTTTATGGCACCAAAATACAGGTGAGTACAGTAATGAAAAGATAAACTGAGACACAAGAAGCTAGGTAGAAGAATGAATATAATTTATTTAATCTTCAATGAAATCATGATTGAAGAGAATTGAGGACCTTAAAACTAGGTCAAAAAGGCAGAAAGAGAGATTCAATTATTACCATAGATTGATGCCAAAAAGTGAAGAATTAGAATTTTTTGTTATTTTTAAAGGATACTCAAGAAATCTAACATAAAGAAGTTCTCTGAGGTCTCAGAATATTTAGCGAGGATAGAAGAGCCATGATTCTCTTAGAAAGATCGAGGATTTGCAAGGGGCAGCCTGTGACAATTGGCAAAGTAATATGACATAAAAAAAAAAAAATACAGCTTTGAATTAGAACACCAAATGGAAATTTCAATAGCTGCAATTTGGGGTAAGTGAAGAGAAAACTGAAGGAAAAGTCAGGTGAGGTTATGCACAAGGCCTAAATATTCAATAGTTCCCAATACAGAGGGATTATAGATAAATGCGAGCATAACAGTGTGCATGTAGAAGTAACATAGAAAAGGAAATCCTTTCATTGGGTTCAATAATATGTACATTTGAATTAATCATGTTGACTATTGCTAAAATGAATAAGTGATGATCATGTAATCAAATAATCTGATATTAAAAATAATTGTATATTATATCCAAAGACAAGGTATGGCATTTGATTTGAATTGATATATTCACTCTTTAATTATTATCAAGAAGAGTTTATGCTTACATAGTCTTTATGTTTTGTTTTTTACCTGTAAGAGGGGAGTGGCTGTGTGACAAGTGTAAACACCCCTTCTATCCCTGGTGCTTCTCTCAGATAAGTGGGTCCTCATCAGCATTCGCTGAGCACTTTAAAGAGTCAGGGGGTGGGCCAGATATCAGGGGAATTGTGATTCAACAAAGTCAGCAGGCATCTACCTTTATACCTCCCACATTACATTGCATGCTAAAATTAAAGTGTGGGATTGGGATAAGGTTGTTTTATTTTAGCATTAAAGACTAGGTGCTGCAAAAGTGGGAAAGACAGGGAGAAAAGATGGTGATATTTATTTATTTATTTATTTATTTATTTATTTCTTTATTTCTTTCTTTATTTATTTATTTATTTATTTATTTATTTATTTTAAAGAATTTATTTGAGTGAAACTGAGGACATGCCAGGAAGAAAGATCTCAAATGCTCTCAAAATGCTGATATTTTACATCAGACTTATAATTATATAGAAAGAAATGTTGCCCTAAGTCTGGAAAGATTTTCATGCAATTCTTGAAGGGGAGCACATTACTGATAATGATCAGGATAAATCCCACTCAGAACTTGGCTCAGAGCAAGGATGTCCCTTTCTGAAAACAAGGCCTTGAAGAATGCCAGGTCTTTAAGGCCACCCAGCCTGATTGAGAGAAAAACAAATTGGAGATCGTGCATCCTGACGTCCTACCTTCATCAGCCCTTACCCTGAAAACTCACACAGCATGAATACAAGTAATGTGTAATGTGATGGATCAGATAATTATCAGCAAATAATTATCCCCCTTCCTTTCCCTTTCTCTCTTAAAGCAGACTGGACTTCCTGCCACTCTTCCCAACATTGGGAATGGCCCCATGAATTGTTTGACAAATGGAAAGTGAGCAACCATTACATGGGGGGGGGGGGATATTTATTGCTTTTGTGTTTGGCATCTCATCTACCATGAAAAGAACATGCCTGGTTCCAGATTGAGAGACCTGAAGCCAACTTGCAGCCTAAAGCAAAGTCACCCAGATAATCCAAAATCTTTTTTAAAAGAGAAAAAAATAAAGTGGTTGTTTTTTTTTCTTATAAACCTACTAGGGGCCCAGTGCATGAATTTGTGCACCTTCAAAGAAACTGTGGACCACAAGGCTGCAGTGGGCACAAGAGCGGGTCTCCACCCATCCTCCGTGCCCTCGTCCAGCCCCTCCTGTCATGGCCCTGGTCCCCTGTCTGCAGGCAGCCCTGCTCCCGTGACAATTGCTCCCATGCACTGACAGTGCCAGCCCCACTTGCACCTGCTGACAGAGCATAGCGATTGGGACCAGCGCCAGCAGTGGGTGTGAGTGGGACCAGCACTATCAGCGGGTGTAAGCACCTGCTGCTGCCCCAATAACCCCTCAGGAGCAGGGGGAGGTGGAGAAGCCCTCAGGGGCAATCTGAGACAGCAGCTGCCTCTTGCAACCACTGACAATGGCAAGTGACCAGGGCCGGCACCAGACACCGGCAGTAGATATGAACAGGGCTGGCACCAGCAGCAGGTGCAAGCTCTGGGTGGGACTGTGGCATGTAGAGCAAAGAATTTTCAGTAACCGCCAGAGGCTCACTCCAATGACAGCGACCACACCCCACCTTGGTCTGGCACCCCCACTCACCTGTTCCACCATCCCGCTGTGGCCAACACCAACCATGTTCCACACTCTGCTGCCTGCTGCTAATACCTGCCATGTTCCACATGCACCCCCTGGTGGTCAGCGCATGTCATAGCAATCGGTTGTTCAGTTGTTCAGTTTACCACCATTGGGTCTATTTGAATATTGGGCTTTTATTATATAGGATGAGATTTGGGGCTTTCTTGTTATAACCTTGCTAAAACATGCGATCGCATATAAATATCTATCAGTCAACTGTTGCCTAACCAAAGTATATATAATCAACTGTCCCAAAATTTGGCATCTTAAAGTAATCATCATTTATTCTCTAGGACCTATGGGTTTGTGTGAACAGTTCTGCTAATCTAGACTAGACTTGCCCGGGCGATTCAGTTTCAGGTTGCAGCAGCTGAGCCAGTCTAACTATTACTACAGTTCTGTGCATTAACAAGAGTGGCACTGACGCATATGTGTTTATTCTACACCCACAACTGATTGGGGCGGGGGGGGGGGGGAGGCGTGCAGAAGTTACACAGGAGATGGATATAAGTATTGTCTTATTCTAGAAAATACTGAACCTAGAAAACATAACATTTTTCTTTCCAAACTAGGGAATAAAGACCAGATCCTCAAAATACCTGTCCAAAGAGATCCAGTAATATTCACCACTTTTGAGTATCACAAATTTCTATGATGTTTATCTTTCATGAGCTAATCTATTTTACAATGTTGTTACATGTATTGGGGTGGCAACATATGGTGAAGGAAGGGGATTTGCTATGAGTTAATCTTCTAACGTTGATAGCAGGCATGCTGGGGGACAAGCAGAAACGCTGGAGGCTCCTAAGGCCTGGGCTTCAAACTGCCACATGCCCTTGGCAAAAGCAGGTCAATAGCAAAGCCCAGTGCCTATGAGTGCAGCCCATAAAGAGACCATTAAAATGTGGGTGTAGGGGGAACAGAAAAACTGGGTAAATTATTCCATTCCCCATTATATGGGTTGTCCCCCCAAAATGCATACACATTGTAACAGCTAATAGCTCAATTTTGAAAATGAAATGTATTTTGATAAAGACTGCCTTTATAATTATTCAAAGTGTGTGTATACATTTTTTGGGGACACCCTCTACCTAATTCAATTGTATTTTATCACAAAACACATGTGAAGTCTCACCAGAATCTCTGGGAATGAGACAGAATTTTCATTTACCATCCTCCGCCTCCAAACAATTTTAATGCAGCAAATTGTAATAATGTCTCCTGTGAGCTCACAAAACAATACTCTTTGCTAGCCTGACACCTACTACATTTTTTCCCTTTCTTGTTTGCCACCTTCAATGAAGCTTGTCTCCCATCACTATCAGTCCGCTTTTCTCAGTTCAGCTGTAAAATTGCTAGTCCCCGTGTTTTTCTCTATTGCTTTTATAAAGTTGTTTTGAACTAATGCTTCACTTCTTATTTTTAATCCAATATTAATTCATCTAAGAATTTGTAGCTAAAATCTAATTGTGATGTGCATGATAGTAACATTTTTGTGCATGTTCATCTAATCTACAACAGCAAGCAAGGTACATTATCCAATTACATATTCTATTGTCTCATTAGATACTATATATCATCTGCTTATTTCATCAAGCTTATTCCCATTATGTACTTGCAATAATTTTAGTGCCAATCAACCTATCCTGAATTGCAATTGCATGTCCTTCAGTCTCACTGAGCATTGTACACTACTTCAATTACAAAGTAGACAATTGCTTCTCTGTAATTTTAGTTAAGTTCAAAATTTTAATTTGTATACTTATTAATTTTGCACTTTGTTCCATATATCCAGGTGTAGGGTTAGTTAGTTTTAATAATCAAAATGCTGTTTTCAGCTGATGTTAAATATGTCACAAAAGTGATATATCTATCTATGTAAACAAAATGACTGGCAGGAGAAAAAATTAATTTGAGAAACTGACTTTTAGAACCATAAGCCATTAAAGTTACATCATTGCATTTTTTTCATTTCAAGTGAAACTGTGTTCACTTAAAGTTGTTCCACCTGGTGCATGTCATGTCAGAAAATCATTTTATTTTAATGGTGAATGTACAAATGATCTAATTTTGCCACTATAGAACTAGACACCGGATAGTTCTAACTCTAACATAGTTCAGTATAAAATAAATCTGTATGTTGTATATTTGCAAATTGCCAGTATTGTTACTGTCACTGAAGAAACTCAATATAACTTAGAATAACCAGACTCTCCTGCAACAGTAAGGACTATTCCCTCAAGTAAGGGTTTTCTCTCCATTATCATTGAATCAAGTAGCTATTTCTTTGGTGGCTGGAATTATTAGAACTGTTTAATTCTGTAGCAGAAAAATTTTCCTATTGCCTAAGGAACATTTGGGAGCTTGATGGTTTTTCACTTCTTCTATCACCAAGCACTAGTGCTTTTCCCTTTACTCTATTATGTCTGCCTGGAACATGTTCTTGGGTCTTTGTGTGAATTGGAGTCACCAGTGAGAACAATAACCTTTGGAAGAATATCACTCAGACACCCCAGAAATATTTCTTAGGAATAAAATAAAAATTTAATCATGAAGAGTTACATGTTTTATACCAGAAAATTGTCATTCTCTTCAGGTAATTATATAAGTTTCCTAAGAAGATATACATACTTTAAAAATCACTTTTATATATGCGCTCCTGCTACTGATGTAATCCTCTACCACCCACCTCAACTTTGGAAGGGGAAATTCAGTTAGCATCCTGCTTTACAGACTTGAAAAACAGTGAATTAGCAGAGTAAGTCTCAGAACACATAAGAATGCATTAACATAAGCAGACAGACAATGTCATAGAGTCTTAACACTGGTTTATTTCATAACCTAAAAATTAGTTAGAAGATTATAACAACATTAGTATCACTTGAAAAATTTTAAAGAAATATAATGCTTTGAACTACCACTGCATGGAAATAGATTTTACAGATGTATTGGACAATCGGGCAGTGTTTTCAACAAGCTATTTAAAAAAGGAATTATGTAAAGGAAAATTTTCTGAGGCCATCATTTCATACTGGTTTTAACTAAATTTAACAACAGATTATAAACAGTATGGAGCTTTCTCGAACAATTAAAAATAGAACTACCATAAGGTCTAGCAATCTCACTTCAGAGTGTATATCCAAAGAAAATTAAAACAGAATATTGAAGTGATATCTATATTTCCATATTCACTGCAGCATTATTCACAATAGCCAAGATATTGAAACAACCTAAGTCCATCAAGAAATGAATGGATAAGAAGTAAGCATATATATAAGGTGGGGCAAAAGTAGGTTTACGGTTTTGAGTATGTGAACCACAGAGATTATTCTTGTATTATTCATCATTAATGATTTTATTATTTTCCATACAAACAACTGTAGACCTACTTTTGCCCCTCCCTGTATATACATATATACAATGGAATATTAAACCAAAAGGAAGTATTAAACCAAAAGGAAGAAGAAAATGCTGCCCTTTGCAACAACATTTGAGGATATGATGCTAAGTAAAATAAGGCAGGCAGAAAGAGAAAAAGACTGCATGGTATTACTTATATGTAGAGTCTACAAATAAAATAAGTCAAACTCATAATAAAATAGAGTAGAAATGTGGTTGCAGGGCCTGGGAGTGGGGGAAATAGAGGTTGATAGAAGAATACTATAAACTTTCAGTAGTAAAAAGAATAAGGTTCCAGAATCTAATGTAAAACATGATAACTATAGTTGAGAACACAGTATTACATAATTAAAAGTTGCTAAGAGAGTAGAACTTAAATGTTCTCATCAAAATGAAGGGAGTTATTTAATAATGTAAAAATATATCAAATTACTATAAGGTACACTTCAATATCTTATAACTTTATTTGTCAATTATAGCTCAGCAAAGCTAAATACTTTTTAAGTATACAAGAAAAATATATTATAGGTCAACTATTTTTTAGAGCAGAGAGAAGGCTATGACTAGGATACTGTCCTTGTCCTCAAATGACTTACAACTAAAAATAAGTCAGATTTACTTTTCTAAGAGCAAAAATAATAAGCTTATGTCTTTATTACTCTGAAGTTGTACAAAAAATAATAATCTCTAAAAGAAATTCACTCATTCAAATAAATATATATTGAATACTTACGTTGTGCCAGGAATTATTTAGATCCTGTGGGAAAAGTAATGAATAAAACAAAATCTCTACCCTGCTTTATTTGAAAAAAAAAACTGCCAACCAACAAATAAATGTATATATTTTTTAAATGTAGGGCTAAGTACCATGGAGAAAATAAAGCAAGGTTAGAAAAGGAGACAGTGCTGGGGTGGTGCACAATGGAGGAGGGTACACTAACTTCTATTCGACATAGATGTCCAGAAAAAGCTTCTCGGAGATATTAACTAGGAGACAAGAACTAAAGAAAATGAAGTACTGAGACATGTGGACATCTGGTCCAAAGGAGTTTAACGACAGGCAAAGAGCCAAGTCAAAGACCTTGAGATAAGAACATCTTGGTAAGTTGTTTTCAAGCAAGAGAAAGGAAGCCAGTATACCAGAGAGCAAGGGTAGCTATCGGATTTAGAGGGAGGGGGGTCAAATAATAAATGTCTTTTGGCTTTTACTCTGAATATATAGGAACCTAATGGAGGGCTTGAATATAAGAAATATCCTAATCTGAAGGGACGATTTAAAAAAAAAAATTATATATATATATACACTAGAGGCCTGGTGCATGAAATTTGTGCATGGGTAGGGTCCGTAGGCCTGGCCAGCAATCGGGGCCAATCTGTGCAATCTGTGGGGTGACCAGCGAGGCGATCAGGGGGGCCCACTGGCACCTGCCTTGTCCAGACTGGCACTGCCCGCTCACCTGCGGGCTGGGCGCAGCTCCTGCATTGAGTGTCTGCCCCCTGGTGGTCAGTGCTCATCATAGCAACCAGTCATTCCACCAGTCATTCTGCCATTTGATCGATTTGCATATTGGGCTTTTATTATATAGGATATATTTTAATATTTTTTAATGAGTTCAGAGAGGAAGGGAGAGAGAAAGAGAGAAACATCAATGATGAGAGAAAATCCTTCCCACACTGGGGATCCAGCCCACAACCTGGGCATGTGCTCTTGACCAGAATCAAACCTGGGACCCTTCAGTCCGAAGGCTGACACTCTCTCCACTGAGCCAAACTGGCTAGGGCTGAAGTGACGATTTTCACAGAATTCCTCTGCCTGCTGTGTGATGAATAGACGATAGGGTATAACTAGTATAAGCAGGGAGCAATGTGTCAGTCTGGGCCCAATAAGGAGACAGAAATCACATAGTACTTTTAGTAGTGGGATTTTAATAAAAATAATTTTTACAATAATAGAAGCGTATATTTAATCCATAAAAAATATTCACTCAGATTCCAAATCACGTTTTTTTGCTTTTAAAATTTTGGTTGAAAGTATTACATATGTCCCCCATTTGACCCTATTGACCCGTTCCAGCCCACCCCTGCCAACCACCCCAGGCCTTCACTACACTATTGTCTGTGTCCATGGGTTATGCATATATGCATACAAGTTCTTTGGTTGATGTCTTCCCACCCACCCCAACCTTCCCTCTGAGATTTGCAGTCTGTTCCATGTTTCTATGTCTCTCAATCTATTTTGTTCATTAGATTCTACATATGAGTGAGATTATGGTCTTACCCTTAAGAACTGGTTACACTTTTTAATTTTCATATTCTGAGTCCAAATTGTGTAACCTTGGCAGACCTAGGATCTCTCATCAGGGCAATGTAGTAAGGATGGAGGGAGTAGACCTAAGGAAGGACAAACTTGAAAGGGATGCTCCCTTCTCTAAATGGGAGTAAAACTCATAGAAAAAGGTGTGGCTGCAGCCCACTGGATGGTTAAGAAATTCACTGGGCAACCAGGGCCAGGACTGGTTCACAATCAGTCACTGGGAAGTTCTTGGGGCACAAAAATAAAACAAGGCTGGTGGGCCGTCATGAGAGGGGTCACAGAGCAGTTGTGGGTGTGAAGCCTGGGATGCAGTGATGGGATACATTTGTAACTGTTTCAAGTAGTTCAGGGGAATTCAAATAGTTTTAGGAAAGAGAAAGTGTTGGCTTGGACCATGGTGGAAACTACACCAGTGACATGGGACTATCTGATGATAATGTATATATTTTTAAAGCAGAGGCAACAAATTTGCTGGTGTGGAATGCAATAGGAAAAAGGAAAAATAATTTTTATCTGATCAATTGAAACAATGGTATGTTTATTATATAGTATAGGGATGGTTATGAAAGAAGCAGATTTGTAGATACATGTTTAGACATCTTGGATCTGAGGAGCTTAAAAGATACATAGGTCAAGATGTTGAATAGACAGTTATATAAAACTTGGCAAGTCGGGAGACAAGTTTGAACTGGATATAAAAATATGCACATCATAAACTGATGAACAAAAATACATACAGAGACAGAGAAGCATCAATCAGATGCCCAAACTTCAGAGGGAAGGTAGGGGAGGGTCAGGGTAAGGGGGAGAGATCAACCAAAGGACTTGTATGCATGCATATAAGCCTAACCAATGGACACAGACATGAGGGAGGTGAGGACATGAGTGGGGTAGTGCAGGGGCAAAGGGAGGATAAGGACACATACGTAATACCTTAATCAATAAAGAAAGAAAAAAATAGATAGAGACAAAGAAGCATTGAACAGGCTGTCAAACTTCAGTGGGAAGGCTGGTGGGGAGGGGAGGGTAAGAGATCAACCAAAGGACTTACATGCATGAATGTAAGCATAACCAATGGACACAGACATTAGGGGGGTGAGGGCGTGTGCCGGCGGGGTGAGGCTGGCTGGTGGGAGGTCAATGGGGGAATAAAAAAAGACATGTGTAATACTATATGTAATACTTTAAACAATAAAATAAAATTTTAAAAAATATGCACATCATCAGAAGATATCTAAAGGTAAAAGATGGAATGACATAATAAAAGGTCATGTGTGAGCAGAGAAGAGAATAGACGTCAGGACTAAGCCTGGAAACACTCCAGTTTTAGAAGGTGAGGAGATGAGTTGTTAACAGACTTCAGCGCTATGTGGCAGAATTGTATATATGCACAAAGAATGACCTGTCTTGAATTTAAAATAAAATTAAAAGTCATCATGGTACAGTGTTCTTCCCAATCACTTTCAGCTGTCCCTTGCAGGCGCAGAAACAGCCTTTAATGAAAAATGTTATTAATCAGACAAAATGATAATCCTTGAATATTAAGTGGACTGATGTCAAAGACTGTAAATTACAACCATGCCTATAACAGAGTGAGTAGTATTGCCTAATTTAAAGTGTTTTTCTTCTTTAGCATTATTTTTTGTTTCCACTTATCTTCTGCTGATGAAAATGGCTTAAGTTTCTTATTTCCCCCTTATTATCAGTAACTATGAAATCACTGCTAAAGTTTTCAAAAATATGTAAAAAGAGTATTTGTAGATGTGGATGTATACTTAAATGAGATAAATTATGATGTCAAAAGTGGAACGAGATTTGGAAATAATGCTGGAACTGCTGATCCTTTGTTTGAAATAGTGCTGGTATTCTCCGTTTGCTACACCCATGCTTCCCTTCACTCACAACTCATGCTTCATCTACCTTTCTCTTCTCGGTATTCAGGAGGTTGTCTTCTGTTGACTGTATCACTTGGTTTCCTTGCCCTTATCAATATAATACAATGGGAATTAGTTAACATTTTAAATGATGATCTATTATTATTCATAAATACTTATAAACTTCTGGGTTAGGAGAATTGAGTGCTAGCTAAGAGACTATAGTTTATGTGGACATTGAAAATTAATAAATTGGAACTAAGTATTTTACATCTAGTAAGTACAGTGAATCAGGATATAATTAAAACAGTTTTTGCTAATGATTAACACAAAGTATAGTGGTTGAAATGCACTTGCAAATCTTAAAATGCAATGCAATCTAAAGCAAGAAATATTTATAATCAAGGATTAAAAATAAATTCAGAAAACAATAATTATAAATAATAAGGTCAATATGAACAGCATGGAGATGGTAGAATACATTTGTCTATTAAAGAATGTAAATCATTTGAGTAGCTAAAGAAGGTTACACCATTTTGAGAATGAGGAACCAGTCTTATCAAAAGCAGATCATGCAAATTATTTTTTTCTTTATTGTTTATGTTATTACATATGTGTCCTTATCGCCCATTGCCCCCCATACCCGCACTCATGCCCTCACCCCCCTGTTGCCTGTGTCCATTGGTTAGGCTTATATGCATGCATACACGTCCTTTGGTTTATCTCTCCCCCTTACCTCCACCCTCCCCTACCTTCCCTCTGAGGTTTGAGGGTCTAATTGATGCTTCTCTGTCTCTGGATCTGTTTTTGTTCATCAGTTTATGTTGATCATTATATTCCATAAATGAGTGAGATCATGTGATATTTATCTTTCTCTGACTGGCTTATTTCACTTAGCAGAATGCTCTCTTCAGGTCCATCCATGCTGTTGAAAATGGTAAGAATTCCTTCTTTTTTACTGCAGTGTAGTATTCCATTGTGTAGATGTATAACAGTTTTCTAATCCACTCATCTGCTGATGGGCACTTAGGCTGTTTCCAAATCTTAACTATGGTAAATTGTGCCACTATGAACATAGGGGTGCATATATCTTTTCTGATTGGTGTTTCTAGTTTCTTGGGATATATTCCTAGACAAATTATTTTTTATTTACAGAATAGAGAGTATTCTAAATAAACTTACTCTTGAGTAGGAATAATTGTATTGGAATAAGAGTTTCTGAATCAACTTAAGCTAGGTTTAAAAAAAATGCAATTAAAAAAGATTTTGGCAAGTTAGTTTAGGGCTAGATATTGAAGAACCATAGAGAGAAACAATTTTTGTGTGCATTTTAATACAAATAAGATTAATGTTCAATACAAATAAAATTTTTGGAAGACTTTGTAATCATTCAAGAAATAATATTAAGGCCTGGTCCCTGATACAAAGTAGTAAAAATGGGTATGAATGGAACAGTTTAGAATACAAAAAGATTGATTTACCACTGATTGAGCATAGACATGAGAGAAAAGAGGAATAAAATAGATTTCTAAATTTATAGTTGACATACTGAAGACTAATACCTTCTATGGCTCTACTGTCAAATATTTTTATAGCTTTAATCTTGTTTCTCACTAATGTAACTTTGTAAATACTTCATTTGTGTTTTTTTTTTGTTTGTTTTTCTGTTTGTTTTTCCCACAGCAAGCTCCTTCAAAGAATGGGCCTTGTCTCTTTGGATCATAACTGTATTCCCAGCATTAAATGCAGCATCTAGCACATAAACCTCACTTAACAAATACATATTTGTTGAATGACTAAGCAAAAAGAAATAAAACTAATGAATATAGTTCTAAGTAGAAGAAGATTTTTGTGGACAACCATAGGAGTGTGGCATTTAATATATAAAATTTAAGATATTGTTATATTATTCATACAGAGATATATCGTTGTTTCTATATCTTATATTCATCAATTATTCAACAAAATATTATGTACCAATTACTATATGCCAGATACTAGTCTAGACTCTGGAGATACAACAATGAAAAATATGTCCAAAATTCCTCTTCATGGAATTTGCATTCTAATAGTTCTTTTTCTCAATTATTTTCCCTTTTCTATTCTTTAATTTATAATAGTATATAAAATAAGTTTTATTTATTACAAATTTTAAAATATATTTTGGCCCCATATCTTTATTCAACTACTACTTCATTTCTTTATACCCCTTTATGGAAAACTCAGATACATTTTTATATGCTTTCTGTAAGGGATACCTATTGCTATATCATGAACCATACCAAAGCTTAGTAACATAAAACAACATTTATGTTTATCATAAGTCAGCTGGACATTTCTGTTGATCTAGGTTTGGCTTATTCCTGCTTCTTCAGTAAGCTGGTAGATCTGCTGGCTTTTCTAGAATGACCGCATCTGCACAAAGTACTTGAATAAGACTAAGTGTCCAGGCCTCTCGAGATCTATTCTTATAATTGGCAGAGTGTCACCTCTGTTACAGTCTACTGCAATCCCTGAATAAAGAGGTGAGGAAAAGATTCCACATTTATGGGAAAACCAGCAAAGTCACATTTCAAAGAAGTATGGATATAGGAGGAGAACATTGCAACACTTTTAAAAGAACCTCCCATACCCTTTCATACTACAGAGAGTAAGATTCCACAGCACACAACATGGGTTAAGAAGTAGCTTTCATTGGGGAAAGGAAAAACTTATAAGACTAAATTCATCAAAAGAAAGGAATGAAACTCTCCATCATGTGCCCATCTTTCCAGAGAGTCATGCTGAGAACAGTCTCAATCTTTTATATATATAAAAGCCCAATATGCAAATTGTCCCCACGGGAGTTTGACCGGGAGACCGATCACTCGTTATGACATGCACTGACTACCAGGGGGTGGTGCGGAATGAAAGAGGCCCCATCCGACAGCCGGAAGGCCCCAATTGGCCCTGATTGCCGGCCAGGCCTAAGGACCCTACTCATGCACAAATTTCATGCGCCGGGCCTCAAGTTTTGTCATAAAAGGTGGATCTGTGTTTCAATGTATGGACATTGTTATTTTATTTTTGGACAGAGCAATCTTAAAAAAATTTCCTTGTCAGTGGGGAAATAAGTAGACAACTTTGATACCATTGGATTTGAATTTGAATTATTTGTGGAACTCTAGTTGAGTTCTGGAGGATAATAGAGTCATTTGCTGGGAGAAAAAAAAAGTCACTCTTTTGTTGAAGCAGGCAACCCTGAATGAGCACATAACACCTTTTTGGGAAATTCTACTCCTTCATCACACTCTTTCCATTCTTTCCTGGTTGAACTCATATTAGTTGTCCATGCCTACCTAATGGTCAAATCATCGATGACTTTCCCATTTCTAAATCCTCTGCTTAATGCTCACTCTTAATTGCACTATGAGCATCATTTGATAGATTATTTCTCTATTAAATAATACAAAATAAAACTTCACTTGGTTTCTATATCACTGTTTTCTCCTGTATTTCCTTCTTACCAACTGGTTTCACTTTCTAATTTTCATATTTTGAGTTCAAATTCTGTAAACATTGGAGAGACCTGTGGTCTCTCATCCAGTCTGTGAATACTTTGTTTACTCTATATCCCCACTCTCTTCATACTCATCAAGTCTCCCGGCTTTGAGTACCTCTACACCCTGACAGCCCCCACATTTATATCTCTAGACATGAATTTTCATCCAGAATTAAATATTAAGCTGCCTTTACTTTAATATAAATAGGCATTTCAAACTTAAAATTCCTAAAATAAAACTCCAGATATTCCCCCAAATGTGTTTTACTTCCCATATTAGTGAAAGTAACTCTACTTATTCCAGTTGCCTGGAGCAAAAGAACTTGGTTGTCACTCAAACCACATACCCAATATACCAGCAAGTACAATTTGTTTAACCTTCAAAATATACCTTGAAACCATTATTTTTAACCATTTGCACAGTAAAATGCTGAGTTAGGCCACCCTTATCTTTTGCTTGAGTTATTGCCATCAACTTTTAACTCATTTCCTGCTCCTGTATTTTTGTCTCCCTGTGTTCTATTTTACACACAGCAAGAACATCATTTAGATCATGGTGTTACCGGACAGGAACCGGCCCGGAGTCGTACGCCTGCCTTCAGTGTGTGAATTCCTGATTCCGTGTGTAAAGATTTCACAAAACTAGTCTAGGTGATTTTGAGAGTACATTTGTTAAAGCTGGGGACAGTGAGACAAAGTAAGAATACCCTAATCAGTGGTTCTCAACCTTCCTAATGCCGCAACCCTTTAATACAGTTCCTCATGTTGTGGTGACCCACAACCATAAAATTATTTTCGTTGCTACTTCATAACTGTAATTTTGCTACTGTTATGAATCGTAATGTAGATATCTGATATGCAGGATGTATTTTCATTGTTCGCGACCCACAGGTTGAGAACCGCTAGTTAGGGTATAAGCTACGGGAGAGCGCGTAGGCGGCGCTCTGCTGTGACTCTCTAGAGATGGGTTAGAAATGTATCCAAGGCAGCGAAGCTGTTTGCTCACTGGGAAGTCACTGGGGACAGGTTCAAGGCAAGCCCAGGATGAGGGGCTGCTCCCTGCTGCTCCCCTGGCTGCAAGTCTCCTGGGGACCGTTAGAGTTTAGGAATAAATATAAAGTGAATGCCCTGGAAGGGGCATAGGCATGCCCTAGAGAGCAAGCAACCCTGAGTCTTTGTCCAGAAGGCTTTTATTATTTTTTCTCCTGTGGGTGAGAATCTTAGGGGAGGGTTTTAGCAGAATATTCATCAGCTTTCAAGGTGTATTTTTAATATGCTAATGCATCATAATGAGCATATAGGGGAGTTTGGAATGATTCTTTGGTCAGCTTTTTCTTTTACTTTGTCTTAGGTATGTCTGGCTTTAATGAAGTTTTGGATATTTATTCCCCTGATTTCATCTGTCCTTGGGGTTAGCTGGCACAAATGACATTAATTGGGTCTCTATTCTCTATTTCCAGACCAGGGTGATTTAAGCTATGTATTCTCTGGTTAGGGAGGGGAGGCATGAACCATTTGCTCTCAAGTGTCCTTGGTTAGGGGGAATTACATCTTGCAATTTAGCAGCTGGCTGTAAGTTGTTCAAATAGAAATATTGGAGTATTCCAAACATGTCCCCACTTCAGGGAATTCACAGGCCTCTTCCCTCAGCCAAAAATGTTCTTTTCCCAGACATACGTCAAGCTTTGTAATTTGCTCAGCAATGACCTATTAACTAGAAATACTCCTTCATAACTCCAGCACTCCTTGTTCTCTTACATTGTTTCATTTTTTCTTCAAAGTTTGTATTTTTATATAGTATACTAGAGGCCCGGTGCACAAAAATTTGTGCACTCGGGGGGGAGGGTGGTCCCTCAGCCCGGCCTGTGCCCTCTCACAGTCTGGGACCCCTCAGGAGATAACGACCTGCTGACTTAGGCCTGCTCCCGGGTGGCAGAGGGCAGGCCCAATCCCTAGGTGCAGCCCCTGGTCCGGCTCAGAGCAGGGCCCACTGGGGAGTTGGGGTGCCTCCCCCTGTCATGCACAGAGCAGGGCGGATTGGGAGGTTGTGATGCCACCCTCAGTCACGCTCAGGGCAGGGCTGATTGGGGGGTTGGGGCACAGCCCCATGTCACACTCAAGGCAGGGTCAATGGGGAGGTTGTGGCGCCACCCCCTGTCACACACAGAGCAGGGCGGATCAGGGGGTTGGGGCACTGCCCCCTGTCACTCACAGAGCAGGGCCCAACAGGGGGGTTGGGGCTCCGTACCCTGTCACGTACAGAGCAGGGTCAATCAGGGGTTTGGGGAGCTCCCCCCTGTCACTCACAGAGTAGGGCCGATAGGGGAGTTGGGGCACCACCCCCTGTCACACACAGAGCAGGGCTTATCAGGGGGTTGGGGTGCCTTCCCCTGTCACGAACAGAGCATGGCAGATAGGGAGGTTATGGCCTCGCCCCCTGTAACACACAGGGGTTTGGGGAGCTCCCCCCTATCAGGCACAGAGCAGGGCCTGTGGGGGGGGGGTTGGGGGCGCCGCCCTCTATCACCCACAGAGCAACGCCGATCAGGGGTTTGGGGTGCCGCCACTGTCACACTCAGGGCAGGGCCGATAGGGAGGTTATGGCTCTATCCCGTCACACACAGAGCAGGGCCCTTGGGGGGGGGGGGGCGGTGGGCGCTGCACACTGTCACACACAGGGCCGCAGGGAGATCATGGGTTTGGGGAGCTCCCCCCATCAGGCACAGAGAAGGGCTGATCAGGGAGTTGGGGTTCCTTCCCCTGTCACGAACAAAGCAGGGTGGATAGGGAGGTTGTGGCCCCACACCCTGTCACACACAGAGCCGCAGGGCCATCAGGGGGTTTGGGAGCTGCCCCCTGTCACGCTGATCCCGGTGCTAGGAGGCCTCTCGGCTCCGCTGATCCTCGTGCTGGGAGGCATATTACCTTTTTACTATATAGGATAGAGGCCTGGTGCATGGGTGGGGGCCGGCTGGTTTGCCCTGAAGGGTGTCCTGGATCAGGGTGGGGGTTCCCACTGGGGTGCCTGGCCAGCCTGGGTGCAGGGGTGATGGCTGTTTGCAGCTGGTCATACCCCCTCAGGGTGGGGGTCCCCACTGGGGTGCCTGGCCAGTCAGGGTGAGGGGCTGAGGGCTGTTTTCAGGCTGGCGGGTGACTGAAGCTCCCAACTGCTCTTTTTTTTCTTTTTTTTTTTTTAATTCTGGGCCAGCTTTAGCTCTGGCTCCAGCTCTGAGGCCTCTGTTGCTGAAAATAGGTATCTGGTTTGTTTGTGTTCTATAATCAAAACACTGTATCAACTCCAGCTCTGAGATCCTGGCTCGCTGAAAGCAGGTTTCTGGGGTTTTGTTTAGCTTCTATATTTGTAACTATGTTTCAAACTGCAGGCTCAGAGGCCGGCAAGGCAGGCGGGGAACATTGGTTTCCTCCATCACTGAAGCAAGCAAGCCTCATGTTAGTTTCAAGCTGCCTGGCTGCCGGTCGCCATCTTGGCTGGCAGTTAATTTGCATATCGCCCTGATTAGCCAATAGGAAGGGTAGCAAATGTAAGCTAATTACAATGTTTCTCTTTTATTAGATAGGATTATATATATATTTTTTAAATTTAATGGGTTTGTGTCATTTGCTAAACTGTAAACTCCATGTGAGCAGGGATTTTAGACTATTTTGTTCACTGCCCAATCCCACAGTACCTGCCATATAGTTGAGGTTCAATAAATACAGGGTATCCCCAAAAATTGCATACACAATGTAATAGCTGATAGCACAATTTTGGAAATGAAGTGTATTTTAATAAACACTGTCTTTATCATTATTCACAGTGTGTGTATACATTTTGGGGAGGCACCCATATCCTATATAATAAAATTGACCCTAATTGTGGGACGACCGGGAATAACTGGTTGCTATAATGAGCACTGACCACCAGGGGGCTGACGCTCAATGCAGGAGCTGCCTCCTGGTGGTCAGTGTGCTTCTACAAGGGGAATGCTGCTCAGCCAGAAGCTGGCTCTTGGCTGGCCAAACAGCAGCGGCGGTGGTGGGAGCCTCTCCTGCCTCCAAGGCAGAGCTAAGGATGTCAACTAATGGCTTAGTCTGGCTCCCCAGGGAGGGGGAGCGGGCCTAAGCCATTAGTCAGACATTGCCTGAGGGTTCCCGGGCTTCCAGAGGGATGCCTGACAGCTTAGGTCCAATCCCCTGGGGAGCAGGCCTAAGCCATCAGTCAGACATCCCCTGTGGGGTCCCAGACTGTGAGAGGGCAAAGTCCAGGCTGAGGGACACCCCCAAAAGTGCATGAATTTTTGTGCACCAGGCCTTTAGTATTTTTAAAAGAATGAAAGCCAAAGAACAACCTGAGAGCTTGTTGCAAAAGTATATTAAAATCCTAGCCAAGAAAAAGTCTTCCTTTACATTCTTACTTTCATGGATTTATTTATTTTGTTGTCATATTTTCCTTAGCTTGCTCCACTCTTTTTTTTTATCCTCACCTGAGCATATGTTTTACTGATTTTTTTTTTTTTTGTGAGAGAGGAAAGGAGGCAGAGAGTCAGAGAAAGAGAGAGAGAGAGAGAGAGAGAGAGAGAGAGAGAGAGAGAGAGAGAGAGATCAATCAATTGCCTCCCCTATGTGCCACAACTGAGGATCAAGCCTGAAACCTAGGTACATTTCCTGACTAGGAATCAAATGCACAACCTTTTTGGCATATGGAATGATGCTCCAACCAATTGAACCACCAGGCCAGAGCACTTCCTCCACTCTTAACACTCACCTCTTTTGTACATTCAGCCTATTTATGTTGACTTTATATCAAACTGTGTGTGTATAACTTAATTCTTCATCATCTATTTCAAGGAGACTTATTTTAACGTTGATGTCATCTCAAATTTCAAAATATTTACCCTCACATTATTGTATTATTTATACTACTTTTCTCCTATATTACATTTAAACTTTCATAAAAGCAGTGCATATTTAATTCCTTTTGGCATGTTTCAGAATCTTAGCATATTGACTTACAAAGAGAAGATTCTCAATAAATATTCATGGAACACACAAAATTATAGATAAATCATAGTAAATAGTGAATCTGGATAAATATATATATATATATACCAAAGTAAAAAAGAACAACTACAATATTGTAAAGGGAACCAATGAATATGCAAACATATAGAAATGGGAAGAGATTTTTTAAAGTTTCAAATTCCTTGTTCAGGGAAGTCACAATAATCTCTCCATTCTCACATTTAAATTCTATATTACTATGAAGTCTGGTACAAATGCTAATGCAGTCTCTCATATGTCTTAACTGGACAATTAGAAGGACTGCTTTTCATCAGATCAGTCAGTTCTAAGACCCGGGACTGATTTGGGCAGAGTGACCTTTTTCAAACCTTTCCCTCAGTCTATAGTAATATTCAGATGAACTATTGACGTTCTGGTGGCACAAAAGGCCAATCCAGGGAAAGCATACCAGTTATCAAGAACACAGCTCAAGAACAACATAGTTAGCAAGATATCTATATATATTTTTCCTCCAATACCTAAAATAGAACTGTCTTAGTCTCCTAACCCAGGTGTCCTTGTGAAGGACCTCAAAGGAAGGATACCTGGAAACTTGACCTTTTTTCCTCAGTCTCATTAAAAAAAGAAAGCATGCCTAGGTTTAGCCCCAGGTGGATACTAACTTTATCCTCTTTTGTCATAACAGTTGGAGGTCCACTGAAGGTACTGTGAGCCAATCAGTATACTTTAACTCAGCCAATACATGTCTATATAAAGTCTCTTTAGGAGTAAAATGAAATTAGAATGGAAGGAACAGAAAGCTTTTCTTAATATGCATTATCAAATAGAGTTGTTTTCATCTTAAATTTACTGAATATAAATGATATATTTTCATTACTTTCTTCATATGCATTATTTTATTTATTCCTTATTATAAACCTATGAAGTACTTATTATTATAATTATGCTCAATAGTTGTTTTTCCCCCAAAATCATATTTCTGGTGGGTATCATGGACAGTTCTCCAACTGTTGCCTAATAGCCTCCACAATGTTCATTCTTACCACTACTGCTTATGTTGGAAGGAGTCTTTGAAATAGTCAATTATTTCTTCAGTCAATAAATATTTTTCAATTACTCAAGGTATTTTGATTAGTATGCCCACTTTACATATAAAATGTTGTGATTATTTTTAAATATATTTTTATTGATTTCAGAGGAAGGGCAAGGGAAAGAGAGAAACATCAATGATGACAGAGAATCATTGATCGGCTGCCTCCTGCATTCCCCACAGTAGGGATCAAGCCCACAACCTGGGCATGTGCCCTAACCGGGAATTGAACTGTGACCTCCTGGTTCATAGGTTGATACTCAAACACTGAGCCTTGCTTTTGATCTCTGAAAGTTTGTAATCTATTGAGTAAGATATGTAATTCTTTTGTAACTGCTTTCCCTGAACACATTTAAATATTTGAGAACAATTTGTTCTCCTGAGCAGTTTACTGTTTCTTTCTTCAATCTACAAATTTGATTACCCTTGGATTTACTTGGCAAGTTCTGTTTTCAACAGATGGCATAGCTGCTTTCAAATTATCACAAATTCTTATTTGAGTGGTTGAAATGAATGAGGAATTATTTTAATGTGAAGAATTGGATGTGTTGTTTACAAGAAAATGTATGTGTAAATTTATGTCGCTAAGTAATTTAATATGGTCTCGTAAATTCAATGTTGAGGTATATATGAAAGACTTCCAAATCTTGATTAATAACCATTCCCAATACCATATATTTCTAGATGCACACATTGGAGTAATGTACTAGGATACTGAATTTCAGCAGATCATAAACTGATTACTTTTCCTTCAAAACACAATTTCACCTGACTTTTCTACTTTTGCCGTACCAGTCTCTGACATCTAAAATTAAAACATGTTGTCATCCAAATGAACCTTTCACTACTTATCCTATATTACATAAAGTCCACCCAAGGAATTATTTTTTCTTCAAAATATGATATGACTATTTTATTTCTGATTTGCATTAACCTGTTGATCTGGTTTTCTAATAACAAGGTTCAAAATTATAATGCATGAAAAGGTGTATTATTTGTAGGTAAGATAAAATATGAAAATAAGACAAATATAATATTCTTTAACTTCACATTTGTCCCAACTTGGACTTGCTCTATTTCATGGTAACCCTTCACAATCCATCTTGCCTATACCAAACAGATCAACCCTTCTAAAATAACTTTACATTATACCCATTCCTTGTTACAATGTTTCAATGACATCTGATTGCCTAAATTTAAAAAGCATAAATTCCTCGGTAGATCAATGAAGTTCCTCCCACCATCTCCCTTTCTCTGTTTTAGAAATAAACTATTCTATAAACCTTTTAGATATAATCTATACTGCAACTAAATGAATGACTTCCATTTCTCTGGACATCTCTTAGGTTTACTATCTGTGATTAAGAGCATCCTTCGTTTGATGAAAATACCATCAAACTCTCTTTTGAAGTGGCTGCATCATTTTGTATTCTCACCAGCAATGTATGAGATTCCTGTTGCTCCACATCCTCACCAGCATTTGGTTTTGTCAGTCTTCTAGATGGGACTAGTCTAATAATTGTGTAGTGGTATCTAATTGTTTTTTTTAAATTTGTATTTGTCCAATGACATATTATGTGAAACATCATTATATATATATATATATATATATATATATATATATATATATATATATATTGTTGATTTTTTACAGAGAGGAAGGGAGAGGGACAGAGAGTTAGAAACACCGATGAGACAGAAACATTGATCAGCTGCCTCCTGCACACCCCCCACTGGGGATGTGCCCGCAACCAATGCACATGCCCCTGACCGGAATCGAACCCGGGACCCCCCAGTCCGCAGGCCAACGCTCTATCCACTGAGCCAAACCAGTCAGGGCGTGAAACATCTTTTAATATACTTACTTGACATCTGTGTATCTTTGATGAAATATCTCTTCAAGTATTTTGCCCATTTTTTCCCCATTTTTTAATCAGATCGTTTCCTCTTTGTTGAGTTTTAAGGGCTCTTTGTATATATTGGGTAATATCTTACCTTTGTCAGGTGTGTCTTTTGTAAGTATCTCCTCCCAGTCTATGCCTAGTCTTTTTATTCTTTTGACAGTGTCTTTCAAACTTTAATGAAGTTCTTACCTACAAATGATATTTCATAAACTGTATCTTTATTGTTGTACCCAAAAAAGGCATCACCATACTCAAGGTCATCTAAGTCAGTAGTCGGCAAACTGCGGCTCGCGAGCCACATGCGGCTCTTTGGCCCCTTGAGTATGGCCACGAAGTTTCAATCGCACTGTATGTGTGCGCCCGCACGTGGTATTTGTGGAAGAGCCACACTCAACGGGCCGCAGTTTGCCGACCACTTATCTAGGTTATCTTTTAGGAGATAGTTTTACATTTAGGGCTATGATCCACTTTAAATTAATTTTTTGTGAAGGGTATGAGTTGTACATTTAGATTCTTTTTTTTGCATGTGTATGTTTAGTTATTCAACCATTTTTTTTTGTAGATGCTTTTGTTCCACTGTATTGTTCTTGGTCTTTTCCCAAAGTTTACTTGACTATTCTCAACTCTCTATTCTGTACCATTGAGCTATTTGTCTATTCATCCACCAATACCACCTTGTCTGGATTACCATAGCTTTATACTAAGTCTTGAAGTTGAGTATCATCAGTCCTCCAACTTTGTTTTTTTCCTTTAAAATTGTGTTGGCTATTATGATTTTTGGGTTTTGTTTTTGTTTATTTGTTTTTGTTTCTCTGTATAAACTTTGGCATGGGTTTCTCAATATCCACAAAATAATTTGCTGGGATTTTTATTAGGAATACACTGAATTCCTAATATAGAACAAGTAGAAATAGCTGATATCTTGACAATATTGAGTCTTCCTATCTATGAATATGAAAATCTCATATTACTTTGTTCTTTTATTTCGCTCATCATAGTATCATAGTTTTCCTCATATAAATTGCATATAGCCCTAGCTGGTGTGCTCAGTGGATAGAGCATCGGCCTGTGGACTGAAGGGTCCCAGGTTCAATTTCGGTCAAGGGCACATGCCTGGATTGTGGGCTTGATCCCCAGTAGGGGGCATGCAGCTAATCAATGATTCTCTCTCATCATTGATGTTTCTCTTTCTCATTCCCTCTCTCTTCCTCTCTGAAATCAATAAAAATATGTTTTAAAATAATAAAAAATAAATTGCATATAAATTTTGTTAGATTTATATCTAAAATTTTCATTTTGTGGAGTATTAAAGTAAATATTATTGTGTTTTTCATTTCAAATTTCACTTGTTCTTTGCTGGTATATGAGAAAGTGATTGTTTTAAGTATGTTAACCTTGTATCCTGTAACCAGGCTATAATTCTTTTGGGAAGTTTTTGGTCAATTTTCTCAAATTTTCTACATAGATGATCATGTATTTTATGAACAAAGATGGTTTTATGTCTTTCTAATCTCCTACCTTTTATTTATTTTCCTTGCCTTATTTCATTAACAATAGGTTTTTGATGATTCCAATGAAGTTGAGTTAAAATCCCTTTCGTACAGCTCATTCATGCACAAATAGTAATGATACCTAGGAACACATCTTCTTCATGTTTCAGAGGCTATGTTGGACTTCCAGAAAGATGATCTCTGGAGGACATAGTCAACTCACAAAAAGGTGTCACCATGTCAGAATAATCGTCACCCATTTGATATTGTCTGTAATATCAATGTGTCAAATATAGGAATACTCTCAATCTAACTTTATAAAAAATGTAAGATGTTTACATAGTCTTTAATTTATCAGTAGAAAGTGTTTAGCTCTCCTTAGATGTCATGCTCTAAATTATGGATTGTGTTTAAACAAAATTGTAATGTATCTTTTAAAATTTGACATCCCTTTCTGCTAACATTAAAAGGATGTAAATGAAATTATTTTCCTTGTTCTGTGAACAAAGTATATAACACCATATACACACTGTATCAGGACTGAGTCACAAGAGAAATTCATCTTTTTAAGTCTTGCTTGAAGATTGGAGAAAATAGAAAGGGACTTGAGCAAACCCTGAGGATATGATTGTCCAGGTATACTATTTTCCTCTTCAAGTAAAGGAACAAAATACTGATTGTTCTGATCCAGAGGAATACTGAAAAAGACAAAGCAAAGTACCACTACAGTGAAGTACTGAGACAGTGTCAATGTGATAAATCAGAACCATTGAGTTTGAAGCCAATTCTAGATTGAATTTCTCATTGTTTTGTCTCAATTTAATCCCTGGGTTTTGTTATTGGTTTCCACTTGTTTCTGATTAGTTCCTATCCTCAATGGAATCAGACTTCCTTTTCATCCAATTTTGTTCTATTTTGTGTTTCTGTTTTGAGGTGTACTGTTTGAAATATTGTTTGTCATGGAAAAAATATGGTAGAACACTAAGGTATTTGTCCTATAAGCTTGTTTGTTGATCCAGCTTCACAGACTGGTGAGTTTATTTGAGGTTTTCACTTGACTAGCATACATTTGGACAACCTTTGCTGTGGATCATCAATAAAACAAGATGAGATCCCTTTTCATCTTCTCTTTTTCCCCTTTTGAGTAAATAGCTCAGAGAGAGCATCCTGTAGGATAAATTAAAGTCTCTGCTTTCTGTAACAGGCAACCATCAGGTTAAATGCATATGGATCCAACAAGCCATGAGTACCATTGCACAACACTTGCTTGAAGGCTGGGTCCCACATCAATGGATGAGGCAAAATCTGTCTTGATGGACTTTCAAGGAAAACTGCCCAAATAAACAAAGGCCAACCAACTGAGAACAAACAGAGGCTATGTTCAGAACTTATTATCACAAGAGAGTTAGCCACCATCATTTGTGTTAGGCAAAGACTCAACAACAAGTAGAGGAAATGAAAAGAAGGTAAGACTTTAGGTATCCCCAAGAAGAGGTTGATGGCATGTGGAAGCTGGAGTCAGGGTAATTAGAAATAGAAACATCTTATATGACTAATTTGGGAAGAATTTTATCTTTCTCTAGTTGGTCCAGAGTTGTAAACAGGAGTAAAAATTAGAGAAGTTGGGAGCCATTGACCAAATCCTGACCCTTTTTGCTGATTGTTGTAGAGGTTGTAATGTGGCTTCCTGGACTGGTTGCTGAAGAGGCTATGAGCCAGAATACCATTGTGATATGTGATCTGGCTGTTGTCCATTGTCTATTCAGCCTCTCAATAGATAGCATCTGTATGTTTCCTTCATGACTTAAATAAAATCTTCAACATGTTTATTTTTACATCTGCATGATAGTAAATATTTTACTTTTTTTGATAATTATCTTTTAACATGCTATTTTCCAAATATAACTTCCATGAATCCCCAATCTAAGTCTGGATCTTCTGTAATATATACCCTATGTTTCTGTTCTTGGCTTAAATATATTTCATAGCTTCCTCTGACTACAGTATAAGATGAAACATGTCATCATATTATATAAAGTCTCCTATGATTAAACCATTTCCTCTCTCTCTCCAATATCATTTTCTGCATACTCTTGCTCACACACTCTATGGCCCATCCAAAGTGAGCTATTGCCAATAACCACGAAGTGTTTGCTACCTCCAAAATTTCATAAATTTCAAATATTCCTTTCTCCTAGAATGTATTTCTTTTCATTCTACACATTTCTCCTTAGGATTTTAAGACTAACCCTGTTCTACCTCTACTCCCAGATAGAATTAACCATGCTCCAAATTGTATGTTTAACATGTGAATACATCTGCTAACATAGCCCACAGTTCATAGCAGTTTTTCTTTTTCACATCTGCCTCTGGTATCTCCTTAAAGGGCCAGACTCTGTGTCTCAGTAACTTCTGGTGTGAGGCATGTGGTAGAAACTTAGTAATAACTGAAGGAGCAAATGAAGGGAGAGACTCTTGTTACAAGTATTCTGCATCTTGGTATGAATTACATTAATTGGACAGAGATCTTCTTAATAAGGAGAGAAAAATAGCTACACTAATAAAAAAAATTTAAAAATTGTTGAAATAAAGGAGTGGGGGGCTAGAGGAAATAAATAAAAAATACAGAAGATGAGTTTTGAAAAGGAAAGAGAAATGTTAAGATAAAAAGGGTAAAAGCAAAAATAAAAAACAACAAAATAAAAGTTTTATTATGCTTTATTATTTTGAAAGTATTCTAACTAATGAAAAGGCATATGACTGTCTTCCCTATCATACTGACAGGGAGGCATATTTTCTTCTGTATTCATCTATCCATCAAAAATATCTAACACTTCTGAGTCAAAAGGACTTTCAACAGAAATTATTTTATATTATGTCTATGAGAATATTATCATTACTCAGTTGCATGGTATTTTTTAAAGTATGCATCCAAATATTTCATCTCAAAAATTACCTCCATTCTACCTAAACTTCACATTTGTCTAGAACTGGATGAGCTATTTGGTTGGCCTGTTTGCTTCTAATTTGTTGAACAGGATGTATATGTTATGTTAGCTGCCGATTTCTATCAGAAAGACAATTCAGTAGTTAACAAAGTAGTATTTTATTGTGGCTTTACATATAGCCTTTAATTCTATTAATGGTTTTTAATCTTGTGTGTTGTGTGATTCACTGTGTATTATTGATTATAGGATTGAGTAGATGTATTAGTCAAGATTTGGAGCTAGAGTTGTAGTAAACATCTAATTCAAGTAAATACTAATATTTCAGTTGAAACTGATAAAATTCAAACAGTGACTATAAGTTTCAGTATATCATTTGCAAAGTAATCCATAAATTAATAAATTTTATTATAGTTCTATTAGTTTTCATATCAATCCTCCATATTATAAGGAATATTTTACCATAAAAAGTAAAACAAAACCTCTTCTCAATTTAATTTTGTAACTGTTCTTTTCCATTTCATGTAACCAGCTTTGAATTGTTAGCTCTTAAAAATTGAATGTACCAAATTATAAAAAATAATAATTTAAAATTAAATATAGAACGTAAATATGTAGGCCAAGCAATCAGATAATGGTAAAATAGAATTATAATCTCCTTGGGAAATCTCCTTATTACCTGAGTTAAGTTTCTTTAGTTACGACTCTCTGAAACCAACTTGAAAGATTAAGGAGAAAGAATAATATAATTATGTGGGCACACCTTGTGAAATTCAGAGTAAAAAATTTAACCAGTCAGCAGTAAGAACTGAAAGTTAAGAACGGAAAAGCCACCGGGACTCCAGCAAATCTACTCTGCCTATTCTCTCTGCAACTCTCTACTCACCTCTGGGTTGCTATTATATCTATAGAGACAGACTTCCTCTATTTGTAGTACGCACAGCTAAGCCTGGAATTTAGTAAGTCCAGAGTTTACATTTCATGGGATCAGGTTCATGAATGTCTGATTCTCTATCACTGTTTGGCCAGGAGGGATTCGGATTAGGGAAGCACGGGCCAGGGAAGCACAATGTTCTGTCAATTGTGAATGTGGGTTGTGGTTACGGTGAACAAATGGGTGTTCAAAATACAGAAACTTTGAGATCTTATAAATTTTTAAAATCTGTAATACTATAAATGTCAGTGCACTTTGGTAAAGAATTAGAGGAGACACAATGTAATCACTAATCTTATTTCTGAAGATAGAGGAGCACAGGGCACAAGATAAAGGGCTATGGGAATCAGAAGAGAATACTATTTGGTTTTAAAATAAGAGTGATTTACTTATTTTATAGTATATGCTGGGAGAATTTGAAGAATTAAGTGGGAGAATTTGAAGAATTAAATGAGAAAGAGGACAATTCATGGAACAACATCACTTGAAGATAACTGAAGATACAATCAGTGTCCATAGGGATTTGCATTGGGGCACATCTTCCTTTGAAAGGAAGAGTGTGAAAATGAATAAGTATGTATAATATTGAGAAGGAGGAACCATAAAAATATCTCTCTATATATATTGTTTGTGAGGAAAGAGAAAATTGAAAGTAAGAGATTAAAGAGAGTAGGATAATCTTTAAAATATTACCATAGTAAATTATTTAGAAATAAAAATTTAAAGGATAATAAGGAGGGTGAAGGAAAGGACATTTTGGGTTGAGAGTACTTTTAAAACCCTTTAAAGGTGCATTTTTTTCTTCACACTCTGAAGAAATATCATACTTCATCTACAAATAATCCTCACTTTTATGTTATGTTCTCTGCTGAAGGTATTTTGTTAACCACATTTAATGACTTTAAATATAGACTCAGCTGCACAGTTTCTGAGGATGAAAAGTTCTTGTGAGAAATTATCTGATGCTTCTATGAAGCCCACTAGGGCCCTCTCAGTCTTAAAATCCCTTATCTGGCCTAGGAGCACTCCAACATCTCAGTTTGTAAATTTTCACTCTTCCCCAGTGTTAGGTGTGTAGATCTGACGTGAACACTAGTAGAGAAGGCTTTATTGAAGCAGCGGAAAACCCTTTTACCTCCCACTCATGCTGTTTCTGAGGATTTGTTTGCTCTCTCCAGATTGTCTGTTGTGAAATGGAAGTCCTGAACACTGATTCTGTCAGTTACTAATGTAAGGTCAACGTGCTAATGGGCCCACCCTCCTCCTAACTGCTTTATCCCAGGGTTTTTACTTCAATATAATAGAGAAAGAGCACACCAGCCCTCCACAGTCCAGGTTTGCCATAAAATAGCTCTCAAGTGGTAAATCCTTTCAAAAGTGGACAATGAAAAACATTTTCTGTGTGAAATAATGGCACACACATCTTTCACTGAATTTTTCTCTTTCATACAACTAAAATGACTTAATACACAAGCATCTGCACCCTATTCAAAGGAGAGATTTGTGTTAGTCTTGTGTTAGAACTGCAAATACAAAATCCATTTCATTCTCAATATTTTTGTCTTAGAATTTGGGTCCTTAATGCCCCAATTTATTAACATTTGCTGCCCAAGAAATGGCATTTCATTCCAATACAACTTGGAACTTGTATTTTGACGCAGTAACTTAGCACTAAATCTTGCCATCTGCTGGCTAATAAAAAAAGAGTAGTTGTAATTTCATACATGATACTTACTTATAAACAGGAGGTTAATTGGATTGTTTGGGGTTTTTTGGTGTTGAGTTGTATGAGTTCTTTACAAATTTTGGATATTAACCCTTTATCAGATATATTATTGTTGAATACCTTCCCCCATTCAGTAGGTTGTGTTTTCATTTTATTGATGGTTTCCTTTGCTGTGCAAATTATTTTTGTTTGATGTAGTCCCATTTTATTATTTTTCTTTGATTCTCTAGCTAGAGGAGACATATCAGAAAAAAATATTGCTAAAAGAAATATCAGAGATTTTACTACCTATGTTTTAGGAGTTTTATGGTTTCTAGTCTTACATTTCAATCTTTAATCCATTTTGAGTTTATTCTTGTAGATGCTGTAAGAAGGTGTTAATAGTAGTATTATATAATTGATATATATGCATAATAGCAATACATACATAATTAGTAGCTGAAATATTCCATGTATTGTCATTAATCTGAATATTCAGTAAAATAAGGTAAAGGCAAAACCTTTCTTAGACTAATTGGATAGTCAACTAAATATATTTGTATCTATATGTGTGTAGGTAATGTGTGCATATATGTACATATATGTGCATATAAAATATGCATAAATGAATCCAATAAAATTAACTATACTGTACAAACAACCCAATTAATAAAACAAGCAAGAGAGCTGAATAGACTCTTCTCCAAAGAGGACATACTGATGGCCAATTAACATGAAAATATGCTCAACATCACTAATCATTAAAGAAAAGCAAATTAAGCCACAATGACGTACCACCTCCCACCTGTCAGAATGGCTATCGTCAATAAATCAACAAATAGTAAGTGTGGGTAAGGATGTGGAGAAAAGGAAACCCTTGTACACTTTTGGTGAGGAAGCAGATTGATGTTGCCACTGTGGAAAGTAGTATGGAGTTACCGCAAAAATAAATAAATAAATAAAGGAACTGCCGTATAACCTAGCAATTCCAATTCTGGGTATATATCTGAAGAAACCCAAAACATGAATTGGAAAAAATCCATGCATCCCTGTGTTCATTTACAATACCAAGATATGGAAGCAACCCAAGTGCCCATCTCAATAGGCAAGTGGATAAAAAAGTTGTATTACATATTCACGATGGAAAACTACTCAGCCATAAAAAAAGAATGAAGCCTTACCATTTGAGACAGGATGGATGGACCTAGAGTGTGTTATGCTAAGTAAAATAAATCAGTCAGAGAAAGACAAATACTATATGATTTCACTGATAGATACAATCTAAAAAGCAAAATAAACAAATAAGCAAAACTGAAACAGACTCATAGAAACAAATAAAAGACTAATGTTTGCTGGAGGGGTGAAGAGAGGGGGAATGGCTGGAAAAGGTCAAGGGATTAAGAAGTACTGATTGGTTGTTACAAAAGAGTCACAGAGAAGTAAGTATAACATAGGAAATATAGTCAATAATATTGTGATAACTAAAGAGAGGGGGAATGGCTGGAAAAGGTCAAGGGATTAAGAAGTACAGATTGGTAGTTACAAAATAGTCACAGAGAAGTAAGTATAGCATAGCAAATATAGTCAATAATATTGTGATAACTATTTACAGTGCTAGGGAGGCCCTTGAAATATTGAGTAGGCCACTTTGAAAGGTATATGATTGTTTAATCACCATGCTGTACACCTAAAACTAATACAAAATAATATTGAATGTTAACTGTAATTTGAAAATAAAATGAAAAAAAATATTTTTTTAAAAAGGTACCTTAGGGAAAGCTCTTATAAATATAGTTTTTTATAAATGTAGTAGAGGCCCAGTGCACAAAAATTTGTGCACTCAGGGGGGAGGGGGGTCCCTCAGCCCAGCCTGTGCCCTCTCACAGTCTGGGACCCCTCGGGAGATAACGACCTGCTGGCTTAGGCCTGCTCCTGGGTGGCAGAGGGCAGGCCCAATCCCTAGGTGCAGCCTCTGGTTGGGCTCAGAGCAGGGTCAATTGGGGAGTTGGGGCACCGCACCCTGTCACACACAGAGCCGCAGGGCAATCAGGGGGTTGAGGAGCTCCCCCCTATCAAGCACAGAGCAGGGCTGGTCAGGGGGTTGGGGTGCCTTCCCCTGTCACGAACAGAGCAAGGCAGATAGGGAGGTTGTGGCCCCGCCCCCTGTCACACACAGAGCCGCAGGGCGATCAGGGGGTTTGGGCGCTGCCCCTGTCACACTGATCCTGGTGCCGGGAGGCCTCACGGCTCTGCTGATCCCAGTGCTGGGAGGTATATTACCCTTTTACTATATAGGATAGAGGCTTGGTGCATGGGTGAGGCTGGCTGGTTTGCCCTGAAGAGTGTCCTGGGTCAGGGTGGGGGTACCCACTGGGGTGCCTGGCCAGCCTGGGTAAGGGGATGTTGGCTGTTTGCAGCTGGTCACACATCCTTCAAGGTGGGGGTCTCCACTGGGGTGCCTGGCCAGCCTGGGTGAGGGGCTGAGGGCTATTTTCAGGCTGGCGGGTGACAGAAGCTCCCAACCGCTCCTTTTTTTCTCTTTTTTTTTTTTTTTATTCTGGGCCAGCTTTAGCTTTGAGGCTTGGCTCCAGCTCTTAGGCCTCCACTGTGAAAGTGATTTCTGGCCTTTGTTTACAATGTTGCGATCCTGCTGGCTGAAGCCTGGCGGCAGCCTAAAGCAGGTTTCTGGGGTTTTGTTTAGCTTCTATATTTGTTACATAGTTGCTTAGAGTTGCAGGTCAGAGGCCTGCAGCGGCAGGCGGGGAACATTGGAGTCCTCCGTCACTGAAGCAAGCAAGCCTCATGTTAGTTTCAAGCTGCCTGGCTGCCAGCCGCCATCTTGGCTGGCAGTTAATTTGCATATTGCCCTGATTAGCCAATGGGAAGTGTAGTGGTCGTACGCCAATTACCATGTTTCCCTTTTATTAGATAGGATGCCATATTTTGAAATATTATTTTCTCTGGTAGAGAAGGGGATATTTTATAAATAAATTGACAATCCATGGGCCCAATGTCTACTTGAAAGTGATTAAGTATGATTTGCATGTCACACTTTAGAAGTAAGAAAATTATAAATTTAAGTTCAAGCTAACAAAGGAAACTGAAACAGGGTTGAAAGTATGCCAGGGTTTTGTTGCAAAAATATATGAGAAAAATTAATAGCGGAAATCTATTCTGAGAAAGATGGCAGATAAAGTACTTATACTGAGGCCTCAGGAGCAAAACTCTGCATGTTGAGTCAGTCAATCAAGTCACTAATATTCAAATAAGTAAATGAACAAATGCATAACCCTAGAATTTTTGTAGTCATATTAACTTTTTTTTTTTTGGGGGGGGTGTTGTTATTTAAATAGATTATAGATGCCATAATTAAATTCAAGATGAGGCCATCTACATTGTTCAATAAGTTAGGTGGTATACTTTGGCCCTGCTCTTAAAAATTTTTTGTGTACTCTCTAAAATAACTTTTAAAAATGATATACTCCTTACACATTATTATGTTGAAGTGCACATTTTATCAAATATTTGACTAATTACAAATTACATAGTTCTGCAATATGGTACAAATTGAGCCCCTAAAATTTTTAATTCATTAGAAAAATATTGATATACTAGAGGCTCAGTGCATGAAATTCGTGCACTGGAATGGGGGGGGGGTCCCTCAGCCTGGTCTGCACCCTCTCGCTGACTGGAACTCGTTGGGGGATGTCTGACTGCTGGCTTAGGCCTGCTCCCTGCGAGGAGCGGGCCTAAGCCAGCAGGTGGACATCCCTCTCACAGTCCAGGACCCCTCGCTCCTTACTGCTCGCTTGCTCACTGCTCCTTACCATTTGTCTTGCTGCTCCTTAGCATTGCCACGGAGGCAAGAGAGGCTCCTGTCATCACTACCGTGCTCGCCAGTCATGAGCCTGGCTTCTGGCTGAGTGGCACACCCCTGTGGGAGCGCACTGACCACCAGTGGGCAGCTCCTGCTCTGAGTGTCTGCCCCTGGTGGTCAGTGTGCATCATAGTGACTGGTTTTTCTGGTAGTTGCGCCATAACTGTTGCTTAGGCTTTTATTATATAGATATGCTAAAGAGAACAGTACAATAAATATTTTCAATCCATTATCCAGATTCAACAATTATTTGGATTTTGCTTCATCTCATCATGTGTTATTCTTTTTCCTTTTTGAGGTATTATAAAACAAACCATGCCATTTTACTCCCATATTTCAGTATGCATTTCTAAATAATATGTATTATCTGTTATAACCATCATTATACCTGAAAATATAACAATAATTCCTTGGTATCAATCTGATACCTTTTCATGGTCAATTTTTTTTTCCATTTCTCTCAAAAACATCTCTTTAAAGTTATTTTATTCAAAACAGTATTCAGCTACTATATATCCCATTATATTTCTTAAATATTTTTAAATTATAGATGTTCTTCTTTCATTTTTATTCATTTGTGCCCCTAATTCTTTACATAAACTGAACCAGTTATCTTCTAGAGTGATTCACATTCTGAATTTATCAGTTAGCTTCTTTGAAGTATTATCTAACTTGTTCTTCTATTCCCTATATTTTCCATAAATTTAAGTATTTTCTAGGCTAAAATCAGGTAAAAGTATTTGGCAAGAATGTCTCAAAGGATGTGCCAGGTGCTTTATATTGCATATTATTAGAAGGGCAAAAAATAATTGCCCTTTTAGGCCTTCAATGGATTCAAATGATGATGTCAGCCCCCTGCATTATTAAGTCTGCTCTGATGCTTTTCTTTGACAGTTTCACCCATCAATGGTCATTACCTTTAAAAATTTAGAAACTGTAAAATAGTAGTTTTATAATTATGCAATTCCATGCACATTCATTTGCTGGAATTCTTCTGTAAAGAGGAATTTCTCTTAACATTTATGACTGTTAGATGAACCTAAGATGTGGTTTGTGCAAGAAATGCAGAATGAATGGTTAATAATTTTTTTCAATATACAAATGTCAGAGTAACTAATCAGCATTCCAGTTAGTTTAACATAATCTAGAGTTATATTTAGAATCTTTCTGTTGATTTTCTCTTTCTTATTGCATAACATTTTGGACAATTTTATATTATTCAATATTCTTAAATTAATTGTATTCCCTATTCATTTTTTATCATTTTACCTTTGTCCCATTTGGTATCTCTGTTATTTGTTTGTGTGTGTGTGTGTGTGTGTGTGTGTGTGTGGTCTGTTTATTTAATAGTTTACTTGCTTTCTGTCACATGAAAAAAAATCTGCCCCAGTATTATTTTCCATATTTCCTGCCATTAATCCAAGGAGCCTGGCTCCTTTTAGTGAAGAGTTCTAGTTACAAGACACAAATTGAATACTAGATGCACATTCCTCTCAAATACAGCCAATAGCAAGTAGACCATAAATACAATCATCTATTCAGTAACAAATATAAACAAGCTATCTTTTTCAATAGTCTAAAATTTTGATATATATATTCTTAAGCTTACATTTACATTCCAATTTTTCACAAAATTTTATCCTAACAGTGTGTATTTGTTCGTTCCAAAATTTTTTAATGATTACTATAATTCACAGAATAAAAATTCAATTTTCTTTGGGTTAAATTTGTTGTTTCATCTTCAGTTATTGTTACAATTATCATTAGTACACAATTAAAGTCATGGACCACATAATAACATTTCAGTCAACAACAGACCTCATACACGATGGTGGTCTCACAACATTTTTAATGGAGGTAAAAATCTTCTATTCCAAGTGATGTCTTAGTGCAAGGTGTTCCTCTGATGTTTGTGATTATGCTGATATAAACAAACCTACTGTGCTTCCAGGTGTATAAAAGTGTAGCACATACGATTACATTAGTATGCTATCCATCCAGGTTTGTGTAAGTACACTGCATGATGCTCGCATGACAATGACATCACCTAATGATACATTTCTCAGAACTTAACTCTGTCATTAAGCAGCACCTGACTGTATAAGTAATACACATTTAATCAAAACAACAAAATTATAAACTTTGATTTAAATAATTATGCAAAAAACTCAAATGCAAATACACATCTTAAAGATATAGATGAGACAGTTTTGGAGACTTGATTTAAAACATGGTAAGTGTCTGTTAGATTCAGTGCACCCTCAGGAAACAATTCACTGCAATAACTTTTGGGAGAGTTAGATTCACGTGTTTCTTTCTAAGGGAGAAGAGAGGTTGTGAAGAAGCAGAAAGGGAAAACATTAAGCTTTTCATCAGAGGTTCTTTGTTTCTCAGACAGATCCATCAGCATTAGAGTAAGATTTTTTCCTTTTTTAATTTTTTTTATTGATTAAGTTTTACATATGTGTCCTTATCCCCACATTACCCCCTACCTCCCCCACTCATGCCCTCATATGCAAGCATATAGGCCTAACCAATGGACACAGACAACAGGGGGGTGAGGGTTAGAGTAAGATTTTTTTTAAAGGAATTCTCATCTCTTAATTCTCTCTACACATTGGTAAAGACATTGAGGCCTCTGCAGGTATGAAAATCCAGTTTTAATACTGTTCATCTAATTCACACATGTTGGTAAAGAATAAGAATTGACACACATACAGTAAATGATTTGTAAGGTAACATTGTTAATTGTGAACAAGAAAACTGTAACTGGAGAGTTAATAATCTTGAAAAAATATGTTTAATACAAAAGTTTACAAGATGTTTAAACTAACAGCAACTAGCAGGAAGTCACGTGGCTACCTGTTAACCACTATAGAAGCACTCAGGCCAGGACCAGACTGCTTAGACTGCTGCAAGAAAAAGTAACCAAGGCAGCAGAGTAAGCACACATCTGCTTTACTCAGTCTATGAATTCACATGCTAACCTCATCAAGAAACACTTTCACAGACACACCCAGAATGTTTATACATGTAGGCACCACATGGCCCAGTCAGGGTGATAAATCTAACCACTATTATTTCACTTAAAGTCTCTGGCATTCTAGCAAAAATGGCATGCTATATCTTTTGCAGGGGTGGGGAGTGAAGAGAGTCCCCAAACAAAATAACAATAATAACAAAAGCTGCTTAACTGTAGTTTTCCTTCATAAAGAACTGATTTGATATCAAAGTTTCACAGTGATTGCCAGTCCATGCTAAAATGTGAGGTTTCAACTGATTAAAAAATTAACACGTATTCTTAGAGAGAATAGAGTCGTTTGAGTTGAGGCATTTCAGGAGGGTTTCACGAAGGAAGGGGTTTAAACAAGCCTTGATAAATCAGAGAAATGTACATATCCTGCCTTATCATTGCATTGGTTCAGGATCATTTTACAGATTAAAAAATGGCCCTTAATGATTCCTCAGCATACAACATAATGTACTAGGGGATATTTTGTATTTCTTATTTTTAGATATGGTCTCTGAAATAAAAAGTTCATAAATAGTGTCACATCTTTTTCATCACTTACCTTAAGACCCTTTAAGGGATTGTACTATGGAAATAGAATTTATTCTATTATGCCTCCCTCATATAAATGTATCTGTTTCTTATTCTGCTCACTTGTCACTGGATATGAAAAACTAAGATTTGGCTAGTTCATATTCTGCAGCTAGATATTTTTTTAAAAATATAATTTGAGACTGTTGAAATAAAGAGTTTAACTTTTTTTTCTTCCTTTCCCTTTACTTCTGATGGATTCACTTGACCAAAAGAATAATTTTGAGTAAGATATGGGCCTTTCTGAGAACACAGAATGTGTTGACTATCTCATAAACTCTTGAGTGATCTATTTTAATATGTCAAAAAGTCTTTATCTGAGCAATCGATATCTTAGTTTCTCAAGGTTAAAGAAATGTCATGACTTTTTTTTGGATATCAAGCAACAAAAAAGTCATAAATGTTAGTCACATATAAAAGTAATAAAAGTAGCCTGGCCAGCATGGCTCAGTGGTTGAGCATCAACCTATAAACCTGGAGGTCATGGTTCAATTCCTAGTCAAAATATGTGCCCAGATTGTGGGTTCAATACCCATTGGGAGTTGTGCAGGAGGCAGCTAATCAATGATCCTCTGTCATCATTGATGTTGACAAAAAACAATAGAATACATATAAACTAAGTAGATGATGAGGGAGGAATTTAACTGGATGTGTTGCAAAATATCCCAGGCACTATAAATGAACAATATTATCTTTGGTTTATATTACTAAGAGAAACTTGCTAGAAGTAAAGAAGGGAAAAGTAATAGAGAGACATAAACTTAAATCATTATTTAACACACAAAACACTGATTAAATGAAAAGGTTGGAAGGCAAAATTTTAAGAACTCACCAACCTAGCCTTTACTAGAAGCAAATTCAAAGCATATTAGTCACCAGATAATCATACTATCTTAAAAAGATGACCATTAGTCCAGCCAGCATGGCTCAGTGGTTGAGTTCCCATCTATGAACCAGGAGGTCACATTTTGATTACCAGTCAGGGCACATGCCTGGGTTTCAGACTCTATCCCCGGTCGGGGGCATGCAGGAGGCAGCCAATAGATGACTCTCTCTCTCATCATTGATGTTTCTATTTCTCTCTCCCTCTTTTTTCCTCTCTGAAATCAATAAAAATATATAATAAAAAAAAGGATGAACATTAGGAATGAACACAAACTCTAAAAGAAACCTTAACAGTATTTCTTCTCCCAGGCAACATATTTAGGAAAAATTATGGGTTTTTTTGTTTCATCTTGTCATCTCCTACACCCCACTTGAATATTGAGCAGAGCTAATAAGCCACATCTAAAAGTAATTGGAAGATGGGTACTAATCAGTTACCTGTGTCTTTCTCATTTGTCCAATGGTGGCAGATCAATAGTAGTTTCTGGAATCTATATTCTTCTCGTCATTTTCATCATCGTGGTTTAGGATGTGTGTGAATTATAGTGCTTACTAATAAGAGTACAACTATGGGAAATCTAGACTGCATTAAATCCCTAACTATTCAATTTTTTAATTGTCTTGTCTGGGGGAAATTACTTAACCTTGGTTACCTCACTGCAAAACTAGAATATTGTAAAGGTCTGAGCACATTGTTCAAAATTAATGTTGCTGCTATCCTCCTTTAAGAATACTTCTTTTACACTCTTTTATACCCAACAATATTCATAAATATAAAAATAGTTATAATATAAAAAGTCATTTATTTTATATTCTTATATTTTCTTTAAATTAGCTTATATTCATGCAACCTTACCTTTTTCATTATATTTATTTTTAAATTATTTAAAAAAAAAACAATTATTGGTTTCCCACTATGTGCCAGACATTGTCTAATACTGAGAATACAAAATGAACAAGGTATAATCACTATTCCCGAGCAGTTTATGGTATATTAGGGGAAAATGGTAGAAAAAATATAATAAAATATATGTGCTACAATAGATATATAATCAGAGGTCTTAGGAAAGTAATTATCTAGAGTGCCTGTTTAAATTTTTCAAAAAAATGTTTAAACCTGGACCTGGAAAATGAATAGCATTTCTCAATAGAAAAATAAGAGACAAGGAGAAGGAAATTTTAGGCACAATGAACAAACAGATTTGAAATTCCAGCATATCAATCCTAACAACTATACTTTTCAATCAATTGTAAATCTATTGTTATTTATCAGTATTCTTGGTTCCTTAAGACACTTTCTGCTTATTATTTATAAAGCAATCATTTTATGTAAGTAGCAATGTTGATTTTATGTCCACGGAGAACAATTATCTGGAAGTAGGAAATCACCAGCCAATTTGTCACATTTCTATTTTTTATTTTAATTTCATAACATAATTTTGCACAGAAAGTATAGTCATATGGTTGTTTCCAAAATCAAAAGGATGTACATAAAAATGTTTCCTTCTCACAGCCACTCATTTATCACCCCACATCATTACTATAATATCCTTGTTTATATCCAGTTACTTAATGGACATACTAGCAAGTACACTCATATATTCTTTTTCTTTTTTTAAATTTATTTACTAATTAAGGTATTACATATGTGTCTTCATCCCCCCAATACCCCCCAAAAGGTTGCATGAGTACAAACCTTCAAGCTGGTGGGGGCGGTGTTATGGTTTGCGGCATGTTTTCCTGGCATGATTTGGGCCCTTCAATTCGTGTGGAACAACGTCTGAATAGCACAACATACCTAAGTATCATTGCTGATCAAGTTCATCCTATCATGTTGATGGCGTATTCCAATGGAGAAGGCTTCTTTCAACAAGACAACGTGCCATGTCACAGTGCTCGTATTGTGCAGGAGTGCTTTCAAGAACATGAGGAAAACTTTACCTTGTTTAGGTGGCCCCCACAATCACCAGATCTCAATCCAATTGAGAATTTGTGGGATGAAGTTAAAAGAGCCATCAAGCAGCTGGTTCCACAACCATCAAAGCTCACAGAACTGGACAGTGCTATTCATCAGGCATGGTGTCAGATTCCTCGCATCACATTTCAACATCTTGTGGAGTCAATGCCAAGAAGAATCGCGGCAGTATTGAAGGGAAAAGATGACCCAATGAAGTACTGATGGGGTGGTCATAATAATCTGGCCATTCAGTGTATAATCTATCTATCTATCTATCTATCTATCTATCTATCTATCTATCTATCTATCTATCATCATCTATATATCTATGTATATATATAAATGTATCAGATTAGACAGATTAGATGATCAGATATTATCATGTCTGCTCAGATAAATAATTATATATGTTTTAAATGGTATTTTAGTAGAGATTGTTTTGCATTTTTTTACTATATTAATGGGCATAGCTTTATTATTTTGAGTCATTTTAATTTCTCTTTTATGGACCACTTATTCCCACATGTTTCCTCTTTTATTTCTCTTAGGTTTTTGTCTTCTTCCAATGAAATTGTAGGTGTTCTTTATATGTTGAAGTTATGTATATTATGCATATTATATATCATATATTATATTATATATCATATGTATTATTTGCATTATATATATGATATATATAATCTACAAGGCCTGACTATAAGCAAAGTCCAAATATAAATAAAAAGTATTTTAACTAATATTCCAAAGGGCCACTTTCTTTTTATCTATAGTTACTAGAGTATTATAAAGTTAACAGAGATTTTCCTTTATACCAATACTTACAACCATAATTCCCACATTTGAAATTCTAATAGTAAATATGTGGAGACATCATTAAAATATGGTGGATATACTTAAAGTCAAAGTTGAAAATGGTGCTATTAATTTTTTATTACCTAAAATAAAATAAAAAATTCTTTCAGTGAAAGAATACTTGGATGATTTGAAAGGAGGGCATACCATTTTCAGCAGAAGAACTTCTAATATATTTCCAAGTACTTCTCTCATCATGCACTGTGACCATAAGGGGCTAAATGCATGCAGCACAAGTAATAACAGAATGAAATTTGATCTCATGAAGTAATATTGATATTTTAGATCCCTTCTATCTACACTAATAAAAGACAAACATGCAAATTGACCATACCTCTGCTATGCCTTAATCCATGCCCACCAGACAGAGAGACTATATGCAAATTAACCCAACCAAGATGGCGGCTGGAAGCCACAGAGCTGGAGTGAGCAGGAGGTGTGGGTTGCCCCTGGCAATGGAGGAAGCCAAGCTTCCCTCCTGCCCGCCCTGGCTGGCTCTGAGCTCCTCTCAAGGCTACAAAGTTTCAATTATAGAAGGTAAATAAATCCCAGAATAAAAAAGAAAAAAGGAGAGGCTGGGAGCTTCCATCACCAGAGGGGCTTGGCCAGCCTGAAAACGGCCCTGAGCCCCTCACCTAGACTGACCAGGCACCCCAGTGAGGACCCCCCCACACCCTAAAGGGGGTGTTGCCAGCCTGAAAACAGCCATCAGCCCCTCACCCAGGCTGGCCAAACCTCCATGGGGTGAGGGTCCCCACTGTGGGGGGGGGGCTTGACCAGCCTGCAAACAGCCATCAGCCCCTCACCCAGGCTGGCCAAGCACCCCAGTGAGGACCCCCACTCTGAAGGGGGTGTGATCAGCCTGCAAACATCCATTAGCCCCTCACCCAGGCTGGCCAGGAACCCCAGCGGGACCCCCACCCTGATTTGGGACACCCTTCAGGGCAAACCAGCCAGCCCGCACCCATGCACCAGACCTCTATCCTATATAATAAAAGGGTAATATGCAAATTGACCCTAACAGCAGAACGACTGGGAATGAATGGTCACTATGACACACACTGACCACCAGGGGGCAGATGCTCAATGCAGGAGCTGTCTCCTGGTGGTCAGTGTGCTCCCACAGGGGGAGCTCTGCTCAGCCACAAGCCAGGCTGATGGCTGCCAGCACAACAGTGGTGGCAGGAGCCTCTCCCACCTCCTCATCAGCACTAAGGATGTCCGACTGCAGCTTAGGTCTGCTCCCTGCTGGTAAGTGGACATTCCCGGAGGGCTGCCAGACTGCCAGAGGGATGTCTGACTGCCAGCTTGGGCCCAATCCCCCAGGGAGCTTGCCTAAACCAGCAGGTGGACATCCTCCAAGGGGTCCCAGACTGTAAGAGGGCATAGGCCAGGCTGAGGGACCCTCCTCAAGTGCACAAATTTTTGTGCACCAGGCCTCTAGTACAATATTAATCAATATGATTGTGTAATAGTCCTTCCACATCAAATTTCTTCATAATAAAAATGTTTCAATGCTGCATTGAAAATGCACATGTGTTTAACAATGTATTTTTAAAATACCTTAAGTTAATAATATACAGAAACCATCAAGTTTTAAGATGACCTGATTTGAAACAGTCGTTGTTTGCTACCATTTCAAAATAACAAATATGCGGTATGGAAGGCACTTATTAAGTAAATCATATGGTTTTTACATAGTACTAATGACTCAGCCTGAGCATGCTGCGAGAGAGCTCAGTCATTAAAACACCCTTTACAGATGCCAAGAAGTGGAAGTCACCCTGCAGGATCTCCACTCTTTGGCCAAACAAGCTTCCAAACACAGCAAGAAATTAAAAGCTTTTCTGATTGGTTACTAAAACATATAATGGTCAAATGAACTTCAAAATGCAACTATTTTGTATGTTCAGAGCTTTCTTGGATACAAAACTAAGAAAAGTAAAATTTTTTAGGCTATTAGATCATTGAATAGTCAGTTATTTCAAATCCACACATGTAATACCACACTCCCTATTATATCTTTACTAGAGGCCCGATGCACGGAATTTGTGCAAAAGTAGGCCTTCCTTCCCCGGCTGCCAGCACCGGCTTCCCTCTGGCACCCAGAACCTGGGCTTCCCTCTGGCCACTGGCAGGCACCTGGAACCCAGGCTTCCCTCACAGCCCCAATTTTGTCCAGAAGGTAGTCTGGAAGGACGTCCAGTCTAATTAGCATATTATGCTTTTATTAATATAGATTTGCTTTGAGTCTTTTCCATAAAGTAAGTCAACAGCAATAATAACATTTCTATTTCAGTCATGTGATGCTTAACCATGTGCTTCTCAATGTTGGACCCCATACACAAAAGTGATTCCTTAATATTAGAATATAGCTGCGTTTCCTGAAAGAAGTGGAAGGACATGTGATTAACGTGGATTTATTTTTTTCTCTTATAGGAACAATATCTCTGGGGCTTGGCAACAGATTCCCTCTATCTCACAGCTCCCCAATAAGTCAGCTACTGACCTGTTTCGGCACAGAGGAGCCTGTCTCCCCAGTTCTACATGCTCAGAGGGTCCTACAGCCTCCCAGGTCTACAGTGATGCTCTTCAGAACACATTGATATACATTCTTTGTGGAGGATCTAAGCCCCTGTATAGGTCACAGATCCACATGAGCTTCCTGAACAAGCATTAGTGTCACTGCTGCTTCAGTGAAAGCTTTCTGTGCTAGTGTAGAGCCAGCCTGTCCCTGAACTTTAAAAATAATTTCAGGTTATAATGATGTAAAGCGTAGCTAAGTTTTACTTCTCCCATCAACTCAATGCCAGAGAAAGCTCTTTGTGCCAGATAGGGTCAATAGAACCAAAAACAAATTTTCAAAGACAAAATGTTGAGTCCTCACTTCTACACCCTCCCTATGTTAAAAACACTCTCTCTTTTTTTAAATGAATACCATAAAGTTCCTTATCTGACCACTGCTTCACGATACAAATGCCAAAACCACATTGCCATGACAAACCCCTATTTCCTTTTATCTCTCTACCTAAATTTCTTATTCCTACTGATCCTCAGTCTAGCTGTCACTGCTTCTTGACATTAACTAGTATGCTGATCTATGCCTTAACCAGGCAGTTTCCCTTGATATTTCCAATCAATCCAGCCCATATGTCTGTTCACGGAGCAGCATTAATTACTTTGATGTTCTATTTCTGACCCTGTCAGGAGGTAGCAAGAGCAGGGCTTGTGCAATAGTGTTTATAAAGTCTACAGTGGTATACAGTCATAGCCTAGGACTTCACATCCACTCACCACTCACTCACTGATTCACCCAGAGCAACTCCCAGTCCTGCAAGCTCCATAAGCTCCATTCATAGTAAGAACTATATATATATATTTACAGGCGTCCCCCTTTCTTCCAATTGACCCTCTCTACCCTGCTCCCACCTCATTTTTTGTATTATATACTATATATTTACTGTACCTTTTCTATGTTTAGATACAGAAATATCTAACATTGTGTTACAATTGCCTACAGTGTTCAACACAGTAACATGCTGCACAGATTTGTTGCCTAGGAGAAATAGGCTAGACCAGGGGTGGGCAAACTTTTTGACTCGAGGGCCACAATGGGTTCTTAAACTGGACTGGAGAGCCGGAACAAAAGCATGGATGGCGTGTTTGTGTGAACTAATATAAATTCAAAGTAAACATCATTACATAAAAGGGTACGGTCATTTTTTTGTTTGTCTGTTTTATTCATTTCAAATGGGCCGGATCTGGCCCGCGGGCCATAGTTTGCCCACAGCTGGGCTAGCCCATCCTATATAATAAAAGCATAATATGCAAATTGACCGAATGGCAGAATGACCAGTTGGTGGGGGGCAGGGTCGGTGAGCAGGTGGCAACAGGCCAGCCAAGATGTGTGACAGTGGGCAGAGGGAGGGGACAGCAATCTGGAAGGGAGGGCTGGCAGAAACCAGCAGTGGCAGAGGGGCAATAGGGGCGTGGGGCCAGCTGCTCACCACCAGCACTGTCCCCTGATCAGCCCCTGGTTGCGTCCCGCAGAGGGAAGCCAGACTGCAGCTTAGGCCTGCTCCCTCCCGGAGTCAGACATCCCCTGAGGGCTCCCCGACTGCGAGAGGGCACAGGCCAGGCTGAGGGACCCCCTGAGTACACGATATTTTGTGCACCGGGCCTCTAGTATTATATAGCCTAAGTGTGTAGTAAGTGCACTAGGTTTGTGTAAGTGAACTCTATGATGTTCACATAATGGTGAAATTGCAAACAATGAATTTCTAAGAATATGTCCCTGCCATATGACTGTATTTTATTGTTTTGTTCAAAGGCACTCAGGAGTTTTCACTTATGTACTTTCATTTGTAACACAAAAAGGAGAGATAAAAGGGGACCAAAAAGGATCATTGTCCTACAATTATTAACAGATTGGACAGTTCTAGAAACTTGATTATTACTTTATCAGTAATTACAATCATTGTCCTTTTGGATCTTACACAAGCATATATTTTACCATGCTTCAATTGTGACTCACTTTTGAAAATTCAAATTGATATCACTGTTTAACTTTAGTGAATTTCTGAGATGCAGGAGTTGTAAGTCAGGAAAAGCAACCTAAGCAGTCACAGCTCCTTGGTTTACCTACATAATTTGGGGACCATTATTGTACTTTGCCAGGTAATAGCTGAGTGTCCTGTGGTGTGAGTTCTGGGTAGCCCTCATTTAGATTTAGATCTCTGCTCACATTTATAGAGTACTAATCCTGTGTGTTTTACACTAAATAGCCTCATCTTCCATCAACCCTCACCAACTCCATTCCTAGACCCAAAAAAGGGATAATAAGAGGAAACAACATTTACTGTGTGATCACTATGTTCTAAGCACTCTACTGTGCTCCTTAGTTGTACTATGACAATCATTCTTACTCTATAAAGACTTTTCAAGCCCCCACACCCTCACCCCATTTTAGAGATAAGGACATTGAGATGTGGAGAGAATAAATTCTCCTGCCCAGATTGCCCGGCTTGAAGATGCTGTACTGAAACTGGAACCCAAGGTGCGTGATGTCAGAGTCTTGACTTTTAACCTGTTTTTCTCTTTTATCTAATGGATTCTAAACATTAATATTAATGACTAAATGACTACAAAAATAAAATAATCATTTTTATTCTTTGGACTCTATAATTAATGTGGGGCTTTTAAAAATATATAAATTAATAGACTGGTTCAATTAAAATCCATTTATGAACCAATGGTAACTCCATGTGAAATGTTTCAAAGATGTAATTTTAAACTTGGTAGAGTTCCTAAAATGTAAGGTCTATTAAAAACTAAATAAAGGATAACCTCTCTACATCATTTGAAAATCAAACAACTTTAGATTTGTTACATTGTTACAGGGGTCTTTTTTTTGCAAGGATGTTGTTATTCACTCCCCAAAATCAAACTATCATATAAATGAAAAACATGTTTTCTTTTGTTTTTTGTTTTTTTGCTTCAAAGTTTGCCTCAGACTATATTTACTGCCAAAAATTAAACTTAAAATATTACAATGGTGATAAAAATGTCATGTAGGGTTGGCTTATGTACTTTTAAATGATATTAAAAGTGAGTTGTAAACTGAATGCATGAAAGAAAAATGTGTATGGCTATTGATCTTTCTTAAATGAGAAGGTTTTGCTGTTCCTGTGGTGGAAGTCTTGCCACAGGAATGTAGACAGCTCATTAATGTCAAAACCTAAAGATGAAGGGGTCTATTTTTAGACAATTAGATAGTTCAAATGCTAAACATTTCTCATCTGAGAATTCTATTGAATAATTTTGCAAAAGACATTACAAATGATTAAGTACATCTTTGACCTTGAAATTTGGGTCAAATTTATATAAGGAAAGAGAGGAATAGAGTGGAGTATGTATTTGAGGGATTCAGACAATATGGTGAAATATTATAGAGACCTCAATGACTAAATCTGCTTTCCTTGAGTGTCATTCTCTCTCTCTCTCTCTCTCTCTCTCTCTCTCTCTCTCTCTCTCTTTCTCATCACACACACATCATTTCAATTTTCCATTTTCTTATATCTATGTGGACATAACCCAAGATCTCTTGGTCAATCTCATATAGGTGATAGTATATATAAAACAAAGATCCTCAAATTAATTTTAACCTGATAGAAGCGAATAAAATTTTGTTTTTAATGTGATCAATTATTATTAGATTTATTTTATCATTTTATTGTATATAAGTCATCATGATCTTTCCCTATATAAAATTATCATTTTAAGAATAGGCAAAAGAAAACTATTTTTGCAAAAATAATCAGTATGTCTAGTCTTAAATGCAGAGGGAAAATATGTCTTCATAGCAAGTAAAGTGAATCCTAAATAATTTTACAGAGGGCCTGAATGTGTCAGCAGTCTTAGTTCTAATATCTTCCTTGATAAAGAGGAACAACATTTTTGCACAGGAACTATGCATTCTTTAGAAACACTATGTTTAAGTAAATCTTACATCTTTAAATCAGAAAATGCAATATCTGCAATGTCATGTAGGTATTCCTTTACTATTTCCTGGCCACTAAATTACTTTATTTATTTAGTTAAAATTACAAAAACTAGTAACAAGTACATATTGCAGTTCCTGATGACAGTGCCCTGCTTTTGAACAGAGTTTGCTTTTACACACTTCAGTTCTGAAGCTGATCCTGTGGCTGTTTCATTGTGAAATATGCCCACATGGTAACTCAATATTTTATACTTCTGTTGGAATTACATGTTCCTATTTTAATCATTATATTATATTAAAACATTCTCAATATAAATGTGTTGAGTAATATTTATATATATGGTATTAAATATACATTCTTCCTAGTAATCATCAGCAAAGGAAGACTCACAGGACCTGTTCCCATGTGGAGGTTCTGAAAATTCTCCCTCTGCTCCCACATTTAGGATCAAGAGAGGACCTATTCTCCCCTCCTTAACACTCTTTAGTTCCCATTGTGATCCTTCTGGTCCCAGAAAAGAGTCCTCTCTCATCTTGCCCTGAAGAACAGCACCCACTAGAGAGGCAGCCATATGGGCTCTCATAGACCTTTAGGGCATTCCTGAAAAAGCCTCAGCCCTTCCTGGCATGCATTTCTCCAGGGCACATCCGAGAATTTGGCCATCATCACCCATATTGTGTAATTTCCCACTTCTCACAGTCAGTGTCCTCTCAGAGTCCCATGCCATGCCAATCTGATCTAGGAATGCCCTCTGTCCTTACTCGGCTTGTATCATATGCTTGACTCAGGGAAAGCCCCCTCATCTCTGAGCCACGTTTTTCTACTATAAAACAAAGGGATTATTATGGGACAAATTATGAAGCTACATGGACATTGTGTTGTTAGCCGACCATAGATTACTTATCATTGCTCAGTGTATTTGAAGTCATGACATAACTCAGCCTTTTGGATTTATTTGTAGAATAGTGATTATATTTAAAGGAGATATAAAGATAAACAGCATGTGACATAAAAATAGACTCCCTACTCAGTCAAATATGAAAGTAACTTTTAGTATTTTATTAAGCAGATAAACCAGGGAATGTTTTGATGAAAAAAAGTGAAATGAAAACCAACCAAGCATTTGCCAATGACAAGTGTGGGCCTAATAATAGGAAAGAATGCTGCTCTATCATTGTGTCGCAGATCTTCTGGTGTGAAGTTCAGAAGAATCTTTCTAGTTAATGGCCATGCTCAATAGCGGATATATTGAATCAAAATAATTCAAAACATGCCAGAAAGTGGTTCTCAAATCCTGTGTGCAGATTTGTTACAACAAAAACACTTGAAATGTTAACTTATAAAAGACATGTGTACTTACTTTCCTATGCCTAAGGAAATAGCATCACCATGAGTATTAATAATTTATAATTTAATAAACACCTCCCATGCCCTTCCAAGGACTATAATTGAGAGCCAACTCAGGGGTTGCTAACCTACAGAACATTATCTAATAGTTCTTATTCTCTATATCTTTAAAGTATTAGTCATATATTCCATAGTTGATCAATTATCAGACATAAGAGACAAGTAGAATTTTTGGTAAGTTCCATGAATGTAAGTTCAGGTCAAAAATCTAAAAGAATATTCCAGAAAATTATGGCTCTTTACTTGTATAATTGAAATTTGGTAAGAGAATGGAATTTAAAAGTTCCCACAGAGAAAGGGTAAATAAATAGGTGTACTGATAGATATTTGAATGAACTTAATGGAGGAATCCTTTCACACTGTATCTGTATATCTAATCATCATATTGAATATCTTAAATGTCTTACATATTTATATACCAACTAGTAGCCCGGTGCACAAAAATTTGTGCACTTGGCGGGGGGTGGGGGGGTCCCTCACTTATTAAACATTTATCGGCACAACACTGACCACATTGGTGGTGGTGGTGGTCTTGTCAGAATGTGTTATATTATGCAGATGAAAATCTATTTAAACAGATTTGATGTATTTTCAAAGATAGAAGAATTGTCCCTGTCAACTATTTTAGTTGATTCATATCTTCACTAATTGTCATCATTGCAAAGTTTTCAGTCCCCATATGGATTGCTGGATATAATAGGTCATGAGCTGTCCCTGTCCTTTGTAGCCTTTGTTACCTTAAGGACTATAGTTTTCCATTTATATGATTAAGTACCAACCTTACCGGCTTAAAAATGTAAGCTTTTAACACTGCTCTCTCTGTTCCATATCCTTCCAATGAAGAGTGGAGTTGGGTTGTAGCACAGGAGAGAAATTCTGAAGGAGAATATTGAAGTAATGACTGCAGTAGGAGAAGAGGGAACCTATTTCCCTGACCACAGGCGCTGGCGCCCTGGACCACAGGGCTGGCAGCTTCTCCGGGTGGCTGCAGCCTAGGACCTCGGGCGGGAGGCTTTTCTGTCTCCTGGGCTGCAGCCAGCCGCAGGCGCTGGCACCTGGACCAAAGGTGGGCAGCTTCTTCTTCTTCTTCTTCTTCTTCTTCTTCTTCTTCTTCTTCTTCTTCTTCTTCTTCTTCTTCTTCTTCTTCTTCTTCTTCTTCTTCTGTGCTTCCAGGGAGGGCAGTCAGTTATGTGTATATGTGTGTGCATGCAAACATGGGCATGTACATGTGTGTATGTGGAAATCTGCTGGGCAAGTCAAAACCATAGAAGAGTTGCCCCCTATCTCTTGAATCTTCCAGAGATATCCCCCACTTTTTTATTCTATCACTACTGGAGAGTCAGTATTTGCAGCCAGCCAGCCAGTGACTCTCCCAGTGTCTATTTCTGACTTCTTCTTTCCCTGTCTGTCTTCCAACCCCGTAATCATATTTCCACCTGGATGCATCATGTTTACTCCCAATATGTTGGACCAAGTCTCATGGGGTTTGCAGTTTGAAAGATGCTGCGATTACGTGGTGGCCAGGACCCGGTCTCATGGGGTTTTACCCTCAAAGTTTGAAAGGTGCTTGCGATCTACCTGGCAGCCAGGACCCGGTCTCATGGGGTTTGCTGTTTAAAGGTGCTCACGATCTACCTGGCAGCCAGGACCCGGTCTCATGGGGTTTGCAGTTTGAAAGGTGCTCACAATCTACATGGTGGCCAGGACCCGGTCTCAGGGGATTTTACCCTCAAAGTTTGAAAGGTGCTCGCAATCTACATGGCAGCCAGGACCCGGTCTCAGGGGGTTTTACCCGCGCAGTTTGAAAGGTGCTCGAGATCTACTTAGGGGTTAGTGCCGCCTCTTCTCTGCCCCTCCGGCTTCTCTGATCACTGATCACCAGTATGGGTGGAGGGCAAGGAAGAGGTGGCCACCGGCGCCGCTTCTTCCCTGCCCCGCATGCTACTCCGATCACTGGGGGTTGGGCAAAGGTGGCCCCAGTTCTCCGATAAAGGCTGGGGGGCGGGGCGAAGGCTGCTCGGTTCTCTGATCATGGCTGGGGGTTGGGCAAAGTCTGCCTGGTTCTCCAATCAAGGCTGGGGGTCAGGCAAAGGCCCCCGGTTTTTGCCTGCTGCCTGGGTTTATGATCACAGTCAGCGGCAGGTGGCTTCTTCCGTCTTTCCCCTTTTGCCTCCCAGCATTGCACCTATGTATGCAAATTAGCTGCCATCTTTGTTGGTGGTTAATTTGCATATCGCCCCAATCAGCCAATGGGAAGGGTAGCAGAGGTACAGCTAATTACCATGTTTCTCTATTATTAGATAGGATTATACCTCAATATAGCTGGAAAAAGAAAATTATGACCCTTCTGATGCAATATTATTAATATCACGCAGGTTCTTCCAAATAGGGTTAATGTATATGTGCCGGAATAATTAAATATATGTAATTCTCCTTTAATCTATTTTAGAAAATGAAGAAAATACATTTTCCAATTAATCTCATTTGCAAAAGCATACTGTTAACTATCTTTACAATTCTACATGAACTAGGGCTATTTTTTAACTTTATTGAGGAATAATTGACAAACACAATCATATATTCTTAAAATGTACATGATTACATATATATATATATATATATATATATATATATTAACAAATCCTTCAATTCATATGGTTAATATAGGTAAATTTTGTATGTGTGAGAATGCTTAACATCTACTCTCAGAGTTGATGTAGGACAGAAATTTTCTGTTATAAGAAGTATAAGTTGTGAGGATCTAAAGTTCACCATGATCACTATTATTAATATAGTATTGTGTACTTGAACTAAGCCTATTTTAAGCATTAAACTATTTAAGATATTCTAAGCCCAGCCAGAGAGGCTCAGTTGGTTGAGTATCATTCTGTGTAATAAAGCATTGTTGGTTCAATTCCTAGTCAGGGCACATATCTGTGTTTTGGTCCTGGGTTGGGGTGCATACAGAATATACAGAAGGCAACTGATCAGTGTTTCTCTATCACCAATCTCTCTCTCTCTCTCTCTCTCTCTCTCTCTCTCTCTCTCTCTCTCTCTCATCTATCTAAGCATGTTCTCAGATGAGGATTAGTTGGATTCTACATAAATCAAAATTTTAAATATTCTTGAATAAGCAGTTATTATTGGCTTTCTTAATATATATACCTCATGCTACAATGTCAATTTTGATGCTTGATAATCATTTTCATAACATAAAAATAAGAATTACAGCTGCAGAGTCAAAGATATAAATCTAACTAATGATATATACTCATATACTCTACGAATCTTAGATTGAGTTAAAAAGAAAAAAAAATGTATAGCCAATCATTGTACTAGTTTATCTATAAACAATACTATCAAAATATTGCTTTCACCCATTTTATCTGACATGCATTTTCTTATTATAACCAGTTCCCCCAAAGTCTTTGAGCTCATTGTTTCACAGACACAATAGCATATGTCACAGTATTATTGTTTATATTAGACCTAAGAATTAAATCTCAAAATAGAAATATTTCCAACATAGGGGTCTTCTTAAACAATTATCTCCAAACGTATCTCAAAATATTATGCAATTTAATTGATATTAATGGCAACTGTGAAATAAATATTAAATTTTTCTTGCACAGAAACAAAAAACAGAATTGATTTTTTAAAGAAAATCCTAAATTCCAGTGCAAATTAAGGAAATGGAGAAAATCTGACTGAAGCCAAAACTGAGTCACTCCACAGTAATGCTATTTGGACTACACTGTATTCCTTTCCTGATAAAAAGATAAATCATATAGGAATCCTCTACTCAATCATATATTGCTACCTTATCACAGGAGGAATCTGCTTTTTTCTAGGTGCCATCTACTAGTACTGTCCATGGTTCATATTTATCTGTGCAGAAATTTCTAATTGGTAGCATAGGGAAATCTATGTATGTGTCTCTGTCAGATAATCCACCCTGTCCGTGAGAAGTCTTAGTGGCTAGGTTTGAATTTAAGCTCCCAAAAAATTCTTTATTTAATGGGGAGTGATTCTGACTTTGGGGGTGTGACAGTTATTCAAATATATTGTCATTCTTACTGTCTGGTCCCATATTCAATTTCAAGGGTGAAAAAAAGTTGTTGGTAAAAATGAAACAGTTGCTTCCTATAGACAATGTTCCTATGTGATCTTTATTCTGGCACCTATACAAAGAGGCAGGTCCTTGTTTGCTAATGAGATAGACCAGAATGTGACTTGGCCTTTTTGAGAAATGAGACAGTCAAGAAAGAGCTTGACCATGACCAGTACCAGAGTTCCACTAAGGCAGCTGGTAAAACAGCACCAATTACCAGTAGTTCTTTTCATGCCTAAAGGACCAGTGGTTACCAGAGAACATCCACCACAGCAGAGAAACTCCAAAAGGAGCTCAAAAACCTTGGGGGAACTGGTGATAATAAGAAAATACCTGTCAGTCTTTTCTGAGAACTTCCAGAAATACATATTATTAGCAGAGGAAATGAAGTTATTAATATATTATAGCAACTTGTCCCCATTTGTATAGACAGTCCAGTAAAGTGTAGTCGTACTACTTCATAGCTATTTATGTACAGGCCCCCTTGCCATATTAACCTGCTAATTGACTCCTTACTTAAATTCTAGAAAACATGTATTAGGTCAACTTTAAATTACCTGAGGAACGTTCAAAACCACCACCCAGTGAGTGATAGAACTAACATTAGAACCAAGGATCTTGTTCCTTTAACACTTTGCTTACAGAAAGGCTAAATTAACAGCAGCAATTTTCCTTCTGAAAATATCCTTAAAAACTGTCTCAGGATATTCTATTGTATTATCACATTTTATGTTTTGTAAAAACATTATTTAGAATAATATAAATAAGTTAATTTTACTTTCTATGTTCAATATTGTTTGCAAGTATGATAACTTAAGAAAACAAGATTAAAAACAAAACAATTGGAAAGGAGGAAATAAATTGGTTATTATTTTCAGACTAGAGGCCCCATGCACAAATTTCATGCAAGAGTAGACCTTCCTTTCCCCAGCTGCCAGCACCAGCTTCCCTCTGGCACCTGGGACCTGGGCTTTGTTCTGGCTGCCAGCTTCATCTGGAAGGATGCCCGTAATGATGTCCAGTCTAATTAGCATATTACCTTTTTATTATTATAGATGGTAGAAAAATCTGCATAGAGAAGCAAAATACTTTGAAAATTATTAGATAAAATAGGTTTAGGCAAGTAGTAACTAAAGCTCTATATACAAAATTCAATTGTATTTTCATGTAGCAGCAAAGATTAGAAAAAAAAAAAAAAACGCACATACCAAAGAAGTTTAATATAGTGTCAAAATATTGTAAAAAATCCACAAAAGTATAAATAAGAACATGCAAGGACTATACCCAGAAAATTATGAAATGTTGCTGAAAATAAATAAAAAAGAGCTAAATTAATAGAGACATATCTCATGGGCTTTGGTAGACAGACTTAATAACATTAAGATATTAATTCTCCCTAAATGGATGAATTCTCTCCAAATAAATGTATAGGTTCATTGAAACTTCAATCAAAATCTTAACAGGATTTTAATAATATTTGGACCACTTATTCTACAGAGTATATGGAAGAGCAAAACACCATTCCTGGAGAAGAAATGAGAGGATTTACTTTCCTTACCATATCTAAAAATGATTATAAAATTATCTTATATAATAAAAGCCTAATATGCTAAGTGCCCAGTCAACAGTTGGCTGTTCAACCGATCAAAGCATAATATGCTAATGATATGCTAAGGCCATTCAATTGCTTGCTATGACATGCACTGACCATCAGGGGGCAGACGGTCGATCAGTTGCTATGATATGCACTGACCACTGGGGGGAAGATGCTCCGACTGGTAGGTTAGCTTGCTGTTGGGGTCTGGCCAATTGGGACTGAGCAAGATGAGCCAGACATGACTTGGAGCCCTCGCGCAGCCCCTCCCTGGCTGGCCAACCTCCCATGTCTCTCCCTGGCCCTGTTCGTGCACGGGTGGGGTCCCTCGGCTTGGCCCCACTCTCTGGCAATCTGGGACCCCTCAGGGGATATTGGAGAGCTTGTTTTGGCCTGATCCCACAGGCCGGGCTGAGAGATCCCACTGCTACACGAATTTGTGCACCGGGCTTCTAGTCTATATATATAAAACCCTAAACAACTGGTCGACCATTCAACTGGTTGACTGTTGGACTGGTAACTATGATGCGCACTGACCACCAGGGTGCAGATACTCAATGCAGGAGCTTCCCCCTAGTGGTCAGTGTGCCCCCACAGCAGGAGCACTGCTCAGCTGACTGACAGGTACCAGACGCCGGGCTCATAGCTTCAGCATAGCTGCCATGGCTCCAGCCTCTCCCACCTCCGAGGCAGTGCTACTGAGCAGCAGCAGCAGGTGCAGCAGGGCTGGGATGAGTGGGAGCAGCACAGCGCCCGGCCTGGACTCGGGCTCCTCTTTGGCTTCCTGCTGCTTCATGCACTACATCACTTGGATGTTGGACTGCAGTTTTGTCCTAATTCCTGTGAGGGGTCCTGGATTGTGAGAGGGCACAGGTCAGGCTGAGGGACACCATTGGTGCACAAATCTGTGCACCAGGCCTCTAGTAGTAAATAAGATACATAGTTTTGGTGTGTCATAGACTGGTTGATGAATGAAACAAAACAAACTAATTAATGAAATCATACATTCACAGACTTTTGGTATATGGACAAACAGGGAGTTCTTTGGAAAGTAACCACACAGGGTGATCTGATCATAAATCCCTAACTGGGCAGGCCATGGTGAGTAGTCATGACCCAGGCATATAACTTTTTAGTTAAAGATTTATGTTTGTCTTAAGCAAGCCCTGTCCATTTATTAATGTGCACCTAGGTTAACACACCTATTAAATAAACCCTACCTACCCTCAAGAGAGCACATAATCTTAACTACCCTGTAATACAATCTCTGCCTTGCTTTCTCCCACTTCCATGCATTCTTCATTATGCCCCCTCCTTAATTTCAAATGTATAAAAGAAACTGCAAAATTGTTATTCTTGGGAGCTTTGAGATCTTACTCCCTGGAATATGTTGTCAGTTTGATTCAAATACATTTACAAAAATCCTACATGTGTTTGCACATTTCATATGTTAAAAGGTAGCTGGCTAAAATATAAAGTCAGGTCAGAGAGAAAAAGAGCCAGAAAAAAATTTTTTTTTCATATGGGAAAAAGAAGAAATTGGATTCTTACCTCCCACTTTACAATAAGAAAGAAAGAATGAAAGATGAAAGAAAGAAAACTCCAGATAGACTAAGAATTAAAATGTGAAAAGCGAGATAACCAAATGTTTTTCTAATCTGATTAAGAAAGGATTTCCTAAGCAATAGAACAAAATAACTAAAATAAAAATCAATTATTTATGTATTAGTTTATATGAAGATTAAAAAGTTTTCTTCATCAATGGATACCTTAAGGGAGGTCAGAAACAAAGCCACATACTTGAAGTAAATATTTGCAATACATATTGCTAACAAAAAAGTTTTGAGAATACAAAGAAGTTGTAAAGCAGTAAGAAAACAAAACTCACAAATAATCCAACAGATAAGAAGGTATTTCATAAAAGAGAAAATACAGGGACAGTAAATATATGAAATTATGTTCAAAATAAGTAATCAGGAAATGTAAACCAATGTTAAAATGACATATCACTTAATACCATTTCGATCGGCAAAATTTAAGCATTCAATATCAAATGTTGGATGGTATCTCTCTCTCTCTCTCTATATATATATATATATATATATATATATATATATATATATATATATATACCTAAGCAACAAGCAGACCGTTCGGCTGGCCAACCAGTAGCTATGACGCACACTGTCTATCGGGGGCAGATGCTCCACACAGGAGCAGAAACCACAGGCATGGCAAGATGGAACAGACTGATGAATCTCACAGGGAATGGGGGAGGGCAGGAAGAGATTAACCAAAGATATTATAAATATACTAGAGTACTGGTGCACAGATTCATGCACCAGTGGGGTCCCTCAGCCTGGTCTGCACCCTCTCGCAATCCAGGACCCTTTGGGGGATATTGGAGAGCTGGTTTCAGCCCGGTCCCTGAAAGAAGGGATTTGTGCACCTGGATTCTAGTCTATACTGATAATAGAGGAATATACAAATTGTCCGGGACACTGCCACATAATGACCAATCAGGATGAGGGTGGGGCTATGGTGGAGAGCTCTCAGCATGCCTGAGGAAGGGAGAGCAGATAGGCAGTTAGGGGGATCAGGCCAACAGGTAAGAGCAGTTAAGCAGTTAGGGCGATCAGGCCAGTAGGGGAGAGCAGTTAGGGGGATCAGGCAGGCAGGTAGGTGAGCGATTAAGAGCCAGTGGTTCCGAATTGTGAGAGGGATCCCAGATTGGAGAGGATGCAGGTTGGGCTGAGGGGCCCCTCCCCCCGTGCATGAATTTTGTGCACTGGGCCTCTAGTAGATCAATAAAGAAACACATTGCTAGAGCGATTTCAAGTTAGTTCAAAACACACTTAGGAAAACTACTCAACATGATTTTTACAGTTTAACCTTCACATATTGTGCTTCATTTTTTAATGGCCTCAAATTCTTCCCTTCCCTGTGTGCTTCCCCTTGTCATATGAATTTGCTGCTACTCTTATCAAAAGTTGGAATTTATAATCAATAAGAACAAAAGTATAGTTGGATTTTATAAACATAATTAGAGGCCCAGTGCACAAAATTCCCTGGTCCCTCAGCCCAGCCTGCACCCTCTCGCACTCTGGGACCCCTCAGGGAATGTCCGATTACCTAAACCAGCATTTGGACATCCCCCGAGGGATGTAGCAGCATGCCAAGTGGCAGGTGGCTAGGGAGGAGCCTGAATCAAGGCCAGGCCCTCTCTCGCTCATCCCAGCCCACTGCGCCTGCTGCCGTGGAGTCAGGAGAGACTCCTGCCGTGGCAGCTGCACTCGCCAGCCATGAGCCCAGATTCTGGCTGAGCTACGTTCACCCTGTAAGAGTACACTGATCACCAGGGAGCAGCTCCTGCGTTTAGTGTCTGCCCCCTGGTGGTCAGTGCACATCATAGCGACCTGTAGTTCTGGTAATTCAGTCTTAACGGTCGCTTAGACTTTTATTATACTAGAGGCCCAATGCATGAATTTCTTGCACCAGTGGGGTCCCTTGGCCTGGCCTTCGGGATCGGGTCAAAACTGGCTCTCCAACATTCCCCAAGGAGTCCCGGATTGTGAGAGGGCACAGGCAGGCCGAGGGACACCACTGGTGCAAAATCGGGGTGGGGAGGGACATGGAAAGTTGGCCAGCCAGGGAGGTACCGCAGGAGGGCTCCAGGGCAGGTCTGGACCATCTTGCTCAGTCCCAATTGGCCACACCCCAGCAGCAAGCTAAACTATTTGCCCCCTAGTGGTCAGTGCACACCATAGCGCGTGGTTTAGCAGCCTTAGCATGTCATTAACATATTACGCTTTGATTGGTTGAACAGCTGTCCAGTCGACAGGACACTTAGCATATTAGGCTTTTATTATATAGGATATTCAGTAAAAAGAATGAAAAATTCAAAAGATTATACATGGATTTGAAATTATTTTACTGAAATATGTAGTGTAAGACAGAGACTAATGTGCAGGATGTTTAATTAATAAGGAATAGCTTGGGATGAAAGCCTTTGAAGGAAGAGAAAGAAAAAATTGTGCAGAGGGATAAGTTGATCTGTGATGCAAGCCGAATGTCAGTCCTGGTGGTAGATTTGGAATGGCCTTTAGGGAATTCCTGAGGGGCCAAGAGGGACTTTATACCCTAGGTCAAATAGCTTTTGGATATCATTGGATGTGGGCCAGCTCTGAAGTATCTATTCTCCTAAGGCAATTTGTGAGCCTCAGTATAAGATTATCTACTGACAATGCTCTCAGCAGCTTGGGGAACATACTTTTTTTTTTTTTTTTTTTTTTTAAATATATTTTTTATTGACTTTTTTACAGAGAGGAAGGGAGAGAGATAGAGAGTTAGAAACATCGATGAGAGAGAAACATCGATCAGCTGCCTCCTGCACATCTCCCACTGGGGATATGCTAGCAACCCAGGTACATGCCCTTGACCGGAATCAAACCCGGGACCTCTCAGTCCGCAGGCCGACACTCTATCCACTGAGCCAAACCGGTTTCGGCGGGGAACATACTCTTTACTGAGGAGGTAGGGGTGGGGGTTCGATTGCACATCATAGTGACCACTGATTGGGTGACCAAGTTTTCTATTTTTCTCCCCACCTTCTGCTGGCATCAAAGTAAAAGTTCATGATGTCCAGGATTAAAATGAAACCCCTAAAATGCAACTACCTTTACCACCCAGCTCTCTTGTTTGTTAAATTTCATGTTGACAGATTAAGTTCTTTAGTAGCAGCTCAGCAGTCCATTTAAAATAAAATGTTAAAGATATATTATCTATCATTTAAATTATTCGAATTGCGAGGGACATTAAGTTGCACCATATTTTCAATGTCAGTAGAGCTCCCTCCCTATGGAGGTAAAACATAACATTCCAGATATTCAGGATGGATGTACACAGTGACTTCCTTCTAAAGAGTTCAATATGAAAGGGAGAAAAAAATAACTTAATGGTGGGAAAAGCTGACAACCACTACATGAGCCAAGAAAGTGATCGAGGATAGCAGCACCATTGACAAGACATTTTAATACCATATACCCTTGATGTTACATAGAGAAAGGCACTTTGCCTGTGATGTCTTTCTTTCTCCTAAAACTAATAAACTCAGTCTAATCATGAAAAAAAATATATCATACACATCTATATTCAAGTTCATCATGGAAAATCACCTGCCCAGTACTCCTCAAAAATGGCAATGTTATAAAAAACCTAAAATTCGAGAAACTGTGTGTCTAGAACAATGTAATAGACATGCTGACTAAGTTAAAATAGTATTTCCAGGATGGGTTCTGTTATGCCCAGAATTCAAGATCCCCAAGAAACCACACCAGGGAGCCAGTCCGATGCAAAAGCAGAAGGTCCTTTATTGAGTTAGCTAACCCGACCCGGGCCTCCAGTCGACGCAGCGACCGGAAACCGAGTGCCACCCATGAGAAAATCAGGGCTTTAATAGTGAGGGGAGGGGAGCTGACTGTGGGCCCTGCCGATTGGCCAGGCGCAAGTTGGGTCTTGTTACACAGGATGTGGTCATCTCTATGGCGTGCACATCACTTGCTTGTAAGATGGAGGGCATAGCCCTCGCCCTTTCATTCCCCCCTTGTCTTGGAACTTCTGGCTCAATCATGAGATGGACTGCACTTTTATTTCACCGTCGCTAGGGGCCCGTAGTGAGCACACAGAACTATCAACTGAACTATTTTATACACTTAACAAATGGTCCAGTGGAAGGGAAAGAAACCATTTTAGCTTTAACAACTTCTATTGAAATAGGATTTTTCTTCTTAAAATTCCTCCATGGCTATTAAAAAGCCAAATCAAGATTAATTTATTTACTGTCCTGATGTTTGCATAAACACAACAAGAATGGTAACTGACTACCTTTGCTGGAATTTCATGGTTGAACCTTAATGTGCCCCGTAGGGCCAGGAAGCCAAGCCATCCAGCTGCCATCAGGCCTGCCTGCAGTATCTGCTGAGTTAGGTGAATCTCTCACCTGTAGCAACTCCACCTGATCCCACGCTCCAGGCTTTAAGGCTCATCTCAGTAGCCCTCCTACTCGTTGCGGCCCAGAGTGTGTGGGGGTTCCGCAGGGATGCAGAGGCATCTTTATTGCTCCCCTTCTACTCTTACCAACTGCCAGTGATGGTAGGGCATGGGCCTGACGCTCCAGCGCCAGCCATCTTCAGGGCTCCCAGGCAGGATACCAGGCTTTCTTCGTGGCATTCTTAGTGGCTTCAAGTCTTTAGAGCTCAGATAGGGCTCTTCAAAACATGATACTCCAGTCAAAGTTTTCCATTAATAAAACCACTATTAGGAACCAGTCTTACTGAATCTATGCAAAGAAACATACTTACTTAGCATTGCCAGATTTCGGAGGAATTACATAAGGAGAAAAACATACTGATTTACTCTAAGATTTTCTGACTTTCCTTGCTAATTTCTTTTCATGGATTTAAAACAAAACAGTAATTGCTGGTCCATGCCTCAGACTTTCTAGTCTAAACAGGCTTTTTCCAGCTTTACTACCCCTGACATGGGCATGGTGACTCAGGCCTGCAAGACAGTATTACAGGCTGTCAACTGTTAGCTGTCTCTCAACAGAGACTAAAACCTGATGGGCACCCTTCCCTGCCCAGCACTTGTCCTCTTGGCAGTTAGACACTCTTTACTTTTGGGGGTCACCCCACACAGCTCCCTTCCAGGACAGCCAACATACATTCAAACCTTCAAAAGAATCAAAGGTTAATATAACATATCAATACAATGAAACATAATATTGGCATCATGTCCGCTTCAGGTAGCCAAATCTACCACTAAACATGTGATCCTATAAATGGTCCTTGTCTCTTTGGAGCCATGTCCATGAAGATGCAGGCATTATCTAAGTGTATTACACAGTATTGTGGGGGCTCCTGGTGATAGGAGCGATCGCGAGTCATGTTACCGGCATCAGGCAGGTCAAGCACTCCGTAGCTCGAGCTTGAGCGGGTTGCGTTGATCTCGATCGATCGATGCTCCATTTGGTGATGAAGTCTTTCCGGATGGACCCAGGTTGTGACGCCGTCTACCTTGAGAGCGGTGGGGGTCTTCAGCACCACAGTGTAGGGACCCTTCCAACGTGGCTCTAGGGTCTCCCAGCAGTGCCTTCTGATGTAGACCCAATCTCCTGGTCTGTGCTGATGAGGAGTTGGGGTTGGGCTGGTCCCGTAGATGGCGTGGAGGCGCGGCCAAATGTCCTCGTGCACCCTCTGGAGCCCTCTCAAGGAAAGAGATTGTTAAAGAAAAGCCACCCAGTCCTCACCAGTCTCTGAGTCAGATTCCTCCTCTCTTGGAAAACTTCAAAGTCCTGATGGCTTCTAGGTAACCCTGTTTATCAGTTACAGCAGTCTGCTTTTTTGTCTTTCTACCAGTTCCCTTTGTGGCAGAGCAGCAACCAGGCCTCTTTCAAGGGAGTGCGCTAGAAGTGGGTATCAGCCCCTCCTTTGCTAGCAGCAACAGGTACCAACTCTTTCAGTACATTTGACCAGCTTCATTCCTGCCCACCTTTACAGATTCTAAGGTCCATTGTTTTCCTTTAACCAGCAAGTTAAATGACACTGGCCTGTATTATTTAATTCAGCACAGGCAGGGGGAAGGGCCCATGGAATCTCTGCCCTGAGGAACTGTAAGCCCCACCCTTAAATGTCCCAATCAGACTAGAAAAGTCACAAATATCTTTTAAATCTACCCCAGAATTCCAAAATCCCAACCTAGCACAGAATATATTTCCACACTTACATAAACAAATACAGTCTTGGGATCTTGAGCAGGTAACAGGAACACCGCCCAAGTCCCCTGATGGGGGCCTGACAGGAACAGATGTGGGGGCCTCCCTTTCCCACGTCCCAGGACAGGATTCTTGACCTATGTCTCATCCAGATAGAAACGGTACTCATATTGAACAAGGAAATCAAGACTAAATAGACGTGATAACTAGATACATTCCCCATTAAGAACTTTGAGGTGCATGCCACATTTATACCACAAAATACCAACAAATCAGTTTCAGTTGTGTCAAGATACAGAACAAGTCCCTGAACAGAGGCGGTAGAAAACTGTCTAGGAATGCTTCTTTTCTATCTTTCTAAAACCCTTAGCCAGTCCGAGTTTCGACTTCCCTCCGGAAGTCCCAGAGACGGTGAATACCATCTAGAAGCCATTCCTCCAGATACAGGAGAAGTCCCTTACAGATTCTTGATAATCTACATCAGTAATCCATTTATACAATCCCCTAAAAGTTAAAGAGGAAGGAAAGAACCATTCAATGTCCTTCAAGAGGATTAAACACATTGGATCCTCTGACGTTTCAGGGGTACCAAGGAAGGAGAAATTAGGCCATGTTCAGCCCTTCTCACAATCCATCATTAGTGACCAGTCCCAGCTCACTGGTATATTATTCACTTAACATTTCTTTTTTTTTTTTTCCTATCACACCAAGGCCATGCTTTCCAGGTAGCTAGAACTCTTAGCCTTAATTCTTAGGTGATTAGCAATACATTTTAAGAGACACAGAAAAAAGAAAAATCTTTCTTGGGTAACCTAGGTAAAACTTAGGAAAACATTTTCAACACTTTAAAACAGTTCTCAACATAATAGGATTTAGTCTTGACCATGGAATCAATTACTCTTAATTTGTCTATGATATGTATAACTGTGGTTCTACTGCTATCATACCACTGAAATGATATTAAGACCGTGATTGCTAATTTATTAAGTATTAAGGATATCTTCTTAAAAATAGTATTAAATAAATCCGAGAGGCAAGCACACTTTCTGCCCCATCCGCATTTCCGCAGTAAAACTCCACCCCTGAAATCCCATCCTGCCTCAGTGAGCAGACACTCCCTTCTGTGATTGGCTAAGTCAGAGGGCGGAGCTGTTCCAAGATGGAGGCCCCCAGGGGCGCGGCAGGCCATGCGGCCAACATGGCGGCTGCCAAGTCAGGCAGCTCAAAGTGGCGGCTGTCTACACTGTTCTCTGACAGAGCAAACCAAAACCCCTAAAAGGTAGATGGCCAACATTATATTGTAGACAAACAGAAATCTCATTAGCTGTTTATACCCTTTATAATTATTTTAAAGAATATCAATTAAGTTTAAACTGGTTTTTGTATTAAAAATCTTCAGTTGAGGTCACAAAATCAATCCTCTCTTCTCAATCAGATTAATAAGCGAAGGCATTTTCAATTAACAGATTAACTTCTATCATTTAGACCTCATATTAGGCATATTTAGATCAACATTTCAGTATTATAAATTTCAATGCTTTTAGATGATTTGCACTTAAAAGTTTTAAGTTTCCAGCCAATAAGCCTGGCATAGCTGCTAAAATGGTCACAATTTTCCTGTTGGGGAAGTCAAGAAACAAAACCATAGCTATTCACATGTAAACTTGACTATCAACTTCCTGGTGGTACTTGCCTCAGGGCGGGAAATTTCAAAAGCTACTTTAAATCGCCTTGGGAAACCTGCCTGTATTTCTTTGTCAGGTTCATCTCTGCCTTTTTTAAGACCAAAACAGTCTTGGGTTTTTATTCTGTACACAGCAAAAAGTCAAGTCCAGCTCAAAACTATGCGCACTCGTTTTTAAACTGGCCTTTTCCCTTTACATGTGCACAGAAATCCCGGATGCATTTATAAATTTGTAAACGCTTTTCAATTACAAGAAGGATTTTAATTTTAGAATACTTGGGGAGGGAGTGACCTGTTTCCACAGACCCTCACTCAGGCGGCCGCCCGACCGCCACACAAAGGCGGGGTGAGAGCAGTCCCCATCCCTCCACATTCATTTAGAGTTTAAACAATCCATTCAATTCCTAACAACTTCCCCATTCCTGAGGGAGCTCTAAAGCCTCCCCCGATCTCCTTGAAATTATTAATCCAGCAAGTCCACAAAATAAAACGGAAACACAAACAACTAAAGGGCCCAAAAAAGTACAGCCTTCCAACTCCATGGAAGCAAAAACCAAAAGCTAGACGATGGCTGTGCGCCAACCAGCAGGAGCGACCCGCCTTTTCTCAGATTGAGGGGTTCCTACAGACCTTCCGACTCCGCGGAAGCAAAGCTATACCCCTTCAGATGGAGGATCGAGGCGTCCCCCGGCTCCTCCTGCCTGTTGATCCCGTGCATCCACTCAGATCATTATTACAGGCATTTACAGGCATTTACAGATTTCTGAAGTGAGCTCACACCGGATAGATACAAAACAAAACACACGACACAAACAAAACAAGACCTACCCCGGTCAGTCAGGCCCTCCAGACTGGGAGTCCCCTCAATGGTGTTGGGGATCCCGGCGAGCCCCCAATATGTTATGCCCAGAATTCAAGATCCCCAAGAAACCACGCCAGGGAGCCAGTCCGATGCAAAAGCAGAAGGTCCTTTATTGAGTTAGCTAACCCGACCCGGGCCTCCAGTCGACGCAGCAACCGGAAACCGAGTGCCACCCATGAGAAAATCAAGGCTTTAATAGTGAGGGGAGGGGAGCTGACTGTGGGCCCTGCCGATTGGCCAGGCGCAAGTTGGGTCTTGTTACACAGGATGTGGTCATCTCTATGGCGCGCACATCCCTTGCTTGTAAGATGGAGGGCATAGCCCTCGCCCTTTCAGGTTCCTAGAACAAAAAGGACATGAGGTAAAAAATAAGAAGTTCAGAATAAAGTATAGACTTTAGTTAATAATAATGCATCAGTATGACACATTGGTTGTGAAAAATGTACTGCAGTAATGTTAACAATAGGATAATCTAGGTTTGGAGTATAAAGGACCTTCTGAAGTATTCTTGCAAATTTTCTGTACCTGTAAAACTTTTTAAAACTAAAAAGTTTAATTAAAAAACAAATACATAAAACATTCATGGTAAAATTAGTAAAACCATTATTTGACTAAAAAAATGCTGTACCTTTAACGTGATTGTTTCACTGACAGTTTTATTTAACTGATTGAGTTGACTTTTCTATGTATTGTGCTGTAATCATACTTACAAAGTTGAGGTTACATTAGCAGCTTTCCCTCTTGATTGAGATCAAGATACATTTAAATTATTACATTATTATTTATTATACTTGATAGAGTAAGCAGACATTGCCTTTTCTTTCTGAGAGTAAATGTTTGAATTTAGTCAGCCTCCCCTAACCTTCAGAACATTTAACTTACATTTAATTATTTACATTAACTCAAAAGAATCACATTAGTACATTAAATTTAAATCAGAAACACATTTAAAATATATTTAAATATTTTACTAGTCAGTAAAAAAATATTAAATAATTGTTTCAGTTGAATATATCACTCTAATTAGATATGACATATGTATAATTTTTAAAATGTTTCCAGTGTCAGAAATGTGAAGACTCTTGCAAAAAATTTAAAATTTAAATGAAAAAGCTATTTCTTTTATTCTTCTGGGAGACTACAAATTTAAATTAAAATACCTTCAGCTAGTTAATACCTTCAGCTAGTTAATTAAAATACCTTCAGCAAATTAAAATACCTGTGATTCTTGTGATCACAGGAATTAACACAGCACTTTATATATAATAAGTGTTAAACAAAGTGAATGTATTGACACATCTCCAATATGCATGATTGGAGAGTGCAACTTCTATACAAGATTTTCACTATTGAGTAAGTAGTGATAACAATCTATTTTAGAAAATGTATATAGAATCTTCTAAATATATAACATTTAAAAAGATATACTCTAGATTTCAATAAAAATGATGATAATATTTGTACCATAAATAAGTGTATAACTTCACTGAAAAATAAGTACAAAGATAGGATAGAACCAAAAAAGAGAAATCACTTCTTGGACAGAACACAAACCCTGCAATATTTAATACTAGAGGCCCGGTGGACGGATTACTGCACCGGTGGTGTTTCTCAGAGTGGCCTGTGAGAATCGGGCTAAAACTGGCATTGATCATCCCCCGACGGAAGTGGAAGCTGGCCAGGGAGAAGCCACTCCCCCTTATCCTGGCCCCTCTCTTTCCGGTCAGCTGAGCATCTACCCCCATCTTCCACCGCCACCCCTTGCATCTCCTGGTCTGAACCCAGCTATGGAGAAGTGGGTCCCTAGGGAGGAGTTCCTGCGGCCTCTCTAGGGGTGCAGACTAAGGCTCTGAGAAGTGGGGTGAGTGCCTGAGCGGTGCCTGGGGCAGACCGGGGAGTCACAGTAGCTGTGTGGCAAGGCCGCCCACTTCACGTGCCGTCCTGCATGTCCTGGGGTCTCTCCAGTCTGATAAGAGAAGGCAGGCGTGAGGGATGGAGTTCGGGGTATCTTTTCCCCTCCCCCATCCCTCAATCCCGGCTTCCTGGGGAGGACACACATGGAGGGGTTGATGGGGGTCAGGGGCACTGTGCCTCCAGAGAGGTGCCTGGAGAGCAGTGGAATTTGAGCTGATGGCCCAGCCTCCCAATGCGAACTGCAGCTTAGCCCTCCTGCTTGTGATCTTTTATAGACTCAATCACATGTTTCTCTTTTCATCTGTCCAAGTTGACTGCCCCCTGGTGGTCAGTGTGCATCATAACAATTGGTCAATTGGCTTAGGCTTTATATATATATATATATATATATATATATATATATATATATATATATATATCTCCTATCTAATAATAGAGAAACATGGTTATTAGCCATACCTCCGCTACCCTTCCCATTGGCTAATCAGGGCGATATGCAAATTAACTGCCAACCAAGATGGCGGCCGGCAGACAGGCAGCTTGAAGTGAACAGGAGGCTTGCTTGCTTCAGTAATGGAGGAAGCTAACATTCCCTGCCTGCCTTGCCGGCCTCTGAGCTTGCAGTTTAAGAAACATTGTTACAAATATAGAAGCTAAACAAAATCCCAGAAACCTGCTTTCAGCCAGCCGGGCTTCAGCCAGCAGGACCGCAACATTGTTTCAATTATAGAACACAAACAAACCAGATACCTGCTTTCAGCAACTGAGGCCTCAGAGCTGGAGCCAAGCCTCAGAGCTAAAGCCGGCCCAGAATAAAAAAAAAGAAAAAAAGGACAGGTTGGGAGCTTCAGTCACCCACGAGCCTGAAAACAGCCCTCAGCCCCTCACCCACACTGGTCAGGCACCCCAGTGGGACCCCCACCCTGAAGGGTGTGTGACCAGCTGCAAACAGCCATCATCCCCTCATCCAGACTGTCCAGGCACCCCAGTGGGGACCCCCACCCTGATCCAGGACACCCTTCAGGGCAAACCAGCTGGCCCCCACTCATGCACCAGGCCTCTAGTCTATATAGTAAAAGGGTAATATGCCTCCCAGCACTGGAATCAGCGGAGCAGCGAGGCCTCCCAGCACCGGGATCAGCGGAGCCGTGAGGCCTCCCAGCACAGGGATCAGCTTGACAGGGGGGAGCGCCTCAACCCCCTGATCGGCCCTGCTCTGTGCGTGTCAGATGGGAGCTCCCCAATCCCCTGATGGGCCCTGCTCTGTGCGTGACAGGGGGTGGCACCGCAACCTCCCTATGGACTCTGCCTTGAGTGTGACAGGGGGCGGCGCCCCAACTCCCCAATTGGCCCTGCTCTGAGCTCGACCAGGGGCTGCACCTAGGGATTGTGCCTGCCCTCTGCCACCCAGGAGCAGGCCTAAGCCAGCAGGTTGTTATCTCCTGATGGGTCCCAGACTGCGAGAGGGCACAGGCCGGGCTGAGGGACGCCCTCTCCCCTCAAGTGCACAAATTTTTGTGCACCGGGCCTCTAGTGTGTGTGTGTGTGTATATATAAATAAATCCTACCTACATTAACAGTATTATAATGGAAACAGAAGCCAGAAAAAGGAGGTTATATGATTAAATAAGGACAAGGTAGCAATAAAGATAACATTTGTTTGAAAGTCATCTGTTAGTCTTCTGAGGCAGCATATCAGGGGTTAAATGAAGCCTCAAGTACCAGAAGAATGGATAAAATGGGTCCTAAGATTAAAGAATATTAACTCAGAATTCTCCACATAAAGCAAATATCCCTAAATAATAATATGCTCAGTAGGGGAATTAGGAAAATAAACCAATTCTTCTCATAAAACCATTATTGTTTGATCTGTTCCTGAATTGGGATTGAGTAGAAGGAGAAATAACAAACGAATGAACGAATGAATGAATGAATGAATGAATACGTCTTCCCTAACTGTAATTTTATAACCACTAAAATTTGTGGCATGAAATCATACCACTTATTGCCTTAAAAGTATGAAAAAAATATATTAATCTAATGCAGCCCCAGCTTGGCTAGCCCACAGAAATTTAGAGAAAACAAATATAAATATTCTTTTGAGGAAAACATTTTAAAATATATTTTTTATTGATTTTTTACAGAGAGGAAGGGAGAGAGATAGAGAGTTAGAAACATCGATGAGAGAGAAACATCGATCAGCTGCCTCCTGCACATCTCCTACTGGGGATATGCCCGCAACCCAGGTACATGCCCTTGACCGGAATTGAACCTGGGACCTTTCAGTCCGCAGGCCGACGCTCTATCCACTGAGCCAAACCGGTTTCGGCAGGAAAACATTTTAAATTAAGACCCCCAATGCTTCCTCTTGATGGAATTACAAAGAACAGTAATGAAACCCATCAAAAATCACATAATCATGTAACCCCAGAAGAAATGTCAAACTAAAGAATCAGATTCCCAAAATTGCAGGTAACGAAATCATTAGATGAGTATGTGAAATCATTAGTGAGTATGAGTGTGTACATGTACTAGTAAAGAAACAAAGGGCATTGAAGTTGATGATTAAACAAACTATTCCTGAAAATTATAAATAGCACAAATTGAACTTTTAAAATGAAAAAATATGCTACTTATATTAAAATTTCAATATTATTATTTTCAAAATGAAAAAAGTAAAATACTAATATCAAAATTTTAGATTTTAATGATACTTTACATTCAAAGCAATTAGATATAGCTGTATAAAGAATTAGTGACATGAAACATAGTTCCATAGGAAATTACTCAGAAAGAAAAATACATAAAAAATAAAATAAAAAAAAGGAGGATATGTTATTAAGTCTAAACTGAAATAATATTTAGAGGAGCTGAGAATAGGTCCTTCTCATAAATGGCTATTTTCACTGAAATCACAGTAAATAAATCCTAGATTTTCTTCAGAATCCTTCCTCCGATTCAGGAAACTGAAAGAATCCCAGCAGGATTAATAAAAAGAAAATCCACAATTAGACATTTCATGGTTAAACAGCAAAGCAAAAAAAAAAAAAAAAAAAAAAAAAAAAAAAAAAAAAAAAAAAAAAGAGAGAGAGAGAGAGAAAGAGAAAGAGAGAGAGAGAAAATCTTAAAGGCAAAAAAAGAGAAAGTCAGACAAGAATGAAGTAATATCTTCCAATTGATCCAAGTATAATTGTGAGACACGGAGTTTGACGAGTTTGGACTCTCATCATTGTGGGTTCTTGTCTTATGATGTTTCAAGAACAAACCTCAGGGACTAAAAGATTTTTAAGCAACTATGTAGAGGTTTATTGCAAGTGTATACAAACACCCCCTCAGGAAGGGTCCCCAAATGGAGAGACCCTGGCCTCTCTCTCATAGGAAAAATCCAGTCCATCGAGCACCCTGAGTCTCTTTGTCTATGGGTTTATGAAGGCTGGCAGCTCTTTTTCTCTTCATGACGCTTTCTAATTGAACCCTTCCTTAATTTATGTCCCCCATGCTTTCCTAATTGGTCACTATCTCCCTCTTTCCTTACAGGGTATCAGTTTCCAAATTTCAAAGCTCACCTGTTACCCCCCTCTTCTTCTTCCCCTTATCTTATAACATTCCTCTGTCCTCTGTGAATGTAAGATAAGCAATCTGGCTTGGAGCTATCTCTGCTTGTTATATATGTCTTCCTCCCCCATGGACCTCCCTTCCCTAATCCTGCCTTTCCTGTCTCTAAACTCCTTTAAATTGTCAGTGGTATGATTTTGTTTTCCTCATTCTCTTTGCTTTTAATTAAAATATTTTTGTTTGTTTTTAATGTGGTAAAAATGTCTCATCATTTCTTTTATGGTTTGTGGTTTTATGTCTTGTTTAAAAACAGTCCTTTCTTATCCCAAGTTCATGAAGAACATTCTTATGTATCTCCTTATCTTATTTTATTTTGCTTTTTTAATGAAATTTATTGAAATTACATTGGTTAATAGGATCATATAGGTTTCAAGTGTACATTTCTATGAAACATGATCTGCATATTGCATTGTGGGCCCACCAACCAAAGTCAAATCATCTTCCTTCACAATACATTTGACACCCTTCCCCCCTCCTCACCTGATCCTCTCCCCTCTGTAACCACCCTACTATTGTCTATGTTTATGGATTTCAGTTTTATATCCTACATATGAGTAAAATCATATTTTCTTGCATATGATTGAGTATTTTCAGAACTGAAATCTTGAATTATGTGTTATTTATATGACAAGCATTTAAGTTTGCTTTCTGGAATTTTTTATTTTCTTTCTGAGCTGCCTCCCTACCTTGGCTATTCATGGTATTTGATGGATTCCTTCTCTGCCTAAACATCCACATATGAGTGGCACTTATCTAACAGATTAATATGAAGAGGTTTTTCTATTATTTTTCAGTAGGTGGCACTGAATCACGATATTTTTATCTCTGTGAAATCCCAGTGTTGACCTCCACAGCATCTCAGGCTACTGTCAGTGATAATGGGGATAAGGTTGGCTGGGGAAACTGGCCATCTTCTTTGTTTTGTCTTCCCAGTAATAGTGATGTAAGGTCTCTGCAGGGTCCCCTCTGTGCCCTGACCCAGGACCAGTTGCAGAGTACACCCTTTGCTCAGGATAAATAGTGAATCTGTAGTACCAGTTCTTGGGTTTGTAGATGATGTGCTTTGCAGCTTGACACCAAGGGTAAAGAAAGGCAAGTTCTGGGAGGCCAGGGGGTGATAGGGCTCCCTGACTCTGTTTATCTGTCTGGAATACCAACCCCCAAGCAACAGAAGCAGCTCCCCAGTGCTGTATCCTCTCCCAGATCTCTGGTCTCAGATACAGCTCATACTGCTCACTCTTGCAGGAATGCCCAGCAATTCTCTCTGCTCTTCCCAGCTGAAGGGAGCATTACCCACAGCCAGATCCCTCCCCTCTCTTGGCTGAGCCCTGCCATAAGCTCCTGACTACAAGTTTGTGTGGCTCTTCTCAGCTTTCTCTTCTGGCTTCTTGCCTCCCCTTTCTGTTCCTGCTTGCCCAGCTTTAGATCCTTCTGTGCATGGATCTCTCAGGCATGCTTGTCTTTTGAGTATGGAATCTTTTGTTTAGTTACAGCTGTTCAAACTGTTGAAACTTCAAAGGGAGAGACCAAGGTGATCTCTCAAGCTGCTATTCCTGTAACCAGAATCTGTATTTTCTTTGATATATAATAACTTAGAGTAGATTTTGCAACAAAAACTGAGGAAGGATTCCATTTGGAATATAAAATTAACTCCTACAAATCAATAAGATGACTATGTGATAGATTACTGAGGAAAAGACATAAACAGATATTTCACACAAAGGCTTCAAAATTAGCAATATTAATTATATTTAAACTTGATTATATGAACATTATTTTTCTCTTTTTTAATGTCATATATGAACCTCTGCCTATAACAAATATTCAGAGATAATATTTATGCTAATAAATGAGGTGAAACCACTATAAGGTAATGTATAACTAAAGGTCTAGATAATTTCCATAGGAATTTCAAGGAAAAAGAAAGCACAGTGGACTTGGAAGGGTCGTTACATGCTTTTAGGAGCAGAGGTTTGCGTTGTGAAATTCTTAATAGGAGAAAAAAAGAAAGGGAGGGATAAGGGCAGGAAGAAAGGAGTGAAAAAAGGAGGATATTATATATAAGAAAAAGCAGTATTTAGGGTTGGCAAATGTGGGACCAATATAAGTAAACCAATACATAGCTCTTATCAACATATTTTTTCTTTTCTGTTTAAGCTGCTCAGTTTGCCCATTGAAATACATCAAATGACTCATTTCAGGTTTACCTGGAGAGTGTTGCCTTTGTTTGGTTCCATCCTCTTCTCCCAGAAACAATCATTCTTGCATGACATAGTACCTCATTTAGTGCCCTTGGAGAGCCTTTGCAGGTAAGCAATATTTCACATGCAGTTTGGTTTGTGAACTCTAAACATCACTGAACAAAAACAAATCCATTCAGAAAAATAGCACTAGAGGGATCAGAAAGTGCTAAGGATAGAATCATTCTCAGAGATAAAGTGGCCCAAATCTTTGCTTTCCTTCAGAGTCCAGAAGGAAAGCAGTTTTATAAATGACATAGGAGAGCATGAAGAAGAATGAGCCGAAGCAGAGGAAGGCTGTGTGTATCTATACACATTTGAGAATTGTGAATAAGCCATGGCCATATCTGCTTTACTCTAATATTCTAAAAATAAATGGGCCTTCATAGTTAGCTATATACTGAAAAAAAGATATATAAAATCAACCATGTACAGGTTAATTTCACTTTTTTAACGTAAGTCAAATTCTTTGCAAACAATTAGATTCCCACATAATGAATATGATTACATTCTTCCTTTAGTCAAAATTACCAATGACTATATTCATGGTGCATTATTCACATGGCCCAGAAAGTGGCCACACCTTTGGCTTGGAGGGTAATACTGCAGAACACCAGTTGCAACAGGAACAGTAAATGAGTCTAATAAGGTTTTACCTCATCTAGACAGGCAATTAAAAAATACTACTCTGCCATGAAACTGCCATAGATATGATTCCTAAATGACTGGCTCCCACAAACCTCTATCTAGAGGGGGAGAATAGGTATTTTTAAAGTTAAATTCATTGGGGTGACATTGGTTAATAAGATTATATAGATTTTAAGTGTACAATTCTATGATAGATCATCTGTAATTGCCCACTATCCAAAGTCAGAATTTTTTTTCCATCACCATAGATATTCCTCCCCAGACTCCTTCCCTCTGGTAACAACCATATTGTTGCCTGTGTCTATAAGTTCTTATTAGTTTTTCTTGTTTGTTTATTTGTTGCTTTTAGTATTTTTAATCATTGACAGTTTTCATATGTTCCTTGTTCTCCCCCTTACCGCCCTGCCACCCAGCCCCTGCCCCACCCCAGGCCTTCACGATATTATTGTCTATGTGCATAGGCACTGCATATATGTTCTTTGTTTTCAGTTTTATATCCCACATATGAGTGAACTCATATGGTTCTTGACTTTTTCTGTCTGACATTTCACTTAGCATGATTTTATCAAGATCCATCCATATTGTAACAAATGGCAGTATTTCATCTTTTTTATGGCTGAATAGTATTCCATTGTTATATATGTACCATTGTTCTTTATCTAATCATCTAGTGAAGGACATTTTGGTGTCCATGTCTTGGCCACTGAGAGTGTTTTTGAAACCTTATCTTAGTGACCTGTTTTCTGATGGGGACTGATGGCTGCCTTTGTGTTGAGCTTTTGGACTCTTCAGAAACAGCTGGATCGGCTGTCTATTTTGACTTAAAAATCACCTCTATCAAGTAAACCTGAAAGATCCTATCTAACAAAAGAGTAATATGCAAATTAACATCATTCCATCACTCCATCACAAAGATGGCGGTGGCCACAGAGCTGGAAAGAGCAGGAGGCTTGGGTTGCCCTCGGCGATGGAGGAAGCCAAGCTTCCCACCTGCTCTGGCCAGCACTGTGCTCCGCTCAAGACTACAAAGTTTCAATTATAGAAGATAAATAAATCCCATAAAAAAAAGAAAAGAAAGAAAGAAAAAAAGGAGAGGCTGGGAACTTGGGTCGCTGGGGGGCGTGGCCAGCCTGAAAACGGCCATCAGCCCCTCACCCAAGTTGGCCAGGCACCCCAGCCATCCCCCCCACCCCCCCATCCTGAAAAGGCTGTGGCCAGCCTGAAAAGGGTCATCAGCCCCTCACCCAGGCTGGTCAGGCACCCCATTGGGGACCTCCACCATGAAGGGGGCATGGCCAGCCTGAAAACAGCCCTCAGCCCCTCACCCAGGTTAGCTACACCCCCATGGGGTGAAGCTCCCCGCTGGGGGACTTGGCCAGCCTGAAAACAGCCATCAGCCCCTCACCCAGGCTGGCCAGGCACCCCAGCGGGACCCCCACCCTGATCCAGGACACCCTTCAGGGCAAACCAGCTGGCTCCCACCCATGCACCAGGCCTCTATCCTATATAATAAAAGGGTAATATGCAAATTGACCCTAACAGCAGAATGACTGGAAATGACTGGTCACTATGACACACACTGACCACCAGGGGGCAAACACTCAATGCAGGAGATGCCCCCTGGTGGTCAGTGCGCTCCCACAGTGGGAGCTCTGCTCAGCCACAAGCCAGGCTGATGGCTGCCAGCACAGCAGTGGTGGCAGGAGCCTCTTCCGCCTCCTCAGCAACGCTAGGGATGTCTGACTGCAGCTTAGGCCTGCTCCCCACTGGCAAGTGGACATCCCGGGCTGCCAGAGTGATGTCTGACTGCCAGCTTAGGTCCAATTACCCGGGGAGCAGGCCTAAGCCAGCAAGTGGACATCCCCCGAGGGTTCCCAGACTGCGAGAGGGCACAGGCCGGGCTGAGGGACCCCCCCAAGTGTACACATTTTTGTGCACCGGGCCTCTAGTCTATTATGAAGACCTTTTATCTTGCTAAGACTACTAAAACTAGAAAAAGGCTTTGGATTGTCCAGGAAAGTCACAATCAGGTCTGACTTTTTAAAAAGCTGCATCAAAGAGCATTCTTTGTTGCAGTAGCATTTATTAAATTAAAACTAGTTGATAAAGAAAGCAGTTCCATAAAGAATCAACAATTTTGTGGTTTATCTGATAAGTCCTTCATATTGGTCAATATATTTTACAGATTTTTGTTTCAAATTTCATTATAGAATAAGGAAAACTTATTCTATGTAAATAAAACAAAAAATATTTAGCTAATTTAGAGCTTTATTTTATGTAGACATTTTATTTCTAAATGGGACTACTGCAGTATCTACAACTAAATGAAAATTTGAACTGTGGTGAAATATGTATCAGTGGTACTTTCAAAATTGCCATTTAAAAAAATTATCTATCAGGACATCCTCTCCTTTTCTTCTCCTTGTCATTTTTTTGGTCCAAAATCATTTTTGTTATCACAGACATAAACCCTAATACAGATGAGTGTTGGGATTCTAAGAACAACATAGTGAGCAGAAATCATAAAAAAAAACACACTTCCAAGTTTTATCAACAGCAAGTTGGAACTATCATCCACTCCCTTCAATATTCATTACCATGATCCTCCACACTCACCTGTACTCACCTTTACCCAATTCAAAGCTTTGTTTTATGGACTGGAGCTTACAAAAGAATGAACACAAAGGAAAGAGGGATGTATACATTTTAGGTTTCATTACATCATAAATTTTTGTTATGCCAATTAGAATACTCTATCATTATACTATTTTGAAGTTAAAATTTGATAGTATACACTGTATGTATGTATATACTATATGTAGAGCATATACTGTATATATATGTGTATATATATATAAATATATATATAGTCTGTGTTTCTGAAAATTGTATAAGATGATGATCACCCATAATAATTTTAAAACAATATCTGCATTTTGTTTTATTTGTTGTTGTTTTTCATTACTCGGGTATAGTGAGCATCTTACAACTAACAATGAAAAAATGCAGTTATTTTTGGTGATGAATTCAGACCTTTTGCTCTCTGTAGGCCTGATTTCTTTGCTGTAACAAAACCCTGCTATATATGGCAATTTAAAAGGAAGAAAGGAAATTTATGTGAAGGATTTTTAATGGATTCTTAATAACATGAACTTAGCTCAATAGCCTCTGCTCACCTTACACTGATTTTTTTTTTTTTTAGTTTTCCTCAAATGTGAACATTTCCTTAATGTAAGTGATGATAATAATAATACGAATCATAATTCTCTTCTAGACAGAAACCTGATATGGCAGTTTTTAACCCAGAATGACTTACCTGATTTATAACGTCTAGCTTATAGTGGATACAATGAAAGACTCTAAGGATACGGTTATTTTTAAGGTTATTTTTCATATTAAAGGTTATTTTTCATATTAAAAAATCAATTTTACTCCGAGATTATAAAAGGACTCTGAAAGTTTGATAGTAAAATTCACTTCTGAATTGTTTTGCATTTACAACCTGCATGCCTACAAGTTTATTATGGTAGAGTTGTCAAAATTGCCATTTCTTGTGTATTAATACTAACTGCTGCAGTGAGCTCTTTTTTTCTTCTCTTTTTCTTTTTTCTTTTTTTCTCACAACACACATATAGACACACTCTTACACATCTACACAGAAATCTATGTTACAATAAATAATTATGTGGTCTTATAAAAATAGATTATTTAAAGGGAGAAAGGTAAATCATAGTGTGGTCTTATGAGCTTATTCAGATCCCCCAGGTACTATTATTATGTGGTGACTGAAGATACATTTATTACACTCTTTGCAAGGTCTAAAATTTTAATTTTCCGCTGTGAAGCATCTAAGGTTTGTCTGGGATAGTCGGAAATGTGTTTCTAATTGCTTTTTCCATGCAAAAGAGATACAATAGATTACCAACAGCAGGACTATTAATCATCTATCTAAGTGCCGTTTCTTTTCTGCATGCAATATTTATAAGTGTTTATATACTCCTGGCTAATGCTAAAAATCAATGCCTACCTGATGAGGCGACCTATGTAATTGTCAAAGCTTGAGGCTCACCATGAGATTAAGTTTATTCTTGGCTTCTGTTCCATAATGTATTTATGATTAAAAGAAAGGGACTACGACAGAGGGAAAAAAATCTTTTTGAATTTTCTAATAGATAGGGGAAAATGGTCTAGCTGCATTTTTCTTGTAGATAGCAGAAACCTTTTTATTACTATCTATTTTCCTACAAAAACTAAAATAAGAAAATTGGAAAAATGATGTTTGCTACCACTGCATTTGTTAAAGGCATCTCAATGTATAGTTTCTGTGATAGTGGAGTTAAGAACAAATCCAACTACTTGAATAATTTAATTGGGAACTTTAAAAATTGTCCTCGTCAATTTATAAATGTTGTCTGATGCATGTCTTTTGTTTTGATTTTGTTATTTTTATTTAGAATACAATTTGCATTCTTAGAGTGATGTTCATTAACCACAAGTATACCTATTCTTACTTTGAATATTTTTATATTTTTAGTTAAGCTTAGGTTTATGCAGAGCCTTATAATTCAACTAAGGGTATTATGAATTTTTATTTTGTTTATTAAATATCAAACAAGGTGGTGTATTATAAGGTTATTACATTTCAAATTTTATAAATTACTCTTATAGTGTAATGCATATAAACTAGTATGGCTTTAGTACATCTTATAATCTTAATTTACAATTACTTGGTTATCAAAATTAATTTTTGGCCTTAAACATTTATCCTCAGGATTCAACCAAAAGAATTTTAAAGTACATGCTATGGATGTCACACCACACTAGATTCTGTGAATTATAAAATTAAAACTCTAACTTAACATCATTTATCTCAAAATGTACATTTCTTTAAGAGGAAAAGGACACCCACAGTAAATCCAACACCATAATATAAGTGCTATTAAGTGGTCATTGAGAAAATGAAGTGGGAGTTTAGGAAATTATTACTGGACAGAGAAAATGGGACATGTATTATATAAAGAAGAGTAGCTGGGCTTTTAATAGGCAAATAGAAGAGTTCAAGTGGAAAGGACTCTGCAAGCAAAGGCTCAGGTGTGGAAATGATTTATGTGGCTCAATGGGCAGATCAAGAGGATGTGTGGGGCAGTGTTTCTGTGGAATAGCTGAAATAACTGGAGAGATGTTTACCAAGCCAGTCAGGGAGCAGATTGTACAGGTAGGATATTGAATTTCAGACACAGGGTTTGCATTTTATCTTGTAATAGAAATTCATTTTCAAATGACCCATAGGTGGTGAAAGGTCAGAAATAGAATTTTACAAACATTTATCTAAATGCAGTTGCAGGTAAAAAAAATAAAAAGAGTTGCACATCCTGGAGACTATCACCTAAAGATGGCTATTAAGCATGACCAATGTAGTTCAGTGGTTGAGTGTCAATCCATGAACTAGGAGGTAATGGTTTGATTCCTCGTCAGGGCACATGCCTAGGTTTTGGTCTTGATCCCCAGCTGCGGACATGAAAGAGACAGATGATTGATGAATCTCTCTCATAATTGATGCTTCTATCTCTCTCTCTCCCTTCCTTCATCTGAAATCAATACTAACCATTTTTTTAAAATCTCCTTTTAAATAAAGTGTGCTCTCCAGCCCTGGCTGGTGTGGCTCAGTTGGTGGGTCATGGCCCGGTGCACTCACCCAGTTCAATTCCTCATCAGGGCACATGCCTAGATTGCAGGCTTAATCCTTCTCAATCCTCTGTGGGGATTGTGCAGGAGGCAACAGAATGATCGATTTCTCTCCCTCTCTCCCTCTCTCCCTCTCTCCCTCTCTCCCTCTCTCCCTCTCTCCCTCTCTCCCTCTCTCCCTCTCTCCCTCTCTCCCTCTCTCCCTCTCCCTACCTCTCTTTAAAAAAAAAAAAAAAGAGTTCTGTCAAATCAGCCCTGAGCCAGGCCACAGGAGAGCAATGCTGTTGAGGGACTGTAGCTTACTGTGGACTTCTGTTTTGCTTTCCTTCCTTATGGCTGGAATTTTAAAAGGATGTTAGATTACTTGGAGGGAAATTAGACTCAGTAGGTTTTAGGAGATTTGCCTTTTACTTGAAGGGGCCTCTTAGCTTTTGGGCTCCCAAATCTTCAGAGCCTGTTACTTACACACATGATTTGTTTTTGTGTTTTCAGGGATTAGTGTCATTCAAGATACTGGTGATATGTGTTGTTCTCAATGTGAAAACAAGGCAGATAGGAGGAGATCACAACTGTGGCCATTTTGTTTATATACCTTAGTAATCCCCATACTGCTCTTCTTTTCTTCTTTTTGTCTACCCACTTCTCTATCTCCTCCCTTTTGCAGTCCTTTGGCTGTTGGGTGGTAAAAAGTACAACACGCATAGAAGAACAGGAACAAAAAGAAAATAATGAGCCCCTTACTTAGAAACTCGGGATCACTCATTCTGGGAAAATCTGATTCCTGAGTGTTAACAGGCTTCATGACGAACAGTCAGAAAGAGTGATAGTTACAAAAGCTAAAGAATGGCTTTTTCCTTGATAAAGAGTTCCCTCTTGCTTTTCCTCTTGCCAGCTCTTCATGTGTATGCCATTTCTATCATGGTTTCCAAGCATGCCAGGTAGTTTGGACACTAGTAATGAAGGCTTGGATTATCATCAAATGGAGTGACACCATCAGGTAGTTCCCTCAGCAGTGTTTTTCTAGGTAGAGCAAGCATAAGAACACTCTTTGTAAACCAGTTATTCTGGGTGTCTTTACTTCACCACTCATCTGCAGGAAAAAATACCAACCACAAAGAAGAGTGTGGGCAGAGGACACACCCACATCCTATACAAAAGCCAGTGACTGCTCATCGCCAATGAGGATGTTATAATCTATCCTTTTTTCTTCTAACATACACATAACCACAGACTGTATGTACTCTCTAAATGATGAATAACAGGAATAATAAAGTGAATGGGATAAACAAAATGACCCTCATAGACAACAGTATGGTGATTAGCAAAGGTAATCGGGAGTGGGATGGGTAGGAGAGAGTAAAGAGGAAATAAATGGTGATGGAAGGAAACATGACTTGGGGTGGTGAACACACAATAAATATACAGATGATGTGTTATAAAATTATACCCCTGAAACCTGCCCAATTGTAGTAACCAATGTCACCCCCAATAAATTCAATTAAAAATAATAAAATAAAATATACACCATTATAAGTTATATATACTTAGTATGCATATATATTTATACCTTGTTTGTTTGTTTCAGTGAGAACACATGAATAGCTGTTTTGGGTTTGTTTCCTGAGGTATTTTGTTTCTTAAATTCATCTAATAACACTGCAACATGAGCCATTATTTACATACTTGAGACCTGGTGCACGAATTCATGCACAGGTGGGATCCCTCTGCCTGGCCAGTGATCAGGCTGATAAGGGCCACTGGAGGTTGGCCAGCCAGAGGGAGGGGCTGCAGGAGGTTGGCCAGCCAGGGGGAGGGATTGTAGAAGGTTGGCTAGCCAGCCCCCATAAGGGTCATTGGCTGGCTGGCCAGGGGGAGGGACCACAGGAGGTAGGCCCGCTGCAGGGGGTTGGCTGTGGGAGCACACTGACCACCAGGGGTCAGCTCCTGAGTTGAGCATATGCCTCGTGGTGGTTAGTGCACATCATAGTGACTGGTTGTTCTGGTCATTCCGGTCATTTGGTCATTCGGTTGCTTAGGCTTTTATATATATAGATATTATATAAACTAGACTCAGTTTACACTTTCAGCAGGGGAAATCTGGTATCATGCCAAAGAGACACTCCAAAATTTGTCTTCTGTGTAAAATTCAGAACATTGCCACAATTTTTGAAAAAAATTTTTAATCCTCATCAAGGACATGCTTTTATTGATTTTAAAGAGAAGAAGGGAGGTAGGAAGGGAGAGGAGGGAGAGAGAGAGAGAGAGAGAGAGAGAGAGAGAGAGAGAGAGAGAGAGAGAGAGAGAGAGAGAGAGAAAGAGAAGAGAGAAGAGAGAAGAGAGAAGAGAGAAGAGAGAAGAGAGAAGAGAGAAGAGAGAAGAGAGAAGAGAGAGAGAGAGGAGAGGAGAGGAGAGGAGAGGAGAGGAGAGGAGAGGAGAGGAGAGGAGAATAAAACTTGTATCAGTTGCCTCCTGCATGCATGCATCCTGACTAGTGGAACAACCCCAAAACCTGGATATGTGTCCTGACAGGGAATTAAACCTGTGACCTTTCTGTGCATTGGATGACACTTCAAGCAACTGAGCCAAACCCGCCAGGCTGCCACAGTTTTTTAAAGTGGTGCATACTCTCTCAGGAGGTTCTCTATACTGAGTGAGAGAAATTTTTGGAACTTTTTAGCATGAAAATCTCCTCCAATATTTGTACATCTGTTTAATTGTTGCCAGGTATGTAGCCTTTCTGATGGATAATGAAAATTAACAAATGTAGCATCTGTTATATTTACAATATTTTAGCAGCAGAATTTAGCACAATTTTGCTGATATTTAAAATATTTACAATTCCCATTTTCATGGGCTATTTGAACATTAATATCAGGCTTCAATTCTTTAATTAAAGTGTAAGGCCATTATCACAGAAAGCTCTTGTTGCTCAAATGAAATATAAAGCATGTGTGTGTGGGAGGGGGGATAAAAATGTCCCAAGCTCTCAGAGGCAATTAGACCCATTAGTTGCAGTTCTCCTTTAAGAGGGAGAGGATAATCTAATTGAATAGCCATATGCACTATTTAATTAGGCTGATGCTTTGCATTTTAGCATAGTTGGCATTTATGAAAAATACCCTTCACTTGGAGAGTCTTTAAAATGGCCAAAGCAGACATTTTATCATCTTGTTTTACTCCTTACTGACTTTTTATATTATGCTAAGATTTTTTTCATTGATTTTTAGAGAGAGAGAACCATTGATGTGAGAGAGAAATATTAATCAGCTGCCTCCTGCATACCTGCTGTAGACCAATTCCAGCATGTCATAATTTCAAGAGTTTCATCAAAAGGTTGATGAGACTTGGGGACTCAACAGGGTTGAGTAACACATGGAGTCACCTGTTGGGAATGGTTGAAGGCATTTCCCCAAACCTGAATAGGAAAACTGATTGTGGCTGCCAGACAGTTAAAGGGCATCTTAATCTACATGTTATTGCCCCCTTCTGGCCAAACACCTGAACAACCATAGGCTATTCCCCATTCTGACAATAGACTCTGTACCCTTTGAAACCTTACCCTTTGAGGTGTATTATCTCCACCTTGCCTTAGGACAAATTGTGTTAATAAAAGCAAGGGTCCTAGACAAGGAGGCACTCTTCAGTTCCTTTAGCTGAAGGTCCTCTGACCCCCAGTGCCTTTCAAAATTATATATCGTCTCTGGACTCTTTATTAGTCTCTGGATTTCTATGTCATCTACGCGCAGCCCCTTTTCCAGATTCCTGAACCCTTCTTGATGCTGGGACATGAACCCTGGCGTAAATGGATGCCCGAAGTGGGACTTTCTGAACCCAAGAGCTCCAACAATACATACCCTTGACCAGGAATTGAAACTGCAACCTAGGTATGTGTCCTGACCAGGAATTGAACCTTCAATGCTTTGGTGCATGGGGGGATGCCCAACCAACTGAGCCACACTGGCCAGGGATATTATACAAAGGTTAAAGATGACTGCGGTCTAAGCACTGATCAATTTTTTTTAAGCATAGATTGCTATTACATTCTCCTGAGTTGCATGTCTAACAGGACATTGTCATCAGCATTGAACAAATCATTTAGCAGTAAACAAACATTGGGGTAGGATATTACAAAACCATGTTAAGGCCAATCAAATGACAGGTCAACAGGCTAATTTTGATATAAATTACCTATAAATTTTATAAGAGCTATGAAATTCAGCTATCCAGAAGGAAACAGCAATTTTAATTAATTTTGAATATTGCAGAGTAGTTGTGGTGCCACTGATAAAGAAATTCCCAGTTAACTTTCAGGGCATATCTAGAACTAATACTAATTTATTCTATCACAACGTAATATCAAAATTTCATGTGCATAATAGATCCCTTAATCAATCAAACAGTGCACTTTCCCTTCTGTGAACAATGGCCCGATATTTAACTAATACTATTTGGCCACCAAAGCTCCCTTATGCTAGAAGGAAAAAAACAAGTCAGAAGTTATGTTTATATACATATTTATATAATAGTCTTGATTAACATATTACATGTGTGATTTAGGATTCCCAATCATTGTAAAAATATAATGAGAGTATATTTTTACAAGTACTTTATAGTAATATTTCTTTTACTACAAACATGTAATTCCAAGAACTTAGAGACAGGAATTTAATAAATATTTTACCTTGTAGATCAGTCTCTAGTTCAGTTTTCTAAAATAAATTTCCAGGGATTTTTTTAATGTATTATTGTTATGGGCTGAATTGCATCCTTCCCCTTAAAGAAATGTGTATATTGAATTCTTAACTCCCAGTACCTCAGAATGTGACTGTACTTGGAGGTAGGGCCCTAAGTCAATCAGAGAAAGGTATCACATGATCTCACTCATATGTGGAATCTAATGAACCAAATAAACTGATGAAAAAAAATAGACCCAGAGACATAGAAGCTTAGAACATACTGTCAAACCTCAGGGGAGGGTAGATAGGAAATCAACCAATGAGTTTGTGTGCATATATGCATAACCCATGGACACAGACAGTGGGGTGGTGAGGGCCTAGGGGGAGACAGGAGTGGGCTGGAAGAGGTCAATGAGGGAAAAGGGGACTTATGTAATATTTTCAAGAATATTTTTTTTAAAAATAAATAAAAGGTTAAATGAGCTTGTTAAAGGTGAGCCCTAATAAAACAAGATGGGTGTCTTTATAAAAAGTTAGGACACAAATATGCACAGAGGAAAGACCATGTGGATACTGACGGAGAAGGTACCATCGATAAGCCAAGGAGAGAGGCTTCAGAAAAAAAAGTCAACCTGATCAACTTGATCTCCAACTTTCAGCCTCCAGACAGAAAATAAATTTCTGTTGTTTAAGCCACCCAATTTGCGGTACTTTATTATGGCAGCCCTAACAAGTTAATACAGTCATTAATGTTCCATGGCAATATCCCTGAACCTTCCTGGACACCAGAACATCTCCCTCTTCTTGAAAAAAAAAGAAAAAGTTTAGTGGATTTTTTTATGAAGAAAATACCCAGAGATCTCCATAATACAGACTGAGAATAAAAATGAAGACAAAAACTATGGTACCCAGAAGTGATAATGCTCATCTCTTTATCCTTTATATCTCCACTTGCTAATTTTATAATATATTTGTGTATTCCATTTACCACAGTGTGGACTAATCAAATCCTTGTCTGTTAATTGATGGAAGACAATGGAAATATTACCAGGAAGGACAATAGAATTTTTACTCAAATATTTTAGGTAGATCAAACTTCTCTGAAATCATTAAGAAAAATGAAGTAGCCAATTGATGGGACTAAAAATTCTTCCTCAAGACCTGGAAATTGTGAAATATACTTGATAGAAATCAGTACATTTTCCCTATAATAAAAATAACAATAACATGTTACCCCATTAATGAACACAAAATAATAGTTATAAAGTAATGGTACTGATAATAATATTATATTTATAGCAGCTACCAACTAGTGAGGGATGACTCTATGTCAGGAACCATGCACAGTATTTAAAATATTATGTAGTGAATTCTGCATAACCATTTGAAAAATGTAGACTTCATTTCATTTAAAGATAATGAGCCTAAGGGTCAGAGAGTGGAGTAAGGTGTCTGCCAGAGCTAGGATTCACACCAGGTCAGGATAATGAAAAAACAAAATAAAAACCCCAAAATATTCTTTATCAATATTCGATCTGCCTTGCCTAATGTCTGATACATTCATCTTATTTTTTGCTGTTTTTGCAATTTTTCTTTTTTACTAGCAATAATAGTCATTGTATAACCTGTATTAGTGGATTACTTAATGTTGCCCACTTTAGTTCATACAAAGATAATTGTGACTTTGGAAGTTTTGTAGAATTTTCATGTTTGTTTGAACCCTTCAGTATCCATTCATCATTCTAACAATATTTTATTTGGAGTGAAGGGAGAACCAACTGCTTCCACTCCATTGCCATTTTCTGGTAAATGGAGCCTTCCCTCCAGATTTCTCTCTCTGTATTTTGGAAGACGTGACCTTAACTTTGTCAGTTGGACTTTCTTTTGGGAACTTTGAATCTTGAGCTGAGTCAAAGAAATATGGAGTAAATGGTTGAAATCCATATATTTTACCTCAGAAAACTTGTGTGAGACTCCTTGAGACTGAGTAAAGTCAACTGACTAATTGTATAAGTGACATATCTTCCCTAGTACTAGTTCTGTGGTCATAAAGAAACCTCTCAAAATTTATTATGAATTTTAAAAGTTTTGTACAGTTAGTTTAATACAGGATGCTCTTTAGGCTGTCAAGGTATTTATTTTTCTTTTTTTCTCTTATTTTATTTTTAATTTAATTTATTGTCTAAAGTTTTACATGTCTCCTTTTCCCCCGATTAATCCCCACTCTCCAGCCAGTCCCATCCTGGCATGCCACCGCTGCCCCAGTGTCTATGTCTATTGCTTATGCTAATATGCAGGTATACAAGTCATTTGGTTGCTCTCTAACCCTCCCTTCCACCCCCACATTCCCATGCCATTTGTCTCTGGATCTATTCTTGTTCATCAAATTAGCTTGATCATTATATCCCACATATGAGTGAGATTATGTGATATTTATCTTTCTCTGACTGACTTATTTCACTTAGAATAATGCTCTCCACTTCCATCCATGCTGTTGCAAAAGGTAAATGTCCATTCTTTTTTATAGCAGTGTAGTATTCCATTGTGTAGATGTACCACTGTTTTTTAATCCACTCATCTGAGAATGGGAACTTAGGTTGTTTCCAAATCTTAGCTATTGTAAATTCTGCTGGTATGAACATAGGGGTACATATGTCTAATCTGATTGGTGCTTCTAGTTTCTTGGGATATATCCTAGAAGTGGGATCACTGGGTCAAATGAGAGTTTCATTTTTAACTTTTTTTTTTTAAAAAAATATATTTTATTGATTTTTTACAGAGAGGAAGGGAGAGAGACAGAGAGTTAGAAACATCGATGAGAGAGAAACATCGATCAGCCGCCTCCTGCACATCCCCCACTGGGGATGTGCCCGCAACCCAGGTACATGCCCCCGACCGGAATCGAACCTGGGACCCCTCAGTCCGCAGGCAGATGCTCCATCCACTGAGCCAAACCGGTTTCGGCTCATTTTTAACTTTTTGAGGAAACTCCATACTGTCTTCCACAGTGGCTGCACCAGTCTGTATTCCCACCATCAATGCACGAGTGTTCCTGTTTCTCCATATCCTCTCCAGCACTTGTCATTTGTTGATTTGTTGATGATAGCCATTCTGACAGGTGTGAGATGGTACCTTATTGTCATTTTGATTTGCATCTCTCAGATTATTAGTGACTTTGAGCATGTTTTCATATTTCTCTCGTCCTTCCTTTTGTCCTCTTTTGAAAACATCTATTTAGGTCCGTTGCCCATTTTTTGATTGGGTTATCTTCCTTTTGTTAAGTTGTATGAGTTCCCTGTAAATGTTGGAGATTAAACCCTTATCTGTGATAACATTGGCAACTATGTTCTCCCATCCAGTGGGCTTTCTTGTTGTTTTGTTGATGGCTTCTTTTGCTGTGCAGAAGCTTTTTATTTTGATGTAGTACCATTTGTTGATTTTCTCTTTAGTTTCCATTGCCCTAGGAGCTGTATCAGTGAAGATATTGCTTTGGCTTATGTCAGAGATTTTGCTGCCTGTGGATTACTCTAATATTTTTATGGATTCCCCTCTTACATTTAAGTCCTTTAGCCATTTTGAGTTTGTTTTTGTGTATCATGTAAGTTGGTGGTCAAGTTTCATTTTTTTGCATGTATCTGACCAAATTTCTCAGCACCATTTATTGAAGAGACTGTCTTGACTCTATTGTATGCTCTTGCCTCCTTTGTCAAATATTAATTGAGTATAATGGCTTGAGTCAATTTCTGGGTTCCCTGTTCTGTTCCATTGGTCTATATGTCTGTTCTTGTGCCAGGACCAGGCAGATTTGAGAACTGAGGCTTGGTAATATAGCTTGATATCTGGTATTGTGATTCTTCCAAATTTGTACTTCTTTCTCAGGATTGTTGTGGCTATTTGGGGTCTTTTTTTTTTTTAATTCCAGATGAATTTTTGGAGGTTCATTCTAGATCTTTGAAACATGCCGTTGGTATTTTAACAGGGATTGCACTGAATCTGTAGATTGCTTTAGGTGTCATGGACATTTTAGTGATCTTGATTCTACCAATCCATGAACATGGCATGTTCTTCCATTTGTTTATGTCTGCCTCTATCGCTTTTTTCAATGTCTTGTAGTTTTCCATGTACAGGTCTTTTACCTCCTTAGTTAAGTTTATTCCTAGGTATCTTAATGTTTTTGGTGCAATGGTAAATATGATTTTTTTTTCATTTCTCTGTCTGTGAGTTCATTATTGTTGTAAAAAAAAGGCCATAGAGTTCTGGGTGTTAATTTTGTATCCTGCTAAATTACCAGATTAATTTACTAGGTCTAGTAGTTCTTTGATGGAGTCTTTGGTGTTTTCTATGTATAATATCATGTCATCTGCAAATAAGGACAATTTTATTTCTTCATTTCCAATTTGGATGCCTTTTATTTCTTCTTTTTGTCTGATCACTATGGCTAGCATTTCCAGTACTGTATAGAAAAGGAGTGGTGAAAGTGGGCATCCCTGTCTTTTTCCCATTCTTAGGGGAAATGAGTTTAGTTTTTGCCCATTGAGTATGATGTTGGCTGTAGGTTTGTCATATAAGACTTTTATTATGTTGAGGTATGATCCCTCTATTCCCATTTTCCTGAGGGTTTTTTTTATCAAGAAAGGGTGTTGGATTTTTTAAAATGCTTTTTCTGCATCAATTGATATGATTATGTAATTTTTGTCAATTTTTTTATGTGATGTATCACGTCTATTGCTTTGCAGATATTGTACCATCCTTGCATCCCTGGTATAAATCCCACTTGGTCATTGTGTTTGATCTTTCTAACGTAATGCTGGATCCACGTTGCTAGAATTTTGTTGAGGATTTTAGCATCTATGTTCATCAAGGATATTGGCCTGTAGTTCTCTTTTTTGTGGTGTTTTTATCTGGGTTTGGAATTAGGGTAATGCTGGCTCCATAGAAAGAGCTTCTTAGAAAGATATTTTCTAAGAATATATCTATTTCATCTAGGTTGTCCATTTTGTTGGAATAGAGTTGTTCATATATTTTTTTCATAATCCTTTGTATTTCTGGGGGATTGGTTGTTGTTTAAACTCTTTCATTTCTGATTTTGGTTATTTGGGTCCTCTCTCTTTGCTTCTTGGTTAGTCTGGCTAGAGGCTCATCAATCTTGTTTATCCTTTCAAAGAACCAGCTCTTGGTTTTGTTGATCTTTGGCATTGTTTTCTTTTTTTGTGGGTATTTTTTTTGGTCTTTATGTTGTTTATTTCCACTCTGATCTTTATTATTTCCTTCCTTCTGCTTACACTGAGCTTTTCTTGTTGCTTTCTTTCTAACTCTTTGAGTTGTAGGGTTAGATAATTTATTACCATTTTTCTTGGTATTTGAGTTAGGCCTGTACAGCTATGAACTTCCCTCTCAAAACTGCTTTCACTGTGTCCCATAGATTTTGGGTTATTGTGTTTTCATTGTTGTTTGTTGCCATGATGCTTTTTATTTCTTCTTTGATCTCTCTGGTAACCCAATCATTGCTTAATAACAAGCTAGTTAGACTCCAGATGTTTGATTTTTTCATTGTAATTGATTTATAATTGTATGCCATTGTGATCTGAGAAGATGCTTGATATGATTTCTATCTTCTTGAATTTGAAGAGACTTTGCCTGTGTCTAAATATGTGGTCTATCTTTGAAAATGACCCATGTGCACTTGAGAAGAATGTATATTCTGTGGCTTTGGGGTGAAATGTTCTGAAGATGTCAATTAATTCCATCTGATCTAGTGAGTCATTTAGAATTGATGTTTCTTTGCTGATTTTTGTTTAGAGGATTTATCTGGTGGTGTTAGTGGGGTATGAAAGTCCCCTACAATGACTGTATTGCTGTCAATCTCTCCCTTGATATCCTCTAGAAGGTTTTTTTTTTTTTTTTTTTTTCTTATGTATTTGGGTGTTCCAGTATTGGGTGCATATATATTTACCAGAGTTATATATTCTTATTGAATTGCTCCCTTTATTATTATAAAGTGGCCTTCCTTATCTCTTGTTATGGCCTTCACTTTGAGGTGTAATTTTTCAGATATAAGTATTGCTATCCCAGCTTTTTTAAATTTCCATTCACCTGAAAAACCTTTTTCCATCCCTTCACCATCAGCTCATCAGACTGTGTGAGACCTTTGTTCTGAGGTGGGTCTCCTATAGACAGCAGATATATGGGTCATGTTTTCTTATCCACTCAGCTACCCTATGTCTTTTGATGGGAGCATTTAATCCATTTACATTTAAAGTTATTATTGATAGGTACTTGTTTGTCACCATTTTTATTCTTTATGCCTGTGTCCCTTCTTTTTACAGCAGACCCTTTAGCATTTCTTGCATTGCTGGTTTGGTGGTAATAAACTCCCTTAGTCCTTTTTTATCTGTGAAGCTCCTGATTTCACCCTCAACTTTGATTGATAGCCTTGGTGGTTATAGTATTCTTGGATTCAGATCTTGCTTTTCATGGCTTTGTATATTTCATTCCATTCCATTCTGGCTTAATGTGTTTCTGTTGAGAAATCAGTCGATTGTCTGATGGGAGATCCCTCGTAGATGACTTTCTGTCTCTCTCTGTCAGCTTTTAAGATTCTTACTTTGTCGTTGGTGTTTGCTAATTTAATTATAATGTGTCTTGGTGTTGGTCTTTTGGGGTTCATCTTGTTTGGGACTCTGAGTTTCTTGGACTTGTGTGAGTTTTTTCTTCTTCCCAATACCAGGGAAGTTTTCTGTCATTATTTCTTCAAACAGGTATTCTATTCCTCGCTCAGTTTCCTCTCCTTTTGGCAACCCTATTATGTGGATGTTGTTTCGTTTCATTTGTCCCAAAGTTCCCTTAGGCTCTCCTGTTTATTAAGGTGTGTTTTTTTTTTTACAGTTACTGTTCTGTTTGGGTATTATTTTCCTACCTTGTCTTCTAGCTCACTGATGCAGTCCTCCACTTCTTCTAGTCTGCTGTTGATGCTTTCTTTTGTGTTTTTTTTTATTGCAGTAATGTCATTTTTCATTTCTTTTTGGTTCTTCTTCATTTCCTCTTGGTTCTAACACATATTGTTGAATTTTTCTTCCATCCTTTTCAGCGTCCTTATGAACATTGCTCTGATTCTTTCACTGACATATTGCTTGTCTCCATTTCGTTTGCTTCCTTTTCTGGTGATTCCACCTTTTCTTTCATAAGGGGGCTATTTCTTTGTCTCCCCATGTTTGCTCCTCTCAGGGTGTCTGTTTATGTAGCTCTCTCTCTCTGCATTGAGTTAAAGGCACAAAATACAACACAATAAGACACAATTCACAGGGCACCAAATAAATGTATTCATGATACCAATATCCCTAAATAAAGGTGATCACCAGAGAAAAGAGAATTAGGGGAGAGAAAAGAGTGCAAAAATGACATTGAGATAAGGAAAAAAAACATAAGTGGGAAAAAAAGAGAATAAAAAATAAGGGGAAAATATATGCATATGGGGAGAAAACTCCAAAAAACCAACAGCTAATCCAAAAAATGCAAACAACAAACATCCAGAGATGAATGCAAACAACAAACAACAACTAATCCAAAAAATGAAAACAAAAAAACACCCAAACAACAAACACCCAGCTGAATCTGAGGAGGCAGAGCTCACTCTACGTCAGTGGTTCCCAACCTTGGCTGCACTTTAGAATCACCTGGGAATCTTTTTAAAATCCTCATCCTCCAGAATGAGGCCCAGAAATCAGGATTTTAAAAAGATTCCCAGGTGATTCTAATGCGCAGCCAAGGTTGGGAACCACTGATCTAGGTGATCTCTGACCTTTTGTCCAAGGATTGCCTCACCATCTGTATTTAATTTGCCAATTGTGGGTGGATGTTATTTGATTCAGCTGTTCCTTCCATTTGCTCTGTGAAAAAGCACAGGACCTGTCTCATATTCGGCCACCACTTTGTCTCCTGCTGGACAAACCTTTTAGGCACCCACGGCTGGGGAGGCTGGAGTCTCGGTGTTCATGGGTTTATATCTGAGGCAGCTGGTCCCTGGGTGTTGTGGTTGTAGGGTCCTGGGAGGTATCCGAGGTCTCCCCGGTTGAAGGTAAGGCTGGGCTTCTGATCACAACCATTCTCCCCTTCAAAATGGTGTGGTCTCTGCAGCAAAGCTGCCCACTCCATGAAACATTTCAGCAGCAGAGAGGCTTCCCAGCCAGGGGAGCCTGGTCTGCCAGTCCCCAACAGTCCTGTGGAATATAGCTGTCCCTCACTCACAAATACAGACCCTCCCCGCATGTCCACACACTCTCCTTTTGCTCTCTCACTCACACACTATCTTGAAGCCTGCCTTTCCATTGGTGGCCATCTTGGATCCCCTCAAGGTATTATCTCTTCCAAAGATCCATATTACTTATAGGGAGATAATATAACCTTTATTTTCTCATAAGTTAAATCAGAAAGCAACCTAATATCATTCCCATTGCCAGGGACACCACAAAAGCCAAAGCAATGTAAATAAGGTGTAAGAAATATGTGAGAATTTGATCTACTACTGTTACAATATGGTTAATGTATTCCTTGAATTAAAATTGGAGCTTGAAATTATTTTCACTATAGTCCCAGTATTCCCCAGAGTATTATAGAATAATCTTTCCAACCTAGACTCTCATGCCATTATGATGTTTGTGTATGACAACGCACAGAGTTTGGTTTTTGACCTAACAACCACATGGCATTTAATTTATATGAAAATGTATTTGGAATTTAACATAACCAACTTATAAATGAATTTTGGAGGAAAATTATAAATATGAGACTGTCTACATTTTGTGTGAGTTCTAGAAAAAGAAAATACTTGAAGTAGCAGTTTTTCAATGCCAATTTAGTTATTCTGTAAAATATTTTTTTTTCTGCTTTAATAGTTTGGAATAAGTAACTTTAAATAGATTTATTACTGTAAATTTCAAAAGTTGACATATGTGATATAGGCACAGAAAGCATTTCCTTGTTTGTTTATTTTGATTCCATCTATGCTATTCAGTTAACCAAAGAGCATCACAGAACATTTTTTTCAACCTAAGAGAAAACTTAGGTGACTTAATTGTCAACTGTAGTGATAGTCCTGAATTTCAACCCCTCATCATACAGCCACTTTAACTATTTAAAAACTAGTAATAGAGAAATAAACTCATTTTCATGAAAGAAAATAATTTTCCTTCTATGGTAATCTATGTACCCAGGTCATATGCAAAATATGTACCTGTCTATTCATCTTTGTCACAGCATCCAAGTTCAACCAGATAATAGTTTCCTTCAATATTCTGGCAAGGAGTAATAATAGTATTTTTTTTTTCAGGCTCAGCCTGCATTGTTAGAGCATCTGAAATTGTGGCTACACCCTATCCTTACCAGTTTAAGATATCCTCAGGAGTTGTCTCACACATGCACTCAAGTAGTCATTACTGCCATTCCCTCCACTTTAGAACACATCAGACCTTGAATTTCTATACTTGACATTTATGTGAATCTATTTATGCAAGTTTTTCAGCCATTGATATGAACCATTTCACAGTGTGATCTGATGGAGAATGGTACAGAATGAAAGGGTGAGTTTACCCTGAACTTCAATTGTGTGTGACACTGTTGTATAAGTCAGAGAGAAGTGCTATTTCTGTTGTTATTGCCTTATAGAGACTGTAGAGGCAGTCATCTTTTAAAAAGTTCTGACAATTTCTGAGAGAAAGTGGGCAATGTGAAAAAATGCAAATGTTGACACTCCTATAGATTGCTAATGAGGATGTAAGGTGGAACAACTTTGAAAGTTTGGTTGATAGTTTTTTACCCTATGACCTACAAATTCCATTCCTAGGTCCTTACCTAATAAAAGTGAGGGAAGAAATATGTCCACAAAATATTTGTAAAATAATACTCACAGATGCTTTATTTATGATAACCAAACTCAGAAAACATCCAAATGTCCATTGAAGGAGGTTAGAGAAACAAATTTTGAAATATTCAGACAACGAACACAAATCATAAAAAAAGAGATGAACTTGCAGATATAGAAAACCACATGAATGAATTATAAAGGCTATTGTTGAAAAAAGAAGCCAAGCAAAGCTTCTCTACAATGATATGAATCTAAACGACGAGTTGTTTTTGAAGAGAGTATTGACTGAAAATATGCATAAATATGGTCTTGGGTTGAGGGAATAATCTATATGTAGTTTAAGATGCTGTCTGTGTTGTACAAATTAAAAATTCTCATTGAATTAAATACTAAATACATGTGCATTTATTGCAAATAAATCATACATCAATAAGCACCCACAACACACACAAACACACACGCTCTTCTATAATTCAAATTAAACCCTATCCAGTTCCACACACCAAAAGACCACCATGATTTGCTTTTGTAACAATCTTTCCTATTTTAATCATTTTTCCTTCTGATTTCATCTCAATGTGCACTCAAAAATATTATTTATTCAGTATCTTAATAGTTTTTAGAATTTAATAATGGATACCCACAATACATATGTGAATCTGGCTATTAATTAGCCTGATTTTCCACATATAAGAACTACCATCCATTTGATGTATATTAATTGAATGCATTCAACAGGAATTGAGTCTATGTATTTTTAAGTATACTTCACAGGTAATAAAAACATTAGCAAAAATTATTTATAAATTAAAATTAAAAAATACTATGAACAATTCTATTCCAATAAACTAGACAACCTAGAAGGAAATGGACATATTCCTAGAAAAATACAACCTTCCAAAACTCAATCAGGAAGAACCTAAAAATCTCAATAGGATGATAACTATGAAGGAAATTGAAGCAGTCATCCAAAACTTCCAGCAAACAAAAGCCTGGGGACAGACAGCTTCACAGGAGAGTTTTACCAAACATTCCAGGAAGAACTAAAGACTATCCTCCTCAGACTATTCCAAAAAATTCAAGAGGAAAGAACACTTCCAAGCTCTTCCTATGAAGCCAGCATCACCCTAATACCAAAACCTGATAAAGATAACCCAAGAAAGAGAATTACAGGCAAATAACCCTCATGAACATAGATACCAAAATCCTGAATAAAATCTTAGAAAATTGGATCCAGCAGTATATCAGAAAGATCATACACCATGACCATGTAGGATTTATCCCGGGGATGCAAGGATGGTACAATATCCACAAAGCAATAAACGTGATACATCACATAAAAAAATTGACAGACAAAAATCACATAATCATATCAATTGAAGCAGAAAAAGCATTTTAAAAAATCCAACACCCTTTCTTGATAAAAACCCTTAGGAAAATGGAAATAGAGGGATCATACCTCAACATAATAAAAGCCTTATATGACAAACCTACAGCCAACATCATACTCAATGGGAAGAAACTAAAACAATTTCACCTAAGAACAAGAACAAGACAGGGATGCCCACTTTCACCACTCCTGTTTGACATAGTACTGGAAGTGCTAGCCATAGCAAATAGATAAGAAGAAGAAATATAAGTTATCCAAATCAGAAAAGAAGATGTAAAACTGTCATTATTCACAGATGACATAAAACTGTACATAGAAAATCCTAAAGACTCCATCAAAAATTATTGAACTTAATAAATGAATTTGACAATGTAGCAGGATACAAAATTAATGCCAAGAAACTTATGGCATTTTTTAAAATATATTTTTATTGATATCAGAGAGGAAGGGAGAGGGTTAGAGAGAGAAACATCAATGATGAGAGAGAATCATTGACTGGCTGCCTCCCGCACGCTCCCTACTGGTGGGTATCGAGCCCGTAACCCCGGCATGTGCCCTTGGCCAGAATCGAACCTGGGACCCTTCAGTCAGCAGGCCAATGCTTTATCCACTGAGTCAAACTAGCTAGGGCAACCTATGGCATTTTTATACTCCAATTATGAACTTACAGAAAGAGAGATTAATAAACAATCCCATTTACCACTGCACCAAATAAAAATTAAGATATCTAGGAATAAATTTAACTAAGGAGGTAAAAGACCTGTACTCAGAAAACTACAGGACACTGAAAAAAGAGATAGAGAAAGACATAAACAGATGGAAGAACATACCGTGTTCATGGATTGGTAGAATCAACATCATTAAAATGTCCATACTACCGAAAGCAATCTATAAATTCAACGCACTTCCCATTAAAATACCAACAGCATATTTCACAGATCTAGAACCAACTCTCCAAAAATTCATCAAGAATAAAAAAAGGCCTGAATAGCTGCAGTAATCCTGAGAAAGAAGAACATAATAGGAGGGATCTCAATACCAGATATTAAGCTGTATTACAAAGCCACTGTTCTCAAAACTGCCTGGTACTGTCCCAAGAACAGACATATAGACCAATAGAATAGAATAGAGAACCCAGAAATTGACCCAAACCACCATGCTTAATTAATATTTGACAAAGGAGGCAAGAACATACAATAGAGTCAAGACAGTCTCTTCAATAAATGGTGTTGAGAAAATTGGACAGATACATGGGAAAAAAATGAAACTTGACCACCAACTTACACGATACACAAAAATAAACTCAAAATGGCTAAATGACTTAAACATAAGATGGGAAACCATAAAAATCTTAGAGGAATCCACAGGCAGCAAAATCTCAGACATATACCAAAGCAGTATCTTCACCAATACAACTCCTAGGGCAATGGCAACTAAAGAGAAAATCAACAAATGGTACTACATCAAAATAAAAAGCTTCTGTACAGAAAAGGAAACCATCAACAAAACAACAAGAAAGTCCACTGCATGGAAGAACATATTTGCCAATGTTATCACCAATAAGGGTTTAATCTCCAACATTTACAGGGAATTCATACAACTTAACAAAAGGAAGATAACCCAATCAAAAAATGGGCAACGGACCTAAATAGATGCTTTCAAAAGAGGACATAAGGAAAGCCGAGAGACATGAAAACATGCTCAAAGTCACTAATCATCTAAGAGATGCAAATCAAAACAACAATGAGATACTATCTCCCACCTGTCAGAATGGCTATCATCAACAAATCAACAAATGACAAGTGCTGGTGAGCATGTGAAGAAAAAGGAACACTCGTGCATTGCTGGTAGGAATGCAGATTGGTGCAGCCACTGTGGAGAACATGGAGTTTCCTCAAAAAACTAAAAATGAAACTCCCATTTGACCAGTGATCCCATTTCTAGAAATATATCCCAAAAAACTAGAAACATCAATCAGAAAGGATTTGTGCACCCCTATGTTCATAGCAGCACAATTTATAATAGCTAAGATTTGGAAACAGCCTAAGTGCCCATCAGCAGATGAGTGGATAAAAGAACAGTGGTACATCTACACAATATAATACTACACTGCTGTAAAAAAAAAAAGAAGGAATTCTTACCATTTGCAACAGCATGGATGGAACTAGAGAGCATTATGCTAAGTGAAATAAGCCAGTCAGAGAAAGATAAATATCACATGATCTCGATCTCACTCATATTTGGAATATAATGAACAACATAAACTGATGAACACAAACAGATCTAGAGACGGAGAAGCATCGTTCAAACTTTGAAACCTCAGTGGGTGGGGGTGAGCGGGAAAGATCAACCAATGGACTTGTGTGTGAGCATATAAGTATAACCAATGGACACAGACACTAGGGGGATGAGGGCATGATTGAGGTGTGGGGAGGCAACGGGGTTATAAGGACACATATGTAATACCTAAATCAATAAAGAAAAATAAAAGTGACACTCCTGCCAGAAAGATAGAAATCAGAATAGTTCATAGCTTATGTTCCCATATAGCTGACCCTCTATATTGTGCATTAAATAAATTCAAGAATAATCTGGGGATTACAATTTGGGTTATTGCCTCCCAAAATATATATTACTATAATCCTGTGGAATTCATGCAATTATACTAATACAATATGATCCTATATAATAAAGAGACAATATGTTAATTAGACCAAATAGCAGAACAACCATCTGGACATCCTTCTGGACAACCATCTGGACAACCTCTGGATGAAGCCAAGGCTGCGAGGGCCAGCTGAGGCTGTGAGGGGCTGTGAGAGCTGAGTCCCTTGCATGAATTTCATGCAAGGGGCCTCTAGTATAATATAATATAATATAATATAATATAATATAATATAATATAATATGATATGATATGATATGATATGATATGATATGATATGATATGATATGATATGATATAACATAATATAATATAATATAATAAATATAATATAATATAAAATATAATATAATCCTATATAATAAATATGTAATACGCAAATTGACCTAATGGCGGAATAACCAGTTGGCAGGGGGAGGGGCTGGTGAGCAGCCGGTGCCAGGCCAGCCAAGGTGTATGCCAGTGAGCAGAGGGAGGGGATGGTGATTGGGAGGGAGGCGGCATTGACCAGCAGCGGTGGAGGGGCGATGGGGGGTGGCTCAGGGCCTTACCAGCGGGCGCCATCCTCTGATTGGCCACCCAGTCTCCTCCTGCAGGGGAGGGCTGGTGGCAGCAGCGGTAGGGTGATAGGGGCAGTGTCTTCCCCTGATCATTCTGGTTGCCTCTTGCAGAGGGAGGTCAGTGTCAGCAGCGGGATGATGGGGGTGGCACCATCTCCTGAATGGCCCACCTGGTTGCCTCTAACAGAGGGAGGCCAGATTGCGGGGATCCGGCCTAAGCCACCCCCTGAAGGTTCCTAGACTGTGAGAGGGCATAAGCCAGGATGAGGGACACCCCCCTTACTGCATGAATTTTCGTGCACTGGGCCTCTAGTATAATATAATATAATTAATATTATATTATGAGAAAGATGGGAAAAGATCAACCAAAGAATATATATGCATATATGCATATCCTATGGATACAGACAATAATGTGGTGAAGGCCTGGAGGGGCAGGGTGGAAGGAATAAAGGGAGGTAAATGGGAGAACATCTGTAATAGAGTCAACAATAAAAAAAAATTCTTAATATTTCAGAAAAAAAATCAGAGTTTAAGTTAAATGTATAATAAAGGCCATAAATCTAAAAATAGAATTTATTAAAATAATTTATGTAAAAATCAACATTTGCATTCCATAAAGAAAATCATATCAGTTCACTTTAATATTACACTAACCCAAAAAGCTAGAATAAAATATTATGAGTTTTATCTCAATCAAAATTCTTAAAATGTATGCTCCTTTTATAGGCTAAATTGTATCCCCCAAATTTATATATTTAAGTACTACCCCGCACTACCTCAGAATGTAAACTTATTTTAAGACAGAGATTTTATGAGATAAAGTTATAGAGAAACAATCAAGGCGTACCCTAAGTCAATAGGATAGCATTATAAACAATGGAAATTTGGAGATATACTTGCACAGAGAAAAAATACCATGTGAACATAGAGTCGACACCTATAAAGCAAGGAGAGAGGCCTGGATCACATTTTTAGGTCACAGCCCTCATAAATAACCGACTCCACCAAAACCTTTATTTCAACCTTCTGGACTCCAGAACTCTAAAACAATAAATTTCTGTTGTTTAAGTAACCTAGTTTGTGGTGTTTTGTTAATGGCGGCCCTGGCAAACTTATGTAGTCCCATTACTAAAAATAAAACATTTATTAAAAAATATTTTCAACAGTACACAAACATATGCTTATATGTAGAATTATTTTTTCCCCCTCAAAAATGTGTTCTGCAACTTTCTTTTCTATTTGAAAATGTATATCATAGTAGATTTGCCATAATTTTGAATATTCAAATAAACATGCTTCCAATTGTAATGATGATTTCCAAAAATTAGTTTATAAAATGTTTTGAGCAATTGCAGAAAAACTGAAAGATATGCACAGCATCATGGGAGATAATATTGAGACAAACAACACTGATATGATTGATAGTACCCTGACTGACATGCTTAGTTAAAAAATTCAATTATATCAATATTTAGCCAGAAACAGTCTTTTTTTTAGTATTTGTTTTAATAGAGACTTGAGTATTGTAGTAGGTAGGAAAGGACAAGTCAAAGAAATGTGCTTTTTGTTGTTGGGTTTTTTTTGTGTGTCAGAGGTGGGATGGAAATGTGTTGTTTTATTCTCTCTTTTTTTTTATCCCCTCCCCAGACCCTCCCCCAGAAATGTGTTTTAATGGCTAGAAATTTCATTACCTGTCATCTTTGGCTTTCTTTATTTATAACCAAGGTTTCTGTGTTAAGAATGTAGATAACTCACTGTCTGTATTTATACACAAAATCAACTAGATAATACTTTAGCCAATCAACAACCAAAGGAAGAGATAGTTTTAAATTTAATCTAATACAGCTATCTTGCTGTTTGAAATAAGCAAATATCTATTTGACAATCTAGTTCTTATTACAGTTTAGAAAATAAAAATAGAATTAATTTTTATTCCACAATGTGAATGTATATTGCTTAATATTTTAAATTCACTCTGACTGTATACTGCTCCCAATACTTTGAAACTTAAAATAATGCTGGTATTCAGGCCTCGAACAGCATATACACTATAGCAAATGGCATCAAATCCACATTTATTGACCTGCATGAGGTTTATTTTAAGCTGGGAAAAGTTTACTAGTTTATCAGTTTCTAATTTCATTTTATTAAAATATCACTCTGGGAATTCTGTTATAATTAGATGAGAAAACTTCATGTTCATGTATCTAGAAGAAACAAAACAAAAAAGACCTCTCAGCTCAAACTCCAATGCTTATAGGAGATAGAACCAAACTATATTTTTATTCAAGTTTTTATTGTAATTGGGATTAAGTACCAATAAATTCAGGCCTAAATTTTGTGATCTCTCCCTGTAGTATAGTTAGAAAACTGAGCTCTCTGTGTCTAAATTTAGAAAAACTTCTTTGAGATAATTCTATGTCCATTATTCTTTTTCTTCTAATTGAGTTGCCTTAACTTCAGTAAATTGCTCTGGTGACCAGATTTCATTAGCATGTATATAAATTCTCAGCTGCATGTCTTCGCAATTTATCTCTATTAGCAATTTCTAATTTCTAATAGCCCAAGAGAATACAACAGGGTTGTTTTCATCTTTTTATTCTAGTGATCATAGAACAAGCCTCATTTTTCAGTCAATAGATTTGAGATTAGAACTAATATAAACTAATATAAATTGCTCCTACTCCTGAGTTTTTTAAGGACACTCAGTCAGATGTGTATTTTTCTACAGTGCCCAACTTAGTGCATTATACTTAGGCAATTAAGACACCTTTAATCCTCAGATTGAAATGTTGATGGAGAGTATTATTTAGTGAAATATATACCTAAGTCCTGGCTGGGTAGCTCAGTTGGTTAGAGTGTCATCCCAATATGACAGGGTTGCAGGGAATCAACCAGTGAAAGCATGGATGGGTGGAGCAGCAAATCTCTCTCTCTCTTAATCTTTTTCTCTCTCTCATCAATAAATTAAAAATAAAAATACTCTATGCCCAAATTTTATGCTCAGGTGGATAAGGGAGAGCCAAAGTAAAGTAAGAGAATATCAGAAGGTAACTAATACCTTTGAGCCTCAGTATTTCATTTTCTTCCCCCATAAAATGGGGATGATAAAACATAGTAGAAATTACTTCATAGAGGAATTGTGAGGATCAAATTATATATATATATACATATATATAGCCAGAAACAGTATATATATATATATATATACACACACACACACACACACACACACACACACACACACATAAACAAAGCAATTAGATATTGTCTGGTGTGTAATATGCACTAAATAAGAGTAAGGTACGAATACTGTGTAATAGCTTTAGGACTTCTTGGGAGAAGGGAAGTGAAGTAACATTTTTTAATACTACACACATCAAGTATGATGATAAGTGCTTTTCTTGGGTTACTTGTTTTTCTTATTAAATAATCACATCTCCATATTATAAATAGGAATTGAGATTAAAATGAGTTATAGTTATTTACTGTCATGTAGTTAATAACAAAGTTCAAGCCCTGAGCTTCTGAGACCAGTGCTCTTTCCTTGATGCTCTGAACCTGAATTCTATGACATTTAAGGTCTGAAAACCATAGAGAAAAGGAGGAACAGTAGTCACTGGGTATTATTGACAAATTTATGGTGGGTTCTGGAAGGTTATTATTATTAAACAATGTTTATTTGGAGATAAGTGGGAAAGGAAGCTTATATTTTTAGATACCAGCTTAAATATCAAATTATACACACTTATACACAGGATGTAATGCATATTAAACATTGCTACTATAATTGGTAATGATATAATTTAAATATAATTACTTACTCTATAATTCTGAATATAAGAATAAAATGGTTGCAAACTGGTGAAGTCAGTTGTCCTAGTATAGTTCCTTTGTACTTTCCTTCCTTTTCCACAGCTGCTTGTGGTAATGACATACCCTGCTGACTTAAGTCACAAACGACAGAAAGGCACTGCTGACAAATAATGCTTAAAAACTCAGAAAATATTATATTTTATGGAAATGCTAAATAAAAAAGTCAAACATATCTGGTTGAGGACAATAGACAGGATATTCTCAGCACCTAATGCAGTCTCTAACCTCGTATAAACCAAACATTTCATCTACTTATGAAAATTACTGACAGCAAATTTAATTTTGTGGCTTTTAAGATGCAGAGACCCCGAAAGAGAATTTTTTCTACTTCAGAGTTTTCATGTTGTCATTTCATTTAATGTGGCTCTTAGGGTTTCATGTTTTCTTTTTAAGTTTCTAGCATGTTAGAGCCTTATTGTGGATGAATGAAGAAAGGACAAAAATACATTTTTATATAATTCTCACACTTATAGTCAGCATCTTTCTTACATGAGTTTACAATAACAGAAAAACACAACAGCAAAAAGAAAAGTTAAGCTCAATTATTTCTTTGCTAGTTGTTCTTTAAATAGAAAAGAAGTAATCCCATGTCTAGATATAGTGTCAAATTCCTTTATAGAGTGACCAAAGACAGCTTGCAAGTATTGAGTATTTAAGAAGATGTAGATCAGAAACTATCTTCCCAGAGACTCTGGATTTTTTTTTAGTAAATGCAGTAGGAAGCAAATAGAGGTGGTTGAGGATCTTCAGTGACCTAACACATCCTAGTCTCTGATTCTCATAATGTTTGCTAGATTCCACAGACAATTGATGCCAGGTTTATATTTTTTTTTTCATGGGCCACATTATCCAACCAGAATCATAATCCCTCCATGTTATTGCTTTTATGGGAAGAATAACATTTCATAAAGTCCATTTGGATCAAAACAACATTATGATCTAATTAAGATACATATATGTATTCAGAGTGATGTGTATTGAGCATCAGTGGCATTGTATAGAATGACTAGGGCTTAAAGAAGAATTTCAATGAACTAAAAGTTATGTCTTATAAAACATTAAAATCTAAGTATACCAGGTAGACTTACATTTTTCTGGTTTTTTTTTGTTGTTGTTGTTGTTTTGTTTTGTTTTGTTTTTCTATTAGACCTGTTTCTGGTGTTTGTGTGTGTGTGCACATTTTTACAAAATGATCCGAAGGGGACCATGACATCATCGTGTTTATCCAGTTTATTTGAGAATGCATATAAGGTAGCATTGCCAGGTAATATGCATGATTCCCAGTTGAACTTGAATTTCAGATAAAAAATGAATATTTTTTACTGTATGTCCCAAATATGGCATATAACATACTTATACAAAAAGATTATTCATTATTTACCTAAAATTCAAATTGAACTAGGAGTCATATTTATTTTTTGTTAATTTAAACAACTTTACCATAGGTACTTCCTAGAAAACAATTAGCTAAAACCCAATTACTTCATGTAGAGGTATCTATTCTAACAAAATCATATCACAAATGCAGACAAAGATATATCTGTAAAAAAAAAATCCCATTTCATGCACTGAATTTCACATGTTTTCTAGGCTTTGGAGATAAAGCAGTAAAACATACAGCAAGGCCCTTCATTTCAAAGAGTTGACATTTCATATTTATTTTTAAGTATAATAAATAAATAAAAATAATAAAATATAAAAATAAAAGAAGATAATGTGGATAGACTGAGGACATAATTTTTATTGGGTGTTAAGGAAAAACCTTAGAAGAGAAATGAGAAATAAAAAGTAGGCACCATGGATGGAAAAGGGAGAGGCATACCAAATATAGAAACAAACATCCTAATATATAAAAAGCCAGGGGCCTTCACGACCTAAACAACCAAATAGAGGACTGAACAGGAGGCTGCGTGAGGCAACCAGGCTGGCAGGGGGTTGGGGGGTGGGGCAGTGAGGGACAGACTGGGCCCTGGGCAGTGGTGGAAGGGAGCTCTCGGCCCAGCAGAGGCATGGTGGAACTCTGGGTCTCCCCCCTATTGGGGGTATGGCTGGCCTTCAAATCCAGGTCCCAGAGCTCCCTGTCACCGCTGCACCCCATCCGGGGCTCAGAGCTCCCTCCAGAGCTCCCTTCCACCACCTTGACTGGGGGTGTAGCCAGCCTTCAAACCCATGGCCCAGAGCTCCATGTTGCCACCGCCCCCAGCTGGGGCCCAGTGGTGAAAGGGAGGTCTGGGCCCCGGCAGGGGCACAACAGAATACTGGGTCTCCCGTGATTGGGGGTATGGCGGGCCTTCAAACCCAGGGGCCAGAGCTCTCTGTAACTGTCTGGGTGGGTGCGCAATTGGAGGCAGGAGGCAGGAGGCAGGAAGCGGGAGGAGGGAGGCGGGGCATCAGTCTGAGTCCTGTCTCCCACCAGCACAGCAGGAGTCAGTCTGGGGAAACTTTCTTAGACTTGCTTGGTGCTGGGACTGGATGCATCTGAGCTCATGGCAGGCTCCACGGAGGTTCCTGGTGGCTGACGGTGCAGAGCTGGAGTGAAGGTGTGTGGGTGTGTGCATGAATGTGGACCCGAGCGACAAACACACATTCACACACCTGCACCCACACAGGGCTTTGGCCACGCCACCCGCGCCTCCCTTGACTTCACCCTCCAGCCCAGATACTCCTAGTCCTGCACCCAGTGGCCTATTCATGCCTAAGATTTCTCAGTAACACAGAGTGTGGGATTCCAGAGTCAGGACTGGGAGCGACAGCACAGTCTCCCCACCATCTGCTTTCCCTGTCCACCCACCCAGGGAGGGGGACAGGGAAGGGCGCTGGGGGCCCTTACTGCTGAGGACTGGCCGGGACGCGGCCCGAAGGTGAGCTGCCCCGCCCCAGGTCCCACTCAAGGCTGGCCCTGCCCCCTGTGCCCCAAGCCAGCCCCGGAACACAGGGAGAGTCAGGGTGTACCCCTCCTCCTGCTGGGAAGGCCCCCACTGTGCTTCCACCTCCTTTGGAAACTTTGCTTTTCCTGCTCTGTCATAGAAGGTAAAACATTTTTAAGTATAATAAATAAATAAAAATAATAAAATATAAAAATAAAAGCAGATAATGTGGAGAGACTGAGGACCTGATTTTTATTGGGTGATAAGGAAAAACATACCAAATATAGAAACAAACATCCTATCTAATAATAGACAAACATGGTAATTAACTGTACCTCTGCTATGCTTCCCATTGGCTAATCAGGGTGATATGCAAATTAACTGCCAACCAAGAAGGCGGCCGGCAGCCACGCAGCTGAAGCCAACATGAGGCTTGGTTGCTCCGGCAATAGAGGAAGTCAAGGTTCCCTGCCTGCCGCAGCCCAGCTCTGAGCTCCGGATGCAACAATGTTGCAATTATAGAAGCTAAACAAACCCAGATACCTCCTTTCAGCAAGCTGGTGCCTCAGAGCTTAGAGGGCCAATGATGGCAACAGAGTTTCAATTATAGAGGCTAAACAAACCCAGATACCTGCTTTCAGCCGGCAACAGCCTCAGAGCTGGAGCCGGCTCACAGCTCCAGTGACAGCTATAGAAGGTAAATAAATCCCAGAATAAAAAATTAAAAAAAAGAAAAAAAAAAAGAGGCTGGGAGCTTCAGTCGCCCGCCAGCCTGAAAACGGCCCTCAGCCCCTCACCCAGGCTGGCCAGGCACCCAAGCGGGACCCCCACCCTGATCTGGGAAACCATTCAGGGCAAACCAGCCGGCCGCCACCCGTGCACCAGGCCTCTATCCTATATAGTAAAAGGGTAATATGCAAACTTACCCTAACAGCAGAAAGACTGGGAATGACTGGTCACTATGACACACACTGACCACTAGGAGGCAGACGCTCAATGTAGGAGCTTCCCTCTGGTGGTCAGTGAGCTCCCACATGGAGGAGCTCTGCTCAGCCACAAGCCAGGCTGATGGCTGCCAGTACAGCAGTGGTGGTGGGAGCCTCTCCTGCCTCCTCAGTAGTGCTAAGGATGTTCAACTGCAGCTTAGGTCTACTCCCCGCTGGCAAGTGGACATCCCCTGAGGGCTGCCGGGCTGCCAGAGGAATGTGTGATTGCCAGCTTAGGCCCAATCCCCCGGGGAGCAGGACTCAGCCAGCAGATGGTCATCCCCCGAGGGGTCCCAGGCTGTGAGAGGGCACAGGCCGGGCTGAGGGATGCCCCCCCCCCCGAGTGCACAAATTTTTGTGCACCGGACCTCTAGTCCTAATATATAAAAAGCCAGGGGTCTTCACGACCTAAACAACCAAATGGAGGACTGGACAGGAGGCTGAGTGAGGCAACCAGGCTGGCGTGGGGGGGGAGGGGGGGGGCTGTAGTGCGGAACAGTCCCCACAGGAGAGCCATAGGGGTGCCAGATCACTTTCCTTCCTTCAAAAGTGCCCTGAAAAGCACACTGACAGCTATGCCAGGAAGGGGTCATTCACGTTCAGCAAGAGTTTGCGATTTGCCAAAGGTGCGTTGAACAGTTTTCTCTTACCCCCTTTGTGGGAGTGTAATCTGATTTAAAACCAATGGACTAAACAAACAGAAGCACTTTCTAGAAAGCCAATTTGAAAATGTGGATCAAAATTCAAGTGAATTAGCTTTGGGCTAAGAGTTTCATGTCTTTGAATGTGTTCTAAGTAAACAGTCAAATAAGCAATTATGTGTACTGTAGTTGTTGATGCCAGGGGAAACTGGAAACAACCTGCCCTGCCATAAAGGGTTAGTGAAGTAGACCATAGTAATGTCAAACATTCAGGGATAACACTGTAGCCATTAAAAATTATGTTTGTACATCCAGTTCATTGATATGAAAAGAAGGCCATAGCCAAATATTAAGTGGAGGGCAGGGGAAGCTCTGAAGAGTGCATGTATATTTATATGTATGTATATTTTATATGTCATGGAAATAATAGTTTTAAAAACAGTGATTCTTCCTGAGCTCTGCAATTGTGAGTGTTAGCAAATTGTGTTTCAGGTGTGACAGGTGTCCTTTGGTGTTCCATACACACAGACATCCTTGCCTATTGGACAGCCTGAACCTTTGCCCCACCTGCCCCTCTCTGCTGTGGCAACATTCCTCTGGTTTGGGCTGGTTTCCTTTTTTCCTTTGCCCAAACCACGCCTTTCCAACAAAAGAATATTAACCAAGCAATCCTAACAACAAGTTTTGTTGCCAACTGCAACTTATGCCTTTTATACAAATGTTGTTGCTTTCAAGTCTACTAAGTTGTATTTCAAAACTTTTATTTTTCTGCAACTTGACCATTTTTTATTCACTTAAAATATTCTAGAGTATTTTAACTACATATAGAAAAGTAGAGAATAATATGACAAATACTTATCTATACTAATAAAAGGTAATATGCTAATTAGACTGGACATCCTTCCGGAGAAAGCCACTGTGGCGGGAGCTGAGGCAGAGGTGATTAGGGGCAACCAGGCTGGCAGAGGAGGTCAGTTAGTGGTAACAAGGCAGACAGATAGGTGAGTGGTTAGGAGCCAGCAATCCAGATTATGAGAGGGATGTCCGACTGCCAGTCAGGCCTAAACCAGCAGTCAGACATCTCCTGAGGGGTCCCGGAATGGAGAGGGCGCAGACTGGGCTGAGGGACCTTCCCCACCGTGCATGAATTTCCTGCACCTGGCCTCTAGTAAAGGTTATAAAACGTAGCATATTAAAGCAACAGCAAGAAAAAGAAGAATGATAGTGCAGTAGGGTACGATAAGTGCATGGAGAAGTGTATGAAACAAAGTCATAGGTGTATGCAGGATCAGATTAATTTGAGAGCCAAAGGTCAGAGTAATGAATTTTGATTTTGTGGTAAATGCAGAAGGAAGCAAAGAGAGGTGGTTAAGCAGATAAAAGTGAAAAAATATGATTTGTGTTTTATAAAGATAATTCTAATCAATAGAGTATAAGCAGTCAAGTTTGCAAACTAAGCTACCAATGAGGAGGGTCTTATAGGGAGTGGCTAAGTAGTAGTAGTAGGGAGATGAAAATTGCATGTACAGTAGTCACCTCTTATCCGTGGGTTCACTTTTCACAGTTCCAATTACTCATGGTTTCAGCTTCCCACTGTTAACCATGATCCAAAAATATTAAATGGGAAATTCCAGAAATAGACAATTCATAAATTTCAAATTGCTCACAGCTATAAGTAGCTTGATAAAATCCCATGCCATCCTGCTCTGATCTGCCCAAGAGATAAATGATCCGTTTTTCAGGATATGCACTCTATATGTACAGTACAGTAAGATATTTTGAGAGAGATCACAGTTCTATAATTTTTATTACAGTATACTGTTATAATTGTTCTACTTTATTATTGTTATCTCTTACTGTGCCTAATTTATAAATTAAACTTTACCATAGTTATGTATGCATAGGCAACAAACATAGTACATATTTGCAGGGTTCAGTACTATCCATGGTTTCAGGCATTCTCTGAGGGTCCGGAGTTATCCCCTGTGGGTAAGAGGGGACTGCTGTATTAGGAACATGATGAGTTTGAGGTGACAGGATTTCCTGGCAGATTGGTTGTGGGGATTAAGATTAGAGAGGAGTCAATAGTAACTGGTACTTCTTGGCTTAAGGAATTGTAGCAATATTATTGAAGTATGCATAACCAAAAGAGTGTGTGGGCTGAACATTTCATTTAGAGTATGTTTACTTTGAGACAATTAACAGATATTAGAGTGGAAATGTAAAGTAGCAGCCAGTTCTGATTTGGAGTTCAGGAGAGAGAGCAAAGCTGAAGATGTAAATTAACAGTGGACAGGATTTTCTGGAAGTTGCTATAAATAGAGGAGAAAGTGGTAACACATTTTAGTCCTGAAAAGCAGATCTAGAGGAGCAGCCTGCAAGGGAGGCTAAGTCAGAGCAGCCATGAAGTCAGGAGAACTCAATATAGTATGAGAGAGAGAGAGAGAGAGAGAGAGAGAGAGAGAGAGAGATTGATTTGTTATTTGTTTCCAGAAAATGGGATCGGTCAAACTGGTCAAAATGAGTCCTGTAATGAGGTAATTTGAGAGCTGAGAAGGGACCACTTGGTATTTGGCAATATGGTGGGCATTGGCAATTCGGTAAGAAAAAATAAATTCAGTGGCATGGTCAGGGGCAGAAGTCTGGCTGAACTTGATGAAGGGGAAAATGCAGATGAGAAAGTGAATATAAAACTACTGACAACTCATTCAAGAAGCCAGGCTGTAAAAGAGAGAATGACAATGGGGTTGTCTTTTTTTAAAGCAGAATTTTTTTAATAGATAGAAGAACTTAAAGAATGTCTAATGTTGATGAAGGTAATACAATAGAGAGAAATTGATGGTGCAGAAGAGAGAAATTTTAGGACTAATGACCTTAAAAGATGAGACAGCACGGGATCTGAAGCACAGGTAGGACTGACCATTGATGAGATGAGGGTGCTTCCTTAACTGTAGTAATGATCAGATAAGAGTAAAGGAGAGGGGAGTACATGGGAGGTTTTAAATAATAAAGGAAAATATTTAATACTTTGAAATATGGCTACAACTTTAAAAATCTGAGAACTGAGAAATGAACCATATCATGTAATGTAAGGCAGCCATTAAATATGAATCTGGGAGAGGGGGAAAATCTCACAATGTTAATTTAGAGAGGATTAAAACTAAAACTATATATATATATATATATATATATATATATATATATATATATATTATGATATCAAGTATGTAAGAAATATATGAGAATAGAAACACCTCTGCTAAAATAAAAATAGTGGTTAATTATGGGCTTTGTTATTATATATATAGAATTATTTCATACTTCAGATGTTTATATAATCAGATAAATTATTTTAAAATATATTTCACAATAACAGATTAATACAAGATGAAAAGGGATTCTGCATCCCACTTCACAATTCCCACATATCAGCAGATTAATTCTAGTTCAGATTTATTTTAATTTATTATTATTTTTATAAATTTTAGATGAAAGGCCAAGTAATAAATAAGAAATGCATAATCAAAAACTGTTTTTAGAAATATTTGAGAGTCTCCTAAAGAAAAGCTCCATAGAAGAAAAACAACTTGTATCCAGCATTTTAGAATAATATATTAGTCTTGAAATATTTTTTATTATAAGAGGAAGATATGTAAGAATTGATAAAAAAAAAAAAGGGGAGGGGGGATAAGATGACATTACAGAACTAAATATATATCCAAGAACTACTTTAATCTCCTTAAGGGAGACTATAGAGGAGATGCTGGGAAGGGAACATGATTTGCTTCAGATATAGGATTTTACAGTGTCAATTACTTTTATATCTTGCAACACAGTTACATTTCCATAGCTTTTCATCCAGAGAAGAGAGATTTTCAGGGCTTAGTGGTTTTTAAAAACAAGTATAGGGCTCTTTATACATGCTTTTAAATAAGTTAGTAAAACATCTGGTTTCCAGTCATACTAAGAGGTTGCCTTTGCTGTATTAAATAGTAAAAGGAAAATAAAGTGACCTTTTTCTTTTTAGAATATAAGTATGCTAGAGCCTTTAAAAATATATGATGCATCTTTGATAGAGCCTTTCAAGTAAGTTTTTTGTTAATATCTTATGTTAACAGGTAGAGATCTACCTGCAAGCATGTGCTGCTTTGCTGGAATTATCTTCTTAGTTATTGTTCTCATTAAATAAACCATAAAACTATGAAGGATAGGAACTGCATCCTATCTGCGCTCACATTCTCACAATGCAGAATGGTACCTGGAATATGGTAAGTGCACAATATATTTGTTGATGAATGGATGAATGGAAGGAGGGAGAAAAGAAGAATATATATTCTATAGACACCTCATAGTCTCAAAGGATGCTAAGTATTTTTAAAAACATATATTTATTTTCATGGCTCCTGAAGAAATCACTCTCCAGAGTTGTAATTTCATGGAGCAAGCATCCTCATTGGAAGTGTTTGGGGGACTGGAGAGGCCATCAGTCTTTCAGGCTGTTTGTTGATCTGGAACATTGCATCAAAAACATGAAAATTAGAAATGAAAAAAAAAAAGTTCTCTGTACTTTCCTAAGGGAGACTTATTTCTAATCGATTGAACATTCCTGAATGCATTCTTAAGTCTTTGTAGAAGTATTAAAACAATGACTCATCGTGTAGTAAGATAACAAACAGCATCAGTTGTGACTACAGAACAAACAGCTGCTTGTAAACATCATGAATATCCAAACCAGTAACTGGGCCATATTTTAAAGTGACTTATGGCATAGTAACAACCCTGATGTTATAGGATTGCTCAGATGAAAACAGGAAAAAAATGACTTAATTCAGAATTCAAGCACTTACCTAATATTTTTTCTAGCCCTCATGCATGGTATTATAATAGGTTTTACACAGAATGAAAAATAGGTGAATTGGACAATGGGAACTGAGAGGGGATGTTATTTCTGACCATGAAGATATATTTATCATTTGCATGAAAAATCAATAAATAGTTTGGATATTTATAAAAGCTATTTTTTTAAAACCCAATGATTTCAGTACCTCCCATAACTAAAAAAGCTGAGTAGTATTCTGAATAGTTTTTCTTTTGCTCTATGAAATTATCTTTATTTCATGTCCACCTAGAACTAGATCCCTTATGAAAACCTATTCTAAACAAAATATAGCCATCTAGTCCTTTAAAAAAGAAAGCACAAAGATCCATAAATTATATAAACTAAAAATTTAGTTGCAATTAGTTGTAACCAAATATACAAACTAGTTATATTACATGTAATGCCATTCTTTCAAGATTACTATATATTTTTACACAAAGCATAATTCCCTAACTAAATATATAATTGTTTTATTAATTCTTCTTACATACATTTACTGAGAGCTTACCCCATACCAGAATCTGTGCAAGACACTAAAGATTTTGCTCATGGAGATCCTAGTTTCCTATGTTCAGAGAGAGAGCTGTCAATCACATTATTGGAAATGAATATAAAATGTTAGCTATGGCAAGTGCAAGAATAAACAGGTGTTGGGCCTATACACTTGTAATAGGGAGTTTCATCTGTATCTAAGTCTTCTATGAAAATCAATACAAAATCTAAAAAGGTTAGCATTTTTCCATGAAAAATAGACTAAAATTTACTTTTCTATTTATTATTAGTCAGCTTAAAAGAAAGTTACATTTTTCTCATACTAAGAATAAAATGTCATAGTTATCTACAGTTTTGAAATTTTTGTCCATCTACACTAATAAAAAACAAACATGCAAATTGAGCGCACCATCACTATGCCTTAAGCCACGCCCACCAGCCAATCAGAGTGACTGTATGCAAATTAACCCAACAAGTGGCGGCCGGCAGCCACGGAGCTGGAGTGAGCAGGAGGCTTGGTTGCTCCAGTGATGGAGGAAGACAAGCTTCCCTCCCTGCCCTGGCTGGCTCTGAGCTCCACTCAAGGCTACAAAGTTTCAATTATAGAAGGTAAATAAACCCCAGAATAAAAAAAAAGAAGAAAAAAAGGAGAGGCTGGGAGCTTCCGTTGCTGGGGGCTTGGCCAGCCTGAAAACAGCCCTCAGCCCCTCACCCAGACTGGCCAGGAACCCCAGTAGGGACCCCCACCCTGAAGGGGGTGTGACCAGCCTGCAAACACCCATCAGCCCCTCACCCAGGTTAGCTACACCCCCATGGGGTGAAGGTCCCCACTGGGCAGCTTGGCCAGCCTGAAAACAGCCATCAGCCCCTCACCCAGGTTGGCCAGACACCACAGCGGGTCCCCCACCCTGATCCAGGACACCCTCAGGGCAAACCAGCTGGCCCCCACCTGTGCACCAGGCCTCTATCATATATAATAAAATGGTAATATGCAAATTGATCCTAACAGCAGAATGACTGGGAATGACTAGTCACTATGGCACACACTGACCACCAGGGGACAGACACTCAATGCAGGAGATGCCCCCTGGTGGTCAGTGCGCTCCCACAGTGGGAGCTCTGCTCAGCCACAATCCAAGCTGATGGCTGCCAGCTCAGCAGTGGTGGCGGGAGCCTCTCCCGCCTCCTCAGCAGCACTAGGGATGTCCGACTGCAGCTTAGGTCTGCTCCCTGCTGGTAAGTGGACATCCCCCGAGGGCTGCCAGGCTGCCAGAGGGATGTCTGACTGCCAGCTTGGGCCCGATCCCCCAGGGAGCAGGCCTAAGCCAGCAGGTGGACATCCTCCGAGGTGTCCCAGACTGCAGGGGGGCATAGGCCAGTCTGAGGGACCCCCCAAGTGCACAAATTTTTGTTCACCGGCCTCTAGTTGAAAATAATAAAAGTATATATGTGTGTTTAATTTAGGATTAATATTATAAATAAAATAATCATGATTATTATATTTAGGGAGATTTACTTCAATTAGTAAAATTTAAATTTAAAGAGGAAGTGGGTATATGGCATTATTAGCTTTTTAAAATTATTTTTATTGATTTCAGAGAGGAAGGGAGAGAAAGAGAGAGAGATAGAAACATCAATGATGGGAGAGAATCATTGATGGCTGCCTCCTGCACATCCCCTACTGGGGACCGAGACCACAACCCAGACATGTGCCCTTGACCAGAATCAAACCTGGAACTCTTCAGTCCGCAAGCCGACGCTCTATCCACTGAGCCAAACCCACTAGGGCATGGCATTATTAGCTTTCCTAAGAAATTTATCTAGCTATCACTGATTTTCTATTTCCATAAACATTAACCTAAAAAACAAAACATGTACCTCTCCCCTCTTAATTAGACATTTGCACAGTAAAACACCTATGTTATTAATTCAGAGTAGTGTTCTTCTAGAGGCTGGTTGTGCTCTTTGTAAGCACAATGAAAGAGATGAGAAATAACAGAGCCCCATAACCATTGGCAGCTCTAAACCTGCATAATGGCCTGCAAATCAAGAATGAGGGCTCTGGAATCAGATCGCCTGGGTTCAAATCCCAGCTCTGTCATTTACCAAACACTCCTTGAATTGGGCAAGTCACTTCTCTATGAACCTCTTTTGGTTTCCTCATCTGCAAAGCAAATTTGTTCTGAAACTACATAAGACAATGAATATAACAGTTTAGCACAGTACTTAGCACACAGTGTACTATAGTGCATGTTACATATTTATTACAGGAGGTACAGGTACAGGAACAGCCTTAAGTCAATGACCAAGACATGAACTTTAATCTTTCTTTGTGTTCTTTATAAGCCACGCCCACTTGTTATTTATCTCATGAAATATAGAGTTCTGTCATCCTGAGTTTTTTTTAATATCAAAGTATGCTCACCCCACAGGGTATGACAAGTATTTTAATATGATAAGAGTCTAACTTTTCTATATAGATGGGTAATGAAATTGCAGAACAAATAACTATTTTCAAGCATTTGTCCTTTCTGTGTCACCAACATTAATTCCTCAAAAGTAGTTGAGTTGGATCTTCTAATTTTTTAATACTATGACCACTTCATCTTGGACATAAGAAAGATATTGCAAGATATTGCTTCTCCATTGTCATTTTCCTTTCTTTCCCTCCTCAATCTTCCACATTTCAGTGATCTCTTCCATGATTGGTATTAAGATGAGAAAATCTTAAGAGTGATTAAGGATTCTTGAATTCAAATAGTGAAGTGCCGGGGTCCAACCCCAGCAGGTCCAGGGGTCCCCAAAGGTGTGGATGGAGTCGGCGAAGAAGGAAGAACACGGAGACAGTGTTCAGTTGATCAGCAGCCTAGCCAGGATCTCTAGCCAGGATCTCCAGCCAAGTTCTGGTCTGGATCTCCAGCGAAGTTCTGCTTAGGATCTCCTGCCAGGGTCTGTGTCCATGTTCTCTTGCTAGGTTCTGTCTCTAGGTTCTGAGGCCAGTTTCTATCCAGGAACTTTTGCCATGTTCTCTCCAGCGAAGTTCCTCTGTCTCTAGAGAACGTTCTGTGTAGGTTCTGTGCCTAGGTTCTGTCTCTCTTCGTTCTGTCTTCTTACATCTGTATTTATACCAGTTGATTCCAATCCTATCAATCTCTATTTCAAAGGTTAGGGCGTTTCTTATCTCCATGCCAGGGAGTAAAGATTATGTAGCTTAAGCATGATTGTTCGTAGTTAAAGTGATTAATTACCCACCTGGCACTTAGTTAAGAGGTTTTATTCCCTCCCTAACTTCAGGGGAAAATCCCTACCTGGGGAAACAACCTTTCTCAGAGACCTTGGTTAAAACACATAGTGCCAAGAAGGTGAGCAAACATATTAAGAACAGTATGCCATATATGCCAGGTTCCTTGAAATAGCAAGCATGGACCGGCTTCCGGCAGTGAAGTATGATTCTTCTACTGGCATAGGATCAAAAGGTCTCAATAAGACACAAAATATTTCTTTCGGAACTATGGATTTGCAAAGTAATTTTAATTAGTAGGTAAATATTTAGTTTACCATTTTTGCTGATGGGTTTTGGAAAATGAATTATCTAAGAATCAGTGTAAGAATGAACCATGCTGAGACTCTCCTCCATTAATCACAAGTTTTCCAAGTGATATTAAACAAATGACTTCTTTTATTTTTTTATTTTGTTTCCAGAATGGGGATGCTAAGTATAAATATATTTCAGTTAAACAATTACACTTTTCTGAAGACTGTTTCATCCCCATTTATAGGAGGGGAAATGAGTGCTTATAAATCAGTGCAAAACTAGTGAGAATTTAGTACAGCAAATCTGTTGTTTCAAATTCAACTAAAAGAAAATCTTATCATTTATAAACAAAGGACTGAAAAAGTGGATCAAGCCAGAATTTGTCCATGAAGAATAAAGGAAAGAACTTTACTGAATACCAAGGACCAATGTAATACTTATTTTGAAGAGCAAATATTTTTTATTATGCTTTCATACATTGAGAAGTAGCTTATTTAATCTTTGAAGTTTTTTGGGTTTTTTTTAGTTTTACTTTTTGCTATTGTTTCTTTTTGAAGTATGTATATGATAGAAAAATCTGTAGCCTTCTATATTATTTGGTCAAACAAATAATAAAATAGTAAAATATAAGCATTATTTTCATCTTTTTAAATATTTGATTTTTTTAAAAAGTAAATAATATTTTTTAAATATACTTTATTGATTTTTTTTACAGAGAGGAAGGGAGAGGGATAGAGAGTTAGAAACATCAATGAGAGAGAGAGAAACATCGATCAGCTGCCTCCTGCACACCCCCTACTGGGCATGTGCCCGCAACCAAGGTACATGCCCTTGACTGGAATTGAACCTGGGACCCTTCAGTCAGCAGGCCGACACTCTAACCACTGAGCTAAACAAGTTAGGGCGAAAAAGTAAATAATATTTTTTAAAAAATTAAATAAGAACTGCAAAAGTTCTTTATAGTGACATAGAAGACACAAGAAAAGGAGAATTACTATTTTTAAAGAAGAAAGCATTGCCGAAACCGGTTTGGCTCAGTGGATAGAGCGTAGGCTTGCAGACTGAGGGGTTCCAGGTTCGATTCCGGTCAAGGGCATGTACCTGGGTTGCGGGCACATCCCCAGTGGGAGATGTGCAGGAGGCGGCTGATCGATGTTTCTCTCTCATTGATGTTTCTAACTCTCTATCTCTCTCCCTTCCTCTCTGTAAAAAATCAATAAAATATATTAAAAAAAAAAAGAAGAAGAAAGCATTAATGATGGTAATGTCACAGAAGAAAAGGCAAATCATTGTTAGTGGTATTGTAAATTGGTGCAGCAATTATGGAAAATAGTATGGAGGTTCCTCAGAAACTAAAAATAAAACTACCAAATGACCCAGCAATTCTACTTCTCGGTATTTATCTGAAGAAACTCAAACTATATCCCTATGTTATTTGTAGCATTATTTACAATAGTTAAAACAGTAAAGCAAGCTACATGTCTAAGTGTCCATCAATAAGCAACAGGATAAAGAAGAGGTGTTATATGCAATGTAATGTTACTCGGCCATAAAAAAAAAAAAAAGAATGAAATCTTTCCACTTGCAACAACATGGATGGCCCTAGAGGGTATTATGTTAAGTGAAATAAGTCAGACAGAAAAACACAAATATCATATGATTTAACATAAGCAAACAAACAAAACAGAAACAAACTCATAGATACAGAGAACAAATTGATGGCTGCTAGATGGGAGGGTACGGTGGATGGGTGAAAAGGCGAAAGGATTAGGAAGTATAAATTTACATTTATAAAAAGTCATGGGGATGTAAAGTACAGCATAAGGAAGATAGCCAGTAATATTTTCATAACTTTGTATGGTGTCATTTGGGGACTAGACTTACTGGGTGATCGTTTTTAAAATTATGTAAATGTTTATTCACCATGCTGTACACTGGAAAATAATATAATAGTGTATGTTAACTATAATTAAAAAATAAAAATGAAAATATTGCTTTTTAAAATCCAGTAGAAAAAAGAGACAAATTAATTGACAGCAAACAAACTAAAAATGTTTAAAAGCAGGAATTTGTCATTCAATAATAATTTTATGTTTAACAATGCCAAAATACTGATCATTTTTCAACAGAAATCATAGCTTCAAGATCAGTAAAAGTGCTAAAACTAAGTAACGCATTAATGAAAATGCCTACCACCTATGTATCTAGATAGTCCTCCCCAAAATGACAAAATAATAATAAATGATGATAATAATAATAAGGTAGGATAAAATAAGGAGGAGAATGTTTAAATGTTCAAAGAGCTGCATATGCATATGCTCTAAAAGATGATTCCAATTTACTAAATGTTATCTTCTGCGGGATAAAGGAGCATCTCCAAAACGTGACTGACTCACAAAACTCTGCCTTCCACTGTCACAGTAAATATAACAATATCTTCCATTCACTCTATGTTTTTCATAGGTGTTGAGTAAAAAACTTGGAAAACAACCTATTGTCTCTACACAGAGAGGTATAAAAGCTAGTTTTCGGTATTTGTAATCACATTCCTTGATTCTTATGTCTAAATATGCACAACAGCTGCAATTATTCTCAGATTTGAGAATTTGTCTTCTGAGAGTGCCTTTCATCAGGAAGAAACACCGAGACAATAGTGGAGCAGTGTTTGGGCATTGCACGATGCCTTTAATCGGGCAATAACAGAAACACATTTTCTAAATCATTAGCACTGTCCCCAGACACTATCATGATGTCACAATCTAAATGCCATGTGAAAAAAATCTCATCATTCCAAGGACTATGGGAAAGCCTTTTTTCCATCCCATAATTTAGCTCTTTCTTTCAATAAAAATAACAGTTTTTAATAACGCTTGAGCCACCAATGTTAATCCACCTTGGAAATCTTCTTCATGCCTTATTTTTGCTTACGAAAGAAAAGAAAATGTCTGCACCTGGCATCGAAACACAAGTAAAACTTAGTCCTCAACAGTTAGTTAAAGACTCAAAGTAAATAAAATGAAACTAATATCCTCATTATTAGATTAAACATATGAACTGAATAAATAGGCACTTGTGAACACAGTTCAAACTGCCTTTGGCTTTAGAACTTATCAGTGAATTTCTGTTCTGTTTGAAGATTAATGTTTTCAGCATAGATTTGGCTTACTAATTTTCTGTGTATATTTTTCATCTTATCACTTTACGATGTTTGGAGTCACAACACATAATTTTTTTATCAGACATATGGACCAAATTACCAAAATAGACCTAAGACTAATAGAAACTAATCTTGTCCTACAAGCACTAAAGGTATTAAAAGACTCTCAAGAAAAATTTGCCATACCCAAAATGATTTGGGCAACAACATTGATAGACCACTGCATACCTATTAGAGATACTAAAACTGGGAAACAACAAAAATGTCCTTCAGTTGAATAGATAAACTAGTTAATACAAACAGTGAATTATTTTTAGGCCATAAAAGCAAATGAGCTATCATACCATGAAGAGGCATTGAGGTGAAACAAGCCAATCTAAAAAGGCTACCAACTATATGATTCCAACTATACAAAATTCTGGAAAAGGAAAAACTATAGAGACAAAAAAAACCCTGAGAGGGTGGTGTAAGATGAATAGGCAAAATACAGAGGAATTTTAGGGCAGTGAAAATACTCTGTATGATATAGTATATGTATGATATAGTATATGTATGATATATAATGATGAATACATGTCATTATGTTTTTGTCCAAAACCCATAGAATGCACAATAACAAGAGTGAACCCTAAAGTAAACTATGGACTTTGGGTGATTTTGTGTCACTGTAAAGTCTTCCTTGGGAAAAAAAAAGTCATTCAGTGATCCTCTTTATATTGGGGGAGGCTATGCAAGTGTGGGAACAGAGTATATAGAAAAATCTTTGTATCTTTCTAGCAATTTTGTTGCAAACCTAAAGCTGTTCTAAAAAATAAAGTCTTTTTGAACTTATAATTGCATTTAAGAAAAATATTTCTTTAAACAATCCTGTATAATAAGAGCCTAATATGCAAATAGACTGGACTGCAGAACAACCAGCCTGCTGGGGGCAGGGCCGGCCAGCAGGCAGCGCCAGGCCACCCAAGGCGGATGCCAGCGCACAGAGGGAGGCAACTGGTGGTGGCGATGGCGGGCGATGGGGAGGGGCGGTGGGGGTGGCGCTGGCCCCCCTCCTCCATCACCCCACTGGTCACCTCCTGCAGAGGTTTAGTCAGCTCAGCTGCACTGGCCTTTCTACTTTCATATTCAGGTTCAACCACAGCATTTTTAAGATTGGGGCGGTAGGGAGCAAGTGCTCTTCCTACTGGATGCAGGGACTTAAATGCCAGCCTCATGTATGTCCACAGGTCACCAGCAGACACCGCTGTGACCAGGGAATGTGACACAGGCATAGGCTGGCCAAAGAGTGGGCTCTTCCTCCCTGTGCTGCTGCTGGGGCCGCACACCCTCCCTGCCTCCTTCCGCCTCGGGCTGCATCCCTGACGGCAAAGCCACCAGCTTCCAGCAAGCGGGCCACTAACCACAGCGGCGAGCCACAAAGACCATAAGTGCATCCCCGTGGTCTTCAGCTGGGACTCCTCCTGAGTCCCTGTTCACCCTGCCCCGTGCTCACTGGCAGCCAGTTGGACCCTCCAACCTCCCGGCTGGCTCCGCCCCCAATCAGGCTGGCCAGTGACCCTGACAGGAGTGAGGAGGGAACCCGATTCCTCCAGGGTGGCATCAGCGACAGAATATGTCTGAAGACCAACTATTGGCACAGCATGCCTCTGAAGCCAAAAGAAGCTGGTGTCATCGACAAAATATGTCTGAAGAACAGCCATCAACACGTACTACCGATACTGGTAGGAACTGTCCTCACAGTGAAATTGAAGTAAATGAGGATGCAATTATCAAACATAGTTGTGGTGGAAGGACTGTTACATGTCAATTTTGCCTATCACTAAATTTCTCTGATGAAAAACCATCTGATGGAAAATTTACTTGATGTTGTAGCAAAGGTAAAGTTTGTCCAAATGATATACATTTTCCAGAATGCCCAGCATATTTTAAAAAATTAATGATAAATGAAGGATCTGACAATAAAAATTTCATGGAAAAATATTTGTTCCATAAATAGTTCTTTTGATTTTGCTTTAATGAGTGCAAATACTGCATCACCATCAGGATATGGGCCATACTGTTTTAGAATACACGGACAAGTTTATCATCATACTGGAACTTTACATTCTTCGGATGGTGTTTCTCAGAAGTTTGCTCAACTCTATATTTTAGATACGGCCAAAGTGACGAGTGAAAAATTAGCAATGCCAGAAAACCAAGGTTGCTCAGAAAGACTCATGATAAACATCAAAAATCTCATTCATAAAATAAACAAATTAACAAAATCATACAAGATGCTACATGAAGTCAAAAAGGAAGTCCAATCTGAAGCAGCAGTGAAAGGTATTGCTCCCACAGAAGTAACAATGGCAATTAAATATGTTCATAATAGTGATCCGGGTAGATATAACTCTCCCCATGTAACCAAAGATGGAGAGCCTCCTTTTGAAAGGGATTTGCTCATTCATGGTAAGCCAGATCCCAATAATCTGAATGCCACTAAAATGAAATAAATCAGTATCCTGTTTCCTACATTAGATGCAATGACATATCCTATTCTTTTTCCACATGGTGAAAACAGCTGGGGAACAGATATTGCATTAAGACTCAGAGATGACAGTGTAATCAACAATAACACTGGATGAAATGTAAGGACACGAGTCACACAAATACAGTATTATGGATTTCATCTCTCCGTCTGGGACACATTCAATCCTTTTTTAAATGCAGGAAAATTAACTCAACAGTATATTGTTGATTCACATTAAAAAATGGAAGCCAATTGGATTAATTTCATCAAAGCAAACCAATCTAAGTTGAGATTTGAAAAATATAGTGTTTTGATGGATTATCTCACATCTAGACCTGAAAATGGCAATGTGCTGATTGGTAAAATGATAATACCTCCATTGTCTTTTGAGAGTAGTCCCAGAAATATGCAGCAGCAATATCAAGATGCTATGGCAATTGTAACGAAGTATGGCAAGCCCGATTTATTCATAACAATTACATGCAAACCAAAATGGGTAGATATTATAAACAATTTAAAATGCTGGCAAAAAGTTAAAAACAGACCTGACTTGGTAACCAGGGTTTTTAATTTTAAGCTGAATGCTCTTTTAAATGATATATGTAAATTCCATTTATTTGGCAAAGTAATAGCTAAAATTCATGCCATTGAATTTCAGAAATGTGGACTGCCTCTCACTCACATATTATTGATATTAGATAGTGAATCTAAATTACGAATGGAAGACAACATTGACCGTATAGTTAAGGCAGATATTCCGGATGTAGACCAGTATCCTCGACTTTTTCAAATTGTAAAATCAAATATGGTACATGAACCATGTGGAATACAAAATCTAAATAGTCCATGTTTTGAAAATGCAAGATGTTTAAAGAGATATCTGAAAGAATTTCAAAATGGAACCACTAGAAATATTGATGGATATCCCAAATACAAATGAAGATCTGGTAACACCATGTCTATTGGAAATAAAGTTGTTGATAACACTTGGATTGTCCTTTATAACCCGTATTTGTGCCTTAAATATAACTGTCATATAAACGTTAAAGTTTGTGCATCAATTAAAAGTGTCAAATATTTATTTAAATACAACTATAAAAGGCACGATTGTTCAAATATTCAAATTTCTGAAAAAAAAATATTATCAATCATGACAAAGTACAGGACTTCATTGACTCCAGGTATGTGAGCACTCCTGAGACTGTCTGGAAACATTTTGCAATGTGAATGCATGACCAATCTCATGCAATCACAAGATTAGCTATTCATTTGCCTAATGACCAGAATTTGTATTTTCATACTGATGATTTTGCTGAAGTTATAGATAAGGCTGAAAGGCATAACTCAACTTTTATGGCTTGGTTCTTATTGAATAGAGAAGATTCAGATGCACACAATTATTATCATTGGGAGATTCCACAACATTATATGTTTAATAATTCTTCATGGAGAAAATTCCAAAAGGAATAAAGTATTAGGTAGATTGTTCACTGTGAGCTTTAGAGAACCAGAACAATATTTCCTTAGAATTTTGCTTCTGCATGTAAAAGGTGCAATAAGTTTTGCTGATCTGCGAACTGTAGGAGGTGTAACTTATGATACATTTCCTGAAGCTGCTAAACATCAAGGATTATTAATCGATGACACTATATGGAAAGATACGATTGACAATGCAATGATCCTTATTATGCCAAAACAACTACAGCAACTTTTTGCATATATATGTGTGTTTGGATGTCCTTCTGATGCAGAAAAATTATGGGATGAGAATAAATCTTATTTTATTGAAGATTTCTGCTGGAAATTACACCAAAGAGAAGGTGCCTGTGTGAACTGTGAAATTCATGCCCTTAACGAAATTCAAGAAGTATTAGCATTGCATGGAATGAAATGTTCGCATTTCAAATTTCCGGACTATCCTTTATTAACGAATATATCTACATGTGATGAATCCTATGAGTGACAACAGGTAGAGGTTTTGATAAATTCTCTGAATGATAAACAGTTGACAGCCTTTCATACTATAACTTCCACCATCAAAGATCAAACTGTACACCCCAAATGCTTTTTCTTGGATGGTCCAGTTGTTAGTGGAAAAACATATCGTTATAAAGTTTTAATACATTACATTAGAGGTCATGGCGGTACTGTTTTTACCTACAGCGTCTAGAGTAGCAGTTCTCAACCTGTGGGTCGCAACCCCTTTAGGGGTCCAACGACCCTTTCACAGGGGTCGCCTAAGACCATCAGAAAACACATATTTTTGATGGTCTTAGGAACCGAGACACCGCTCCTCTATCCATCTCCAGGCGGGTCCGCCCACATGCAGATATGCCCACATACAAGTACCCAGCGTGATGACATCATTGCGCCTATCTTATCACATACACCCCGTACAAATACAGGTGTGTGTGACAGGGTTGGCGCCATACTGTACTTATGCGGACCAGTCACACATGTGTAGAGAGCAGCCGCTGTGTTGAAAGCAGCTACTGTGCTGAAAGCAGCAGTATTGGAGGTAAACCGACACTTCCTGAATTATAATTACTGGGTAAATGTAAAATCATGTACTGTAAAATCATCAACTACTGCAAAAAATATATATAAATATATATCTGTACCATGGGAACTTAATCTGGATGCTGATCAGTCTTTTTGTATTCAGCTGTGGTTGATGTGAATACTGCCCCCTTGTGATAGTAACAGGTATGTAAAAAAACAACACAGAATGGTAAATCATAGGAAACTTTAATAACTGTATTGACTGAACTATGCCATGTATCATCTTTTGTATTATTAAAGTTATTGTTATATATTATTTTCATTAGCAAACCATCCCATGACAATGGATTGTGTAGAGAAGAACGTTAAGAAAAGAAAATATAGTGAGGATTTTTTACAGTATGGTTTTACCTCAATAATTACAGCAGGAATTGAGAAACCTCAAGTATTATTTGTTGTGAAGTTCTATCAGCCAAATCTATGAAGTCGAACAAACTAAAACGCCATTTTGATAGCAAGCATCCGAGCTTTGCCAGCAAGGATACCAACTATTAGAAGCAAAGCTGATGGACTCAAGAAAGCCAGACTTGACACTGGTGGCAAGTATCACAAACAAAATGTAGCAGCCGTTGAAGCTTCATATTTGGTGGCGCTCAGAATCACCAGAGCTATGAAACCTCACACCATTGCTGAGGATTTACTGTTGCCAGCGGCCAGAGACAGTGTTCGAGTTATGATCCGAGACAAATTTCTTATGAAATTGAGTGCAATTTCCTTATCTAACGACACTGTCTGCAGAAGAATAGATGACATGTCTGCTGATATTCTTGATCAGGTAATCCAGGAAATTAAATCTGCTCCACTTCCAAAATTTAGTATCCAGCTTGATGAATGTGCAGACGTTGCAAACTGTTCACAGTTACTGGTTTACATGAGGTATATTAATGATGCAACTTTAAAGATGAGTTTCTTTTTGCAAACCTCTTGAAACAATAAGTATTGCACGTGATGAATTTGACATAGTTGGTTCATTTCTGAAAGAGCATAAGATCTCTTGGGAAAAGGTTTGTGCTGTTTGCACAGATGGTGATCCAGCTATGCTAGGATGTCGATCTGGATTTCAACGTTTGGTACTGAATGAGACACCAAAAGTCAATGGAACTCACTGTATGATTCATTGGCAAATATTAGCAAAGAAGATGCTGCACAAGAGTTACAAGAAGTAATGAAAAGCGTCATAAGTTGTGTCAATTTTGTAAAGGCTAGAACTTTAAACAGTCGACTGTTTTTGCAACTGTGCAATGAGATGGATGCGCTGAACAATGCTCTACTATTTCACACTCAAGCGAGATGGTTGTCGAGAGGAAAAATTTTAAAACGTGTTTTTGAGCTTTATGATGAACTCAAAATGTTTTTTAATCAGAAAGCAAGACTGCAGTTTGAAGCACTTTTCAGCGATAAAAGTGAACTGCAGAAAATAGCTTACTTGGTTGACATCTTTACCATCTTGAATAAGTTAAATTTATCACTGCAAGGACCAAATGCAACATGCCTCAATTTGTCTGAAAAGATCTGATCATTCCAAATGAAACTTCAGCTTTGGCAAAAAAAAATGGATGAAAATAAAATTTACATGTTGCCTACCTTATCTGCTTTCTTTGAGGAACATGACATTGAACTAGACAAAAGCATTATGATGATAATTTCTGTGAAAGAACACTTGCACATGCTAGCAGACAAAATTTCATCACACTTTCCAAATCTACCTGACACCCCATTTGCACTTGCCAGAAGCCCATTCACAGTCCAAGTTGAAGATATTCCTGAGACAGCACAAGAGGAGTTCATTGAACTTATTAACAATGATGCAGCGAGAACCGATTTCTCTACAATGCCAGTTACAAAATTCTGGATCAAGTGTTTGCAGTCATATCCTGTTCTGTCTGAGACTGTGTTGCGCCTTCTTCTTCCATTTCCAACAACACATTTTTGTGAAACAGGGTTTTCCAGCTTGTTGGTTATCAAGTATAAATACAGAAGTAGACTTGCTGTGGAAAATGATCTTCGTTGTGCTCTTGCAAAGACTGCCCCGAGAATTTCTGATCTGGTGAGAAAGAAGCAATCTCAACCTTCGCACTGACGTTGGCTTTTTACGCATACTGTCGCAAAATAAAGCAATGTAGTTTACTGTTGTTATATTAAGACTGTTACCCATGCTACACCATGCTTCAAGAAAAAATTTCATTTATTTGTAATTAGAAATAAATATTTCATAATATATAATTACATATTGTTTTTGTGATTAATCACTATTTATGCTTTAACTATGTTCAGCTTGTAACAATGAAAGTACATCCTGTATATCAGATATTTACATTCTGATTCATAACAGTAGCAAAATTACAGTTATGAAGTAGCAACAAAAATAATTTTATGGTTAGGGGTCACCACAACATGAGGAACTGTATTAAAGGGTTGCAGCATTAGGAAGTTGAGAACCACTGGTCTCCAGGAATTGCTGCAAATTTACTTCTTGGTGGTAGAACCTTTCATTCCCAATATAAATTACCAATTTCAATTTCTAGACTCGCTATAAAGAATGAAGTTGCTAAAACCATTAAAAAGGCCCAACTTCTCATTATTGATGGATGCACCATGGCAGCGAGTCATGCTATAAACGCCATAGATAGATTACTAAGAGAAAATGTGAATTGGCATTTGGTGGGAAAGTTCTCCTTGGAGGGGATTTTCGACGAGGTCTCAGTGCTGTGCCACATGCTATGCGATCAGCCATAGTACAAATGAGTTTAAAGTACTGTAGTGTTTGGGGATGTTTCAGAAAGTTGTCTCTTAAAACAAATATGAGATCAGAGGATTCTGCTTATAGTGAATGGTTAGTAAAACTTGGAGATGGCAAACTTGATAGGAGTTTTCATTTAGGAATGGATATTATTAAAATCCCCTATGAAATGATTTGTAACAGATCAATTATTGAAGCTACCTTTAGAAATAGTATATCTATAGATAACATTAAAAATATGTCTAAACATGTGATTCTTTGTCCAAAAAAATGAGAACGTTCAAAAATTAAATGAAGAAATTTTGAATATACTCGATGGAGATTGTCACACATATTTGAGTGATGATTCCATCGATTCAACAGATGATGCTGAAAAGGAAAATTTTGCCATCAAATTTCTTAATAGTATTACTCCTTTGGGAATGCCGTATCATAAATTAAAATTGAAAGTGGATGCAATCATCATGCTACTGAGAAATCTTAGTAGTAAATGGGGTCTTTGTAATGGTACTAGATTTGTTATCAAAAGATTGCAACCAAACATAAATAAAGCTGAAGTAGTAACAGGATATGTGGAAGGAGTGGTTGTTTTGATTCCAAGAATTGATTTGTCCCCCTATCTGACACTGGCCTCCCATTTAAATTAATTCGAAGACAGTTTCCCGTTGATGCCAGCATTTGCGATGACTATTAATAAATCACAAGGACAAACTCTAGACCAGCCGTGGGCAAACTACGGCCCGCGGGCCAGATCCAGCCCGTTTGAAATGAATAAAACTAAAAAAAAAAAAAAAAAAAAGACCATACCCTTTTATGTAATGATGTTTACTTTGAATTTATATTAGTTCACACAAACACTGCATCCATGCTTTTGTTCCGGCCCTCCGGTCCAGTTTAAGAACCCATTGTGGCCCTCGAGTCAAAAAGTTTGCCCACCCCTGCTCTAGACAGAGTAGGAATATTCCTACCTGAACCCGTTTTAGGACATGGTCAGTTATATGTTGCTTTCTCTCAAGTTTGAAGTGTGACACTAACTTCATCATAAGGGAAATTAGTCAAGCACTCTGAAAGTGTTTTTACTCTTAATGAGGTATACAGGGAGATATTAGAATAAGTTTAATCAATTTATCAGTCATTGTTTGTATCAATGTAGTTTTTATATTTTTTTGTTGTTTATATATCATGTCTTTATTGTTTTTATATCATGCTGTTATTATATATATATAGTGTTGTCCCTCAGCCCGGCCTGCACCCTCTCCAATCTGGGACACCTGGAATGATGTCCTACTGCTGGTTTATAGGGTTCAGGCCTAAACTGGCAGTTGGACATCCCTCTCACAATCCTGGACTGCAGGCTCCTAACCGCTCACCTGCCTGCCTGCCTGATTGTCCCTAACCACTCTGCTGTCAGCCTGCTCACCCCCAAATGCTCCCCCACCAGCCTGATCTCCCCCAACTACCGTCCCATCCTGGTCTGATCCCCCCAACAGCCATCCCATCGTGGCCTGATCACCCACAACTGCCCTCCACTCTTGGCCTCTAACCACCTCTACCTTGGCTCCACCACCATGGCTTTGTCTAGAAGAATGTCTGGAATGTCTCCAGCCTAATTAGCATATTACCCTTTTATTAGTATAGAGGTCTGGTGCACGGGTGGGGGCTGGCTGGTTTGCCCTAAAAGGTGTCCCGGATCAGAGTGGGGTTCCCTTGGGGCATGGGGTGGCCTGGGAGAGGGGCCTGTGGTGGTTTGCCACCAGGCCACGCCCCATGGGGTGATAGTCCCCGCTGGGGGGCTTGGCCAGCCTGGGTAAGGGGTTGAGGGCCGTTTTCAGGCTGGCCAGAGCCCCTCCAGGGTGGGGGTCTTTCTAGGGTGCCTGTGAAGCCTGGGTGAGGGGCTAAGGGCTGTTTTCAGGCTGGCCACACCCCCCGGAGACCCAAGCCTCCAGCCATTCCTTCAGTGGTGGCCAGAGCAGGCGGGAAGCTTGTCTTCCTCAATTGCTGGGGGCAACCCAAGCCTCCAGCTCCATGGCCACTGCCATCTTTGTTGGATTAATTTGCATACTTGCCTGATTGACAGGTGGGCATAGCAGAGGGACGGTCATTTTGCATGTTTTCCTTTTATTAGTGTAGATATTATTTTCATTTATATTTTACTAATTTTCTTTCATCTCTGACACTTCTATTATAAAGGGCAAATAGCAATATTAAAATATTTTTTCTAATTCACTTTCAATGTGCACGAGTTTGTGCACTGGGCCACTAGTACCCTATATAATAAAAGCCCAGTGACTGAAATGGTGGAACAGTCAGAATTTCCAGAGACCAGAATGAGCACAGCCCCTCACCCTGGCTGGCCCTGCCCGCCCCTTGAACAGTTAGGGGAAACCAGGCAGGCAGGCAAGCAGTTAGGGGCCAGCAGTCCCGGATTGTGAGAGGCATGTCCGACTGCCAGTTTAGGCCTGATTTGCAAAGATACCTGCGGGATTTGGCCTAAACTGGCAGGCAGACAGCTCCCAAGAGGTCCCAGGTTGTGAGAGGGTGCAGGCCGGGCTGAGGCTTGTCCCCCATGCATGAATTTCGTGCACTGGGCCTCTAATATACTATAACTATTTAGGAATAAGCTATGGTTTCCTTAGGGCTTGCATTATAGATTTTAAATTATTATATGTCCACTTTTTAGTAACACTATGCCATTTCACATATAGTACTACTACCTTATAATTGAGTATTTCCAATTTTTCCTTACCATTACATATGACATTGCTAATATTCACTTCATTTATCTATATACTATTTTTTTTTAATATATTTTATTGATTTTTTACAGAGAGGAAGGGAGAGAGATAGAGAGTTAGAAACATCGATGAGAGAGAAACATCGATCAGCTGCCTCCTGCACATCTCCTACTGGGGATGTGCCCGCAACCCAGGTATATACCCTTGACCGGAATCGAACCTGGGACCTTTCAGTCCACAGGCCGACGCTCTATCCACTGAGCCAAACCGGTTTCGGCTATCTATATACTATTATCACATAATACAATGATACTATTTTAAAGTTATAATTGAATCAATTACAAATACAAATAAAGGGTTTTAACTTTAGTCATTTTGAAGCTTAGTCTTCTAATTTATATGAGTTTCTGACCTATATTATTTTCCCTCTCCCTAAAGAACTTCTTTTAATATTTCTTGAAGGACAGGTCTTCTGGTGATGAATTTTTGTTCATTTGAGAAAGTCTATTTATCTTTCATTTTTGAAAATATTTTTTTATTTCTGCTTCACTTTTGTTTTTAATCCTCAAAACAGGATATGTTTATTGATTTGAGAGAGAGGAAGTGGAGAGAAAAAAAAAAAAAGAGAGAGAGAGGGAGAAAAGAAAAGAGAGCGAGAGAGGGAGAGAGAGACCAATGTGAGAGAGAAACATTGATCCATTGCCTCCTGTAAGTGTCCCAACCAGGGGCTGAACCTGCAACCTAGTTATGTGCTCTGACCAGGAATTGAACCTACAGCCTTTAGGGCAAGGCTCCAACCAACAGAGTCATGCCAGTTAGGGCTCTCTTTCACTTTTGAAAGAGAAATTTGTTGGATATAGATTCTAGGTTGTAGCTTTTATTTATTTATTTATTTTTTTAAATTTCACTCCACTTTCTTCTTGATTACATGGTTTCTAGTAAGAAGTTGGCTATGATTCTTATGCTTGTTCCTCTGTAAATGAAGAATTTGTTTTCTTTCAAGATTTTCTTCGTCTTTAGTTTTTGCAGTTTGAGTATATGGCTAGGTGGAGACATTTTAGTTTATATCCTGCTTGGTTTATGTACTCTTCATCTGTGGTTGGTATCTTATTAATTTTGGAAAGTTCTCAGCCATTCTCATGTCAAATATTTCTCTTACTCTGTTTTTTCTTTTTTTTCTTTTTTTTTTTTTGTTTGTTTGGTTTTTATTTATTTATTTATTTATTGCTTAAAGTATTACAAAGGGTATTACATATGTGTCCATTTTATCCCCCCGCCCTAGACAGCCTGTTTTTTCTTTTCCTTTCATATTTGTTTTGTTTTTGAAAATTATCCCACAGTTCTTGCATGCCCTGTTCAGTTTGTTCAGATTCTCTTTTTGCTTTGCATGTTAATTTGGAATGTTACTATTGACCTAACCTCAAGCTAACTGGTATTTCCTTGACCATCTTAGTCTACTGATAAGCTAATCAAAGCATTTATTTTTTTTACATTGGTTTTGAATTTCTAGACTGTTCTTTGATTTGTCTCTCTGCTTCCATATCCATCTGTTCTTGAATGGTCTCTTCTTTTGTCATTATAGTCCTTAAAATTAAGTATAGTTATTTTAAATTATTTTTCTGATAATTCTTACATTTAGGCCACATGTAAGACTTTTTCTGATACTTTCTTTGTCACTTCAGACTGTTTTTTTTTTCTTATTTTTTATCGTGCCTTATACTTTTAAAATTGAAAATCAGACAAAATATATGGGGTAATAGAAACTGGGATGAGTAGACTTTGAGTATCAGATTGATGTTAATCTGGCTGAGTTAAACTGTGTTTAATTATTTTTCTTTTCATAGCTGTATATGCCAGGGGTTTCAAATTTATCTACTGTCTTTGTTTTTTGTTGCTTCTGTTGACTTTGGGTTTTTTAAAAAACTCCTAAGAAATAGTCTGCATTTTGCAATTCTTTCAGCTGTAATCCAGTGTTATTATACTGGATACTTGTCGGTGTGGTGGTAGGTTCTTGGACTAAACTGTGTCCTCCCAAAATCCACATATTAAACTCCTAAGCCCCAGTATCAAAATGTGAGTGTATTTAGATATTGGGCCTTTAAGTAAGTCCTTAATGTTAAAAGAGGTAGTATAGGTGGACCCTAATCCAATATGACTGGTGTCCTAATGAGAAGGGGGACACTAGAGATGCACTCACACACCTACAGAAAGAACACAAGAAAGCAGCCATCTGCAAGCCAAGGAGCGAAACCTCACGGAAAATCATACCTGTTTATACCTTAATCTGGGATTTCCATTCTCCAGACCTATAAGAAAATGTTTTTGTTTTTTTTTGTTGTTGTTTTTTTTGTTGTTGTTTTGTTTTTAGCAACACATTCAGTGGTATTTTGTTATGGCAGCCCTAGAAAACTAATACAATAGTTGCGGAAAAGAGGAAGTGATTGGTAATCTTATGAATAAATCTCAGTCTCTCAATGGGCCTATGCCCCTGGATCCTGACCTTCACAAATAAATGTATTTTAGCTTTATCCCCCCCCCACCTCGCAGATGAAAATGGAGGCTAAAGAGGTCTAAAGTGACTTAAATACCTTTCCCTGAGTAAGGCTCTGGTAAAGTGCTTTACCCAGAAGAGCAGGATCTGTTATGGATAATGCTCTGGTGTTTAGTTTACATTGGTTAATTGTGCCATTTCTCTACCAGATGCACAAAGAGATTTTTCTTGGTTCTTTGGTGAACCTGGCATGATTCCTGGAGAAAAGCCCCATGTAAGTGTAGATCTTCCTTAATGTGGCAAGCCCCACGAGTTTCTAACTCTCATGCTACTGCATACTCAGCCTCCAGCAATTAATCCAAATTACCATTAAGTGTTCCTATCAGCTTATGGCTCTAGTGGGTCCCAGTCCAGATAAGCAGCTCTTAGTTGTGACTCTCCCTGTTCATCTGTCTCTTCAGTTTTCAGGGTGGCAATTTGCCCTGTCATTGATTTTCAGTCTGTTCAGCTTTTTCTTGTTGTGCGGAAAGGAGTGATAACTCCCAAGCTCTTTAAAAATCAGAGCTGAAACCAGAAGTCCCCAAGCCACTTTTTGAATCCAGGAGTTGGTACTCGAGGCCCTATGCTCTCAATTGCCTTATTATACTGGCCCAGTATACTTTCAAAATTAAGCATTTGCTTTAAGAACTTATGTGGTGATGAGTACTTGCTTTGTGAATAAGAAAATTCTTAATTCATGTTTTTCTAGGGAAATCCGGAAATGATGTCCTGAATATGGGTAAAGGAAACAGAACACAGCAAATTCTTGCAGCCCCAACTCTTCAAGGCCAACAATATTAGCAGCCAGGACAAACACTGACACTAAGAATCAGGACACAGATAATTTTTCTTCGTAACTTGTGCGGGCTGAACCATGATTCTTCAGGGATGCCCTTGAATTCTGATGCAGTAGAAAATAACAGGGCATGCCCTAGCTGATTTTGCTCAGCGGAGAGAGTGTCACCTGCAGACTGAAGGGTCCTGGGTTCGATTCCGGTGAAGGTCATATGCCCAGGTTGTGGGCTCAATCCCCAGTAGGGGATGTGCAGGAGGCAGCTGATCAATGATTCTCTCACATCACTGATGTTTCTATCTCTCTCTCCCTCTCCCTTCCTCTCTGAAACACACACACACACACACACACATCTATATATATATATTTAAAAAAGAAAATAACAGGGCATATGCATACAAATATATATAATAATGAACCATAGCATAGTTCACGTTATAGCCAAAGGGTAAAAAAATAATTGAGCATTTCAGGATAAGGAGAAATCAATAAGGGGTGAGATAGTAAGGAAAGTTTCAGGGAAATTGAAACAAAACCTGGGCCCTGGATATTGTAGGAATAGAAACTATAGAAGTAAAAGGAAATAAGGAAAGGGGGAAGGAAGGGGGCAGTAGGAATTTTAAACAGAAAAAGCATGATGAGCCAAAACACAGAAGGCACGGTGGTTCGTGGGACGTAAGGGATCAGCAGGGAAAACAATGTGTTGGTCATAGAGGATATAGAGTGACACATGGTATTAAATCAGGTTAGAAAGATAAGTAAGGGACAAGTGATCATTTAAAACTTAGTCATAAAACTAAACAGTAGGATTAAAATTCACTTTTGGTAGAAATTCTACACCTCTTCAGGAGCACTTTTTTCCAAGTGATAGTGAATTGCAGGGACACTAGATCATTTGGCATGAGAATGATCCAGTAAGTTTAGGCACAACCCAATTACATTGCAATCAATACCATAGGATTTTGGAGCATTTGCTACAAATTTTTATATGAAACTATCTCATCAAATTTGAGTGCAGTTGCAGTGAAAATCCCAGGTCCCCATGACTATTGAAAAGTTCTCTGACCTTAAATACATCAGTCTAAAATAAAGTAAGCACTGTGATAACTGATCTGAGAAATGGCATTTTAAAAAATCTAGATAAATAGTTATTGGAAAAATGAGTACTATATCCAAATATTTAGGGATCCAAAAAGATAATGTTTTATCCAGTCTTTAGATTCTAATAAAACTAAGCACTCTCAATATGCATTATTACAGAAGTGTTGATTCTGTAATGAATTAAGCTCACATGATTCATAACTTGCACACAATTATCTAATCAAAAACAAAGTTAGAGTATTAGGTTATCATTATCTTCTAAGAAAAAAATTCCTGAAGCAGCTGGTTTAATTTACCATTGAATACGCTTACCAGAGCTTTACCAGCATCTCAGGAACCGCAAAACTATACAAGATCTAACTCTAAATTTGTTTTGTTTTTAAAGAATCCCGCTTTTTATACAGCTGGAATATTATATGAGTAAGCATTTTAGAAATAGCATTTCCCCATTTCTCTCCTCCACAGGTTCTGTTTCCCAGGCTAATTTGTGCACATTTGTTATTAACCTATATTAATACACAGTCACATTCTTTTTTAAAAAATTTTGTTTTATTGCTTAAAGTATTACAAAGAGTATTACATATGTCTCCTTTCTTTTTCCCCCCTTGACCTTCCCCTGGCCTCCCCTAGCCCCCAGTGTCTTGTGTCCATTGTTATGCTTATATGCATGCATTTTTTTTTTTTATCTCTTACCCGCTCCCCCTGCCCCCAACCCTCCTTGGCCACACTTACATTCTTAACAATAAAAATGTACATTCATTTATATCTATTAAGCCATTCTGTTATCTGTTATGTTACAAAAAATACTGACAGATTACTATATTATGTTTCAGAAAGCCTCAATCACTAATGCTTTTTTAACTATGCCATATTATTTTTCCTTTGACTTCTAATAACAATGATATATGAGTGACATGTAAGATTTAAGAGCAAATAATGGACTATATTTACATACATCAAATTCATGATAGGAGGGCCATTTGTCTATCATACAAATACTGAGGTCTATACACAATTGATCATTGAATGATACATTACCAAAATGTTTGGGTAAGAAAATATTGAGTTCATGAAAGAACTCAAACCATCATCAGAATTGATTCCTTGATGACTTTTAGTAACATTACCATTTTTATATTGATACAAGAGGCCCGGTGCACAAAAATTTGTGCACTCTGGGGGTGCGGGGGGGGGGGGGGCATCCGTCAGCCCAGTCTGTGCCCTCTCGCAGTCTGGGACCCCTCGGGGGATGACCACCTGCTGGCTTAGGCCTGCTCCCCAGGGGATTGGGCCTAAGATGACAATCACACATTCCTCTGGCAGCCCGGCAGCCCTTGGGGGATGTCCACTTGCCAGCGGGGAGCAGACCTAAGCTGCAGTCAGACATCCTTAGCGCTGCTGAGGAGGCAGGAGAGGCTCCCACCACCACCGCTGTACTGGCAGCCATCAGCCTGGCTTGTGTTTGAGCAGAGCTCCTCCATGTGGGAGCTCACTGACCACCAGAGGGTATCTCCTGCATTGAGCGTCTGCCCCCTGGTGGTCAGTGTGTGTCATAGTGACCAGTCATTCCCAGTCTTTCTGCTGTTAGGGTCAGTTTGCATATTACCCTTTTACTATATAGGATAGAGGAGAGGCCTGGTGCATGAGTGGGGGCTGGCTGGTTTGCCCTGAAGGGTATCCCGGATAAGGGTGGGGGTCCTGCTTGGGTGCCTGGCCAGCCTGGGTGAGGGGCTGATGGGTGTTTGCAGCTGGTCACACCCCCTTCAGGGTGGGGTTCCCCACTGGGGTGCCTGGCCAGCCTGGATGAGAGGCTGATGGCTGTTTTCAGGCTGGCTAAGCCGGCAATGGAAGCTCCCAGCCTCTCCTTTTTTCCTTTTCTTTTTTTTATTCTGGGATTTATTTATCTTCTATATTTGAAACATTGTTGCCTCTCCAGCTCCAAGGCCAGGGCCTGCTGAAAGCAGGTATCTGAGGTTTGTTTAGCTTTTATAATTGAAACTTTGTTGCTTTTGGAGCTCAGAGCCAGGCCGCGGCAGGTGGGGAACCTTAGCTTCCTCCATCACTGGAGCAAGCAAGCCTCTTGCTCGCTTCAGCTGTGTGGCTGCCGGCCACCATCTTGGTTGGGTTAATTTGCATATTCTGCTGATTAGCCAATGGGAAGCATAGCAGAGGTATGGTCAATTACCATGTTTGTCTGTTATTAGATTAGATAACTCTTATCTGCTTTAATATCCGAAGGGTGTTCTCTCTATAAAAATAAGTCACAAGTACAAAACTTTCTAATTCAAAGCTCAGCAGACCAGGGAATATAAACTTCTGTTACTGAGATTTTATTATTTCACCATAATTCACTTTTCTACTATTCCATAACATCCTGCTTCAGTCACAGTCATAAGAAATATCCATATGACCTCTATTGGATGAATCTTAAAAAGGAGAGATATATACAAGTTGTGTCTCTTTTACAAATCTTTGCACATTAATTTACTAAGTACAGTCACTTTAATATGCACATTGTCTGTCATATTATGCAATATCATTCTATATGCCTGTGTTATGAAATAACTATTTTTACTATGATTAAGTGCCCTTAAATAATCTTAGTAAAATAAAAATACTGGTTATATGACTAAAGAAATCCTAACATAACATTCAGTATGAATTATTTATCTTCTAAGGGAAAAAAACTGTTAAATGTTCCTAATTTTAGAAATTTAGACATTTTCACATTATTTAAAATGATAACTTAACTCATATTTCATTTTGTATTGACAATTATTTTTCTGTCAAGATTTTGACATCATTTTTAGAATTGATTGTAGTGATAATCCCTTGCTATTTTTTATTTCCTGATAACACTAGCTTCAATTTTTCAATACATCTACAAATCACCTAGAATGCTTTAGTCATCTTAAGAGGATCCATAACACTGTTTATATCACATTTAGTTTAATTATTGTATTTTAAAAATCATAGTAATCTTATATTTTTGGATCTTTCATCCCTTAGTTCTTTAATATGATATAATCTAACATTATTTATTTTATGCTTCCTTATATAACTAGAGGTCTGGTGCAGGAATTCGTGCACAGGTGGGGTCTGGCCGGCCCACCCCAATGGGGGCCAATCAGGGCCAGGCCGGCCAGGGGGAGGGGTTGCAAGAGGTTGGCCAACTGGTGCAAGAATGCATGAATGGGTGGGGTCCCTCAGGGTGGTCTGTGGAGATCAGGCCCTAGCCAGTGCCCCCAGCCTCACAGCCCCACAGCCCCACCTGGTACCCTGCCTTGGCTTGGCGCTGCCCCCTCACCTGCTCCACCATCTTGCCTGTGGGGTGATCAATCAGGGCCAGGCCACCCGCCAGGTTCCCTCAATGCCTCGGAGCCTGGCAGCAGCCCCGTCCCCTGCTGCTGCCACTGGTCACTGTCTGTGGGCAATTAGCTGGGCAATTGGGCCCCCCCCTCGCACTTGCCTTGGCCTGGTGCTACCTGCTCAGCTGCTCCACCATCCCGCCATGGTCCCGCTCTCATTGTGGCCCACTGGGGCTGGCAGTTCCTCCACTGCCTCCCGCTGCTAGTGCTGTGTTGCCAACACCCGCCATGTTCCACGCGGGTCCCTGGTGGTCAGGCACATCATAGCGAGCAGACGAACTCCTGGTCTCCCAGTTGAACTCCCAGTCGCATGACCGCCCAAGGGGACAATTTGCATAGTAGGCTCTTATTATATAGGATGTTCTAATTTTATCTATGTCCTTAGATTTTTTATAAGATCTGATGGTTGGTATCTTTTATAAATTATTTTAGTATATTAAAAAAGTGTTCAATAATTAATGTAATAATTATATGACCTTTATTTTTAATCAGCTCTCAAAGAGTCCCAGCACTATGACCTCAAACCTAGACTTTGTATTCTTAAATTTCTCATAGCTCTGTCCCAGATTCAGGCTATAACTACATTTGCCTCCTAAAAGACCCACACTCAGGTTGTAATTCCTAATTACAGGCAGTCCTTGGGTTACAGCAGACTCAATCTACGTCGCCATCTCCCATTTATTTATATAAAAAAAAAAAGTTCCGTCATTTCGACATGTACATGTGTGCTTTATGTTTTTTATTATTTATTTACTACAACTAAAGGTCAAGAATTGTTATCTTTCTTTTAGTTTCTTTTTTTTACTGTTTCACTTCATTACTGTGTATGTGCTCCATGTGAGTGATGTAGGTGCTTATGTAGGTGGGTTCCGACTTAAGGCGAAAATTGTGTTATGTTGCGCCGTAGGAACTGATCTCTGACAAAACCTGGGGACTTACTGTAGTTACAGATCCCTGCACCAGCAGGGCATTTGGCCTATTCTCTTTCCAATGTCCTGATGCACAGTGCATTGTGTATTAAGACAGTTCTGCAGATAACTCAGGCTCCAACTTTAAGATCATAAAAAAAATGAGAGAAATTACCATTAATTGTATACTTTATCATATCAGTGGCTCCCAACTCTGGTTCCATTTTAGAATTTCTTAATAACTTAAAAGTAATTTTTGATACCGCTTCATAGTCTGATGCAGTTCCTGAGCTTCACATTGAAAACCACTGATCTAAATTTGTAGATTATGTTTTTCTTTAGATAATTCATAAAATATTCACTATACTGTGAATGCTCAGAAAATTATTAGAAATACAGAGGTTTTTAATTTGCTCTCTAAGATGACATAACCACATTGAAGGAAAGTTATAATGATGTATGACATCTAATATATATTCATTAGGTTTGTTAGTTAAATGACTTGAAAAATATATACCTCTATGTAAATGAAGATGATAGATCATTATTTATTTTATTTTATAAATGAAAAAGTTATAAAACTTACATATTCTCAAGTGATGCGTTAGCTGATATAATCACAACTACAGTTGATCTTAATCCTCTTTTCTTTTTCATATTTCAAATGATTTTATATCATTTTGTAAACGTGTTTGTGATAATGCTTTATATTCTACAACCCTTAGTATTTAAGCATCATGATATGTTGAACATTATCTATGTAATAAGCAACTGCTTATGAAATTATTTCCAAATTTTTAAATTTATACACTCACTCAAGAAACAGGAGCCAAGTTCCTACTGATGACTAGCAAATTTTCCAAGTACTGTGAATACTGCAAGACATTTTAGACATGGATTTTATCATTAAGTAATTCACTAGTTTGAGAGATGAATCTTCACTACGGCCATACCACCCTGAACGCGCCCGATCTCGTCCGATCTCAGAAGCTAAGCAGGGTCAGGCCTGGTTAGTACTTGGATGGGAGAGATGAATCTTCAGATAATTACACTGCCTTTTAATGATTAATACTGAAATATTCAAATTATGTGAAATGCATGGGAGACCAAGTCTTAAGGGTAGTCTTTATCAATGCTCCACAATAAGATAGATAACAGTTTTGTTGAAATTTGTGAATGCCATAAGTCATAGTATTTTAGAATTAAAATAATAGAGGAACTCTGAACCATGGATCAGAAAACTTCAGCCCTCTGCCTGTTATTATCTGACCTGGGAGTTAAGAATATTTTTACACTTTTAATGCTCAAGGGGGAAAATAATTTATAATAATAAAAGGGTAATATGCTAATTAGACTGGAAATCATTCTGGATGTCCTTCTGGACTAAGCCGGGGCTGGAGGGAAGCCCGGATTCCAGGTGCCTGCCAGCTGCGGGAGCAAAGCCCAGGTCCGGGTATCTGCCAACTGCTGGAGCGAAGCCAGGTCCTGGGTGCCTGACGGAGGCTGGAGGGAAGCCTGGGTCCCAGGTGCCAGAGGGAAGCCAGTGCTGGCAGCCGGGGGAAGGAAGGCCTACTCTTGCATGAATTTCATGCACTCAGGGGGGTCCCTCAGCCCAGCCTGTGCCCTCTTGCAGTCCATGAGCCTTCAGGGAGTGTCCTACTTAAGCCTATTTATCAAATTGGGGAGCGGGCCTAAGCCATCAGTTGGACACCCTTAGCGCTGCTTCAGAGGAGGGAGAGGCTCCCACCACTGCCTCTGCGCTCACCAGCTGTAGCCTGTGGAAGCGCACTGACCACCAGGGTGCAGCACCTGTGTTGAGTGTCTGCCCCCTTGTGGTCAGTGTGCATCATAGTGACCAGTCATAGTGACCATATCAATTTGCATATTAGCCTTTTATTATATAGGATAAAAGTTCTATGAAACTCAAATTTCATTTTCCATAAATAAAATGTCATTGAAACACAGCCACACTAATTTTAAATATCGTCTGTGGTTATATTGCATTACAATGGCAGTGTTGAGCGGTTGCAAGTGACTAGTCTGGCCTGCAAAGAATAAAGACTATCTGGCCCATTGCCGAAAAAGGTTACCAATGACTATTCTAGATAAACTACTATGTCCAGCTGTTTTTTTAGGTCATTTTGCTTTCTGTAATGATGGCAATGTTTTATTTTTTCACTAGTAACATGCAGCTATTGACATCTTGAAGTGTGACTATTGTGATGGTTCTAAATTTAATTACTTAAAATTTAACTTACTATTTTAAAAGATTTCATTTTAATTATTTTAAGTTTACCTCATTTTGAGTGCTTAATGTAGCATTAATAGTTAAAAGTGTTTTACTCTGGAGTTAGGATGTATGAAGTTTAATTTCAGCTCTGATACAGACTGGTTCTGAACTTTAGGAAATTTAACTTATTTTGTGGTTATTATAAGTATTAAATGAGTTAACATCTGTAAAGCACACATAATTCTAATGTGAACATAAACCAGGTCACTTCTGGCAAACAGATGTTCACAAAAATATAGTGACTGTTATTACTATTATTATTTTGTTTTGACCTTAAAATATATTCAACAAAAATATTTGAATTACTAGAACCTATTGTGGGTATCAAAAATATACAAAGGAAGCAAAAGAGAAGGTATCTGTTTTTGTAGAGCTTACATATTGCAAGCAAGCCACAATACAAAATAAAATACATACAACAAAAACAATAATTTGATATGTTACAAGAAATTACATATATGAACCAAGATCATATTGATATCATGAAAGGGAATAAATCAGGAAAGTATCCAATTGCTAAATATGGTATAAGCCTATTGTCATCTATAGCAACTAATTTAAAAGTTTTTGTTAATAACGAATCATCTACAATATTCTTATTGGTTGATTTTGTACAAAGAAAATATAAATTGATTTCAAAAAAATTATATTAACGGAAAACTACTGTTATCAGTTTAATATATTGAGGTTCCCCAACAGATCTGATTTTTTTAAAAGTCTTTTACTACTAACATGTTTTGTGTGTGTGTGTTTGTGTATAATATCAATGTTGAGACTAATATCACCATGCATTGTTTACTTTAGTTCTCTAGTCTCAGCAGTAATTTGCCTAAAGCAGGCAGAGCTTCCTTTAATACTGCCAGACTTTGGCTGAGAGTCCAGATGAACAACTAAGTTTTGATGACCAATGAGCCTTTAATGGAGATATGACACAGTTAGGCTTCTTAGAGCAGGTAACTAAAATAGCCACATGAGGTTGTAGTTGAAATTTGAAAATTTTATTCTAACTGCCTAGAAGGACTAGTAAAGTATTCCTTAGAATAGGCCTGATTATCCCTTATTCATAAAATAAATACCCAACCAATTTACTTCAACTACCACAGTCATGTGTTCTTTTAGGTCTTTTTGTTATTATATATATATATATATATATATATATATATATGCCTAAGCGACCATTCGACCGTTTGACCGTTTGATTGGTAGCTATGATGTGCACTGACCACCGGGGGCAGATGCTCAACGCACAAGCATGGAAACATGGAACAGACTGATTAATCTCAGAGGGAAGGAGGGAGGATGTGGGAGGGAGGGAAGAGATTAACAAAAGATTTTATATGCATAATAGAGGCCCAGTGCATGGATTCCTGCAGCAGTGGATCCCTTGGCCTGGCCTGAGGGAATTAAGCTGAAACCAGCAGTCCAACATCCCCCGAGGGGTCCCAGATTGAGAGAGGGTGCAGGCCAGGCTGAGGGACTCCATCAGTGCAAGAATTCTTGCACCAGGCCTCTAGTAAAGTAAATAAAAGCATCTCTATTGTGATTTTGCCCTTTCCTGCTATTTGTTCTAGTCAGCAAGCCAGAATTGTTCTTATGTAGTTATCAAAGCAAAACCACCACATGAGACACCTGGCACCTACCTTAATTGAAAGGGAACTACATCAACCTGGTCATTTCTGGCAAAAGCAAAAGGGTTTATCACAATCCAATAGTCAAGCACAATAAAAGAGGAGCATTCCTTCCAAATGGTGTAGTTTAGTTAATGAAATCTAACTGTTCCTAAAACTCATCCTGCACAAGCAAAATATGCCTCTAGAAAACTGTCTCCTTTATCAAATACTGAACACCAAATATATATATATATATTTAAGGCTACAAAACTGAACCATCCTGAGACTTATTTCACAGAGGTTGAGTTCCACTAGAGACCATAATTAAGTTAGATCATACTCAGGCATTGCTCAGCCAAGGAATACAGTAAATTAGGATTTTTTTGGTTCAAGATAATAAAAAAGTATACATATTCATGAAAATAATATAATATACATTTAAAATATTAATAAGATATATTTGAATACAGAAGATGATGGCAACATTCCACAATGTTTCTTAAGATAATATACAACTTAAAATCTCAAACCAACATCACTTGTAAAATAAGGAAATATGTTATGATATGCTATAGAATTTGGCATTTGAAAATAAGCTATGTTGACAGAGTAAAGTCTAACATCTATTTTTCTGTTTCTTTTTTGAATAGGACTAGCAAGTCCTTCTCGGAAATGTACATTTTTAGAAAAAGAGAGAAGAAATTAAATAATTGAAGTGAGGAGATACTTGCATTTAGAATAAATTGTTCAAATTCTGTTTTTTAAAGGAGACTTATTAAAAAAAAATAACCTGAGTCATTCTGTATAAAACTGTAGATTTAGCAGGAGGGAGTTTATTGTGCATTATTTATATATCCCCAAATGTTCTCAACTGTGAGAACATTACCACAACTACTGTCCCTCACTCAAATTTTTTAATTTTCTTATTAAGATGTTTCTTGCCCTGGCTGGTTTAGCTCAGTTGATAGAGCGTCAGCCTGCAGACTAAAGGGTCCCAAGTTTGATTCTGGTCAAGAGCACATGCCCAGGTTGCAGGAGTGTGCAGGAGGCAGCCGATCAAGATTTTCTCTCATCATTGATGTTTCTATCTCTCTCTCTCCCTCTCCCTTCCTCTCTGAAATAAATAAAAATATATATTTTTAAAAAAGATGTTTCTTATTTGTATATTGGTGAAAATGGCTAACAACAGAGACAGGTATTCCACAAAGCCAATGTTGTATGTTATGTATTTTTACCACAATAAAAATATTTTATTCCTACCCTTGACAACATCTAATATATTTACCTCATTGTTTACTTAAAGGTAACAGATGATGGAAAGGAAGCTTGAGCCCTGTACCTAAAGATAGAGATAAACTTTATTCCAGACTCAAACAAGAAACAGGGAAGAAACTTATAATTACAGTGTATTAATTTTCTAACAAAGAATCAGCTGCTATGCCAAGCTCAACAGTGGCTGAGCATCAACCTAAGAACCAGGAGGTCACAGTTCAATTTCTGTCAGGCAGGGTACATGCCTGGATTTCAGGCTCCATTCCCAGTGTGAGGAGTACAGGAGGCAGCTGATTAGTGATTCTCTCTCATCATTGATGTTTCTCTCTCTCTCTCCCTCTACCTTCCTCTCTAAAATCAATATAAATATTTTTTAAAAAGAATCTGCTGTTGAAAGATGTTTAGAAACTGAGTATGGAATTCACTGGAAAGAACTCTGACAGGAGGATTTATGTTATTACCCACTTGTAAAATTCCCATGCAACAACACTGCTGGCATTTAAAGAAATCTCTAAAAATAAGTGTATAACAGTAGATAGCATAGTCATGGGAGTGGTGGATCTTGTCTGTTTTCTCCTGTGGAAATGAGCATGTTCAGTATGTCAGCAGGATGATTTTGACAGTGATTTTCTTCATGAACTTAAATAAGTCTGAGGAAAAAGACCATATGCTGAGAAAGCAACAAAAGAGATGGTGTATCCACAGAGAAAGTCTGAGAAGAAGAAAAAGAATCACTTCTACTAGAAGAGGGCATCCAGCATCAGTGTATGAGATAAGCTAGATGTTAAAATCAAGTGTGCAATTAGATACAAGCTAATGATCTTAATTTCAAACTGTCCACAGAATAGACTTGTGGCAAATGGAGACACCACATTCAGGAGGCCTCTTCTAAAGAGATTCATTAATGATATGTTATGAGAGGTTTCTAGATCAAGTCAGGTCATCAGAAGGCCACAAAATTAGCTTGTGTAATTTGGGTTCATTATGCAATAGGCTTATCAAACTTATAAAGCATCATTTAGTGGTTACTTAACTATTCTAAGTGTCAGGGATATAACAATTAAAAAGGAGACATAGCTCTTTTCCCTTAGGAACTATAATTAAACTGAAAAAAAAAAAACTGGTCCATACATTGATAATTTCAATGTAATAAAGCAAGTGTCATGATAGGGTATAAACTGTCCAAGAAAACAGACTAAAAGGCACTTGGGCCTACCTGGACATTTAGGGAAGATGTCTTGGAATTGATACCTGACATCACTCACAACAGATGAATGACATAGCTGAGAATATTAAAATTCTTTATTAATACATGCATAGAGAATCTTTGAAAGGTGGGAAGCCACATACTAAATGTGGAAAATGCAAACAATTCAGTACAGGGATGAAGAGAGAAGAGATTAGAATGCCATGTCATCTGAGCCATGGTAGGCCTCATTAACCATGCTAATACCATGTCTTTAGCCTCCAGCTAGGGCTGGTATAAGAAATTTATTTTCCTTTTGCTTGGGAGGCATCTCCTTCAGGTCTCATACTGCTCTGTCTCATCCATCAGTTCTCAGCTCAAATGGTTTCTTCCAACAGAGGTCCTCCAGCTAAAGCAGGGACTCATTCCCTCATTTTATTTGATGAAATCTCCCCTGATATCATGAACAGATTGTCCTTCTTACTGGCAGCTCTAAAAGAACTATGTATGTGCCACTCTAAAGACTTAAAGCATGGTATTAAAATTAGAGATTCTGTGTATTTTCTTCTATCTCCTTTTAGATTTTAAACTCCTAAATTAGGGTTAGCAATCTAGGTCCACAGGCCAAATTCAGCCAACTACTTGTTTTTGTATAGCCAGCAAGCTAAGAATGATCATCATATTTGTCAATGGTTAGGGAAAAAAACTCAAAAGAAGACAATTTCATGACATGTGCAAATTATATAGAATTCAAATTTCCATATCCATAAGTAAAGTTTTATTGGAACACACACACACACACAAGAAACTTAAGCTTTATGGCCCCCTCACTTTCTAAGCCTGAGAATGGGCAGCAGCATTGAGTTGTGTTTCTGGGGTCAGATGTTTTGGTAAAATGTGCAAAAGTGAGTATTTAACTATAAGCAGTTGAAATCACTGTCTTTTCCATGCCGAATTCCCCTCTAACACATCTCCTTCCTTTTAGTGGCTATAAAGTGATATCAGCATATTTATTTATTTATTTTTATTTTTTATTTTTTTTAATATATTTTATTGATTTTTTACAGAGAGAAGGGAGAGAGACAGAGAGCCAGAAACATCGATGAGAGAGAAACATCGATCAGCTGCTTCCTGCACATCCCCCACTGGGGAAGTGCCCGCAACCCAGGTACATGCCCTTGACCGGAATCGAACCTGGGACCCTTCAGTCCGCAGGCCGACGCTCTATCCACTGAGCCAAACCGGTTTTGGCAAGCATATTTAAATGATAAAAGATGCATGTAGTTTGGCCATCGTGAAATTAATTCATGTTGTTTGCAGTCATATACATGTCCATTAAATTTTTGGTAGCTGTACTCATGTAATAATGTCAAAATGTGCCTATATAGAGGAGAACCAAGATGGCAGCATAGGTAAACACTACTCACTGCCTCCCACAACCTCATCAAAATAACAACTAAAATACAGAACAGCCATTTTTTAGAACCACCTGAAAGCTGGCTGAATGGAAGTCCTACAACTAGAGAAGTAAAAAAGAAAGCACATTGAGACTGGTGGAAGGTTGAAGGCGTGGAACGGGCTGGTCCAATACCCACATGTGGTGTTTTTTAATCAGTAGGGATATCTCAGCTGTGGAGGCTGCCTATGACAAGCAAGGGGTCCCAGAACAACATCAGACCTCTGAGCCCAGGCTTCCAATACTGGGAAGAGAATTCCCTATAACTTCAGACTGTAAACACCAGAAGGCTTGTTGCTGAGTGACATGGAGGCTGCCCGAGTCCCAGCAGTTCCTCTTAAAGGCCCAGCACACAGACTTAGACTCACTCTCTCTAAGCTACTGTACTGGGGTAGCAGATTAGAGGGATCCAGAGATAAACAGAGAGGAACTGGATTATCTGGCAGGGGGCAAGAATCTGATGGTGGCTTTCTCCCAGACAGGGGTGCTCATAGGGTTTATTGTTCCTATGCTGAGACCTCCCTCATTGCAGAGCTGACTGGCAGCCATATTTGTCTCCACCAACCTGGCTCATACTGTTCCCTCTGCCCTGGTGATTCCCTGAGACACCACTCCATCCAATGTTCAGCCCCATCCAAGCTGTTTGCAGCGTCTTTTCCATATGAATGGTTTGTCCTGGCTTAGGCTTCAGACTTCACTAAAATCTCTCTAAATAGCAGGAGTTGGCATCAGCATTCCTCAAACCTATCAATAAGAAGTTCAGCACTAGCAGTAGCCTGCTTTGCTTCACAGCTGGGCCTCACCTGGGCACTTGCAAGTGGCGGCCATTTTTAGATCTCTCTGTAGCTCTTGCTCAGTGGCCCCAGGAAGTGGCTGACTGCACCAACCAGGAGGCCCCAGAGTCAGTGCACCTGGTGGACAGCTTCAGACCACACCAGATTACAACTCTACACATCCACAAGTGACACACGCAAGGGGAAGATTCAGTTATCACCAAAGCAAGACCGGTTCCTCTTCCTTAGAGGTGTCTCCTGCACAGCAGCTTTTCCAATATAATCACAGTTATTCCTCACAGCAAACTTGCCTGGAGGTCAATTCCTCCCAGTGATGCCAACAGCAATCAAGGCTCAAGTACAACAAGTCTGTTCACATAGCCAACACTGCACCTAGAGGGCCTAACTCAGGTGATTGGGGAGGCTGAGTCACTGTGCCCTACAGGACACCTACAAAAGGCCACTCTACCAATTCCAGGAGATATAACAGCTCTACCTCATTCATAGAAACAAACATAGGCAAGCATCCAAAATGTGGAGGCAAAGAAACATGTCACAAATGAAAGAACAGAAGACATCTCCAGAAAAATAACCAAATGAAATGGAAGCAAGCAAACTATGCAAAACAATGGTTATAAGGATGCTCAAGGATCTTAATGAATGAGAGTTTTAAGGATCGTAGTGAGAATTTGAAGAACCTTAGTGAGAACATCCAAGACATAAAAAAGAACCAGTCAGAAATTAAGCATACACTAACTGAAATAAAGAATAATTTACAGGGATTCAATAGTAGAGTAGAGGATTCTGAGAATCAGATTAGCGATTTGTAAAATGAGGAAACAAAAAACACCCAATCAGAAGACAAAAAGAGAAAAGAATCGAAAAATATGAAGATAGTGTAAGGAACCCCTGGGACAACTTTAAGCATACCAACAGTCACATAATGGGGGTGCCAGAAGGTGAAGGGAGGGAGCAAGATATTGAAAACCTATTTGAAGATATAATGACATAAAACTCCCCCTACTTGATGAAAGAAATAGACTTACAAGTCCCGGAAATGCAAAGTCCCAAACAAGAGGAACTCAAAGAGGCCCACACAAAAATACATCACAATTAGCTAATTAACTGCCACATATCCAAAATGGAAACCAATAAAGGATGTCACCTTCTTCTTCTTGCGAGGTGCGTGGTTTGGTTATTTCTTCATCTGATGTTATTTATGGGGATTGAATCTTATTTGCACAATATAATATATTACAATGATAAATTCCATAATAGAATAATGATAATTTTCAACTCTACAGAAATATCAACCAAAGCGAGCACAAAATAAAAATAAACTGTTAATATGAAAAGCCTCGAAAACACTAAATTTCGTTGATGCTCCAAAGATGAAATCTGTAAAAAAATAATGAAGAATGCACACCATGTTTACCATGTTAGGCATGACAACCTCAACACAAACAATCTCAAGTGTCACAATGAACAAAAAATCTCAAGTGTCGTAGTGTTTATCTCTCACGCGTCTGAGTGGCAGCCATATATATCGATATTGGAATTTCTTCAATATCCACTGGAATACTTAAGTTACTATAATTTAAGTTACTATAATTTTCTTTACAACCCAGAGATGTCACTAAGAAATCTGATTTTTAAATTGGGCAACCAGAGTTGATATGCAAGGTTTGCAGTTATAGATACTCATGGCATGTGGGGAAGGTCTACTGCTTGCGTCTATAGACGCTTATGTTGTACAAAATGTTAAAATGCCAAAGTGATAGACAAAGAGAGAATCTTAAAAGCAGCAAGAGCAAAGCAGTTAGGTACTTACAAGGGAGCACCCATATGACTTGTCAGTTGATTTTCTCAACAGAAACTTTGTAGGCCAGAAGGGAGTGGCAAGAAATATTCAGTGATGAATAGTAAGGACCTACAACCAAGATTACTCTACCAAGCAAAGCTATCATTTAGAATTGAAAGTTAGGTAAAGAGCTTCACAGACAAAAAAAAGCTAAAGGAGTTCATCACCACCAAACTAGTCTTTCATGAAACGTTTAAGGGTATTCTTTAAGAAGAGAAAGGAGAAGAAGGAAGGAAGGAAGGAAGGAAGGAAGGAAGGAAGGAAGGAAGGAAGGAAGGAAGAAGAAAAAGAAGAAGAAGAAGAAGAAGAAGAAGAAGAAGAAGAAGAAGAAGAAGAAGAAGAAGAAGAAGAAGGAGAAATAAAGATATGAACAATAAAATGGCAATAAATACATATCTAGAAGAAGAAAAGAAGAAGAAGAAGAAGAAGAAGAAGAAGAAGAAGAAGAAGAAGAAGAAGAAGAAGAAGAAGGAGAAATAAAGATATGAACAATAAAATGGCAATAAATACGTATCTAGAAGAAGAAAAGAAGAAGAAGAAGAAGAAGAAGAAGAAGAAGAAGAAGAAGAAGAAGAAGAAGAAGAAGAAGAAGGAGAAATAAAGATATGAACAATAAAATGGCAATAAATACATATCTAGAAGAAGAAAGAAGAAGAAGAAGAAGAAGAAGAAGAAGAAGAAGAAGAAGAAGAAGAAGAAGAAGAAGAAGAAGAAGAAGGAGAAATAAAGATATGAACAATAAAATGGCAATAAATACATATCTGTCTGCTGGGAGCCGGTCCATGCTTGCTGTTTCAAGGGACCTGGCATATATGGCATACTGTTCTTAATATGTTTGCTCACCTTCTTGGCACTATGTGTTTTAACCAAGGTCTCTGAGAAAGGTTGTTTCCCCAGGTAGGGATTTTCCCCTGAAGTTAGGGAGGGAATAAAACCTCTTAACTAGTGCCAGGTGGGTAATTAATCACTTTAACTACGAACAATCATGCTTAAGCTACATAATCTTTACTCCCTGGAATGGAGATAAGAAACGCCCTAACCTTTGTAATAGAGATTGATAGGATTGAATCAACTGGTATAAATACAGATGTAATAAGACAGTAAGACACAGAACTTAGAATACAGAACTTAGAACACAGAACTAAGAAGACAGAACCAAGGAAGACAGAACCTACACACAGAACTTAGAAGACAGAACCCACACAGAACCTACAGACAGAAGAACTTTGCTGGAGAGAACATGGCAAAAGATCCTGGACTGAACCTGACTACAGAAATTGACAAAAGAACCTGACTAGAACCTGGTGACTGAACCTGGCTGGAAAACCTGGACAGAACCTGGCTGGAGAACCTAGTGAAGGAACTTGGCTACAGAACCTGGCTGGAGAACCTAGCAAGGGAACATGGCTACAGAACCTGGCTGGAGATCCGAAGCAGAACTTGGCTGGAGATCCAGACCAGAACTTGGCTGGAGATCCTGGCTAGAGATCCTGGATAGGCTGCTGATCAACTGAACACTGTCTTCGTGTCATTCCTTCCTCGCCGACTCCGTCCACACCTTTGGGGACCCCTGGACCCGCTGGGGTTGGACCCCAGCATCTGGCGCCCGAACAGGGACCCCTAGGTAAGCGCCCCGCAGTCGGGACGGATAGGACTCCACCGTAGGAAGAGGGTGGATAGTCTTCGCCGACTCCGTCCACACCTTTTGGAACCCCTGGAAAAGGATTCCCCTAGGTAAGCCCCCTCCATTGAGAACCCCCACACTCGGGACGGATAGGACTCCACCAGGGTGCTACAGACTCCCCTATAGAAGATAAGTAGGGTAAGAAGGTGGATAGTACAGAACTTAGATTGAGAAGATGTGCCATACTGAGTCCAAAGAAAGAAGACTCTGTATTGATCCTTAGATTGAGAAGATGTGCCATACTGAGTCCAAAGAAAGAAGACTCTGTATTGATCCTTAGATTGAGAAGATGTGCCATACTGAGTCCAAAGAAAGAAGACTCTGTATTGATCTTTAGATTAAGAACATGTGCCATACTGAGTCTAAAGAAAAAAGACTCTGTATTGATCTTTTAACATATATGCTTGCTAGCAGAGGAATTAAGGTTACTCCCAGTCAAGTCAGACAGAACGTTTTATACAAGAAGTATGTCCATGCTTTTCTGAGGAAGGAAAGGTAAATGTAAAGGCATGGGAGAAGGTAGGCCCAAGGAGCCTTATCCTTAACCCCACTGCAGCCTTTCCACCCCAGGAAAGTGCAGGATTGGCAAGCTCTCCCTGGGGTGATAGATCAGGACTCAGGTAATAGCAGAAAGCGCCAATCCTACTCTTAAAATGGATATAAGAGAGCATTTCGGGGTTTTCTTTTTAATGCCTGCTTTTAAAAAATAAAAAAGGGGGAATTTGCTGGGAGCTGGTCCATGCTTGCTGTTTCAAGGGACCTGGCATATATGGCATACGGTTCTTAATATGTTTGCTCACCTTCTTGGCACTATGTGTTTTAACCAAGGTCTCTGAGAAAGGTTGTTTCCCCAGGTAGGGATTTTCCCCTGAAGTTAGGGAGGGAATAAAACCTCTTAACTAGTGCCAGGTGGGTAATTAATCACTTTAACTACGAACAATCATGCTTAAGCTACATAATCTTTACTCCCTGGAATGGAGATAAGAAACGCCCTAACCTTTGTAATAGAGATTGATAGGATTGAATCAACTGGTATAAATACAGATGTAATAAGACAGTAAGACACAGAACTTAGAATACGGAACCAAGAGAGATGGAACCTAGGCACAGAACCTACACAGAACGTTCTCTAGAGACAGAAGAACTTTGCTGGAGAGAACATGGCAAAAGATACTGGACAGAAACTGGCCTCAGAATCTAGAGACAGAACCTAGCGAAAGAACATGGCAAAAGATCCTGGACTGAACCTGACTACAGAAATTGGCAAGAGAACCTGACTGGAACCTGGTGACTGAACCTGGCTGGAGAACCTGGACAGAACCTGGCTGGAGAACCTAGAGAGGGAACATGGCTACAGAACCTGGCTGGAGAACCTGGAGAACCTAGCAAGAGAACATGGACACAGACCCTGGCAGGAGATCCTAAGCATAACCTCTCTGGAGATCCAGACCAGAACTTGGCTGGAGATCCTGGCTGGAGATCCTGGCAAGGCTGCTGAACAACTGAACTCTGTCTCCGTGTCATTCCTTACTCGCCGACTCCGTCCACACCTTTGGGGACCCCTGGACTGCTGGGGTTGGACCCCAGCATCTATCAACAATTGAATTTTAAAAAACAAACAAACAAACAAAATAAATGATTGAGGAATCTAACTGATGAATAAAATAGAACCAGAGGCATGGAAACATGGAACAGACTGTCAAATCTCAGAGGGAAGGGGCAAGGGGAGCGGGAAGAGATTAACCAAAGAACTTATATGCATACTAGAGGCCCGATGCACGAAATTCGTAAAAGAGTTGGCCTTCCTTCCCCTGGCTGCCAGCACCAGCTTCCCTCTGGCATCCAGGACCCGGGCTTCCCTCACAGCCTCGGCTTCATCTGTAAGGTCAGCCAGGAGGATGTCCAGTCTAATAAGAATATTAAGCTTTTATTATTGTAGATATGCATTATCTGTGGACATAGACAATAGGGTGGTGAAGGCCTGGGTTGTGGCAGAAACTGGATGGATGAGGGTAATAGGGAGAAAAAGGGGGGCATCTGTAATACTCTCAATAATAAAGATTTTTTAAAAATATCCTAGTTCATAACGCATTTGGAAAAAAATAATAAAGAATGTGCCTGTGTGCCTATAATCCACTGCACTGACTCACCAAGCAACCTAACATCAAGTTGAGGGGTAAAAGATGATAAGAAATTGCCCTATAACAGTGATGGTGAACCTATAACACGCGTGTCAGAGGTGACAGGCGAACTCATTTTTTTTGTTGATTTTTCTTTGTTAAATAGCATTTAAAAATATAAAATAAATATCAAAAGTATACATCTTTGTTTTACTATGGTTGCAAATATAAAAAAAATTCTATATGTGACACAGCACCAGAGTTAAGTTAGGGTTTTTCAAAATGCTGACACGCCGAGCTCAAAAGGTTCTCCATAACTGCCCTATAATCTGAAAAGATGATGCAGGCTCCAGAAGTATTAGGAAGTAAATAGAACTAAATTTTGAAATACATGGAAACAAAAAGTAGATTCTGAAAATTCTTCCAGTTTTCAGATATATATAACACCTCAATGAGAACATCCAGTTTGCATTGACATAAGTAAAAGTAAAATTCACTCCACTTAAAAAATACTCAATAAATAGTGTACAAAATTATAAGTGCACCATGCTTTTTTGTGTTTGGTATACATAGCACATATTTTAATTTATGAAAATCCATGTATTTGGGAACACAAACCTCTAGCAGTAATACAATCATTAAGTACATCTGTGGAAGATGGCGGCGATATAGGCAGACAGGTCCCAGGTCGTGTCCCGGAGCAAATGGAGTGAGCAGATGAAACTAATAACATCCACCCCGAACTGGCGAAATGCTCAGCTGGTGAGACGGATTGCAGCCGGGAAGAGCAGAACTCCCCTGGAAAGGTAAAAAAAACAGGGATTTGGGCAGGAAAGTTTGCCAGACCTCTGAGCCCAGAGAGTTGGAGGGAGACCACGTGGCAGACAGCCGCATCCCTTGGGACAGGCACAGCTGCTGATGGGGGAAAGGAGAACCGCGGGATTCCTGGCACTGCCGGGGGAATTGCGAGCTGGGTTCTGTGATCACAGAGGACTGAGCCTAAAGGGAGCAGCCTGAAGAGCTGACCAGACCATGCAGTCCCGGTAAGAGAAGAAGCTTACAGAAACCAAGCCTTCCCCATTTCCGCGGCCGGCATTTGTTTGTTTGTTTTCACTGAATCCTGTTCAAGGGACATTTCGGATACACTCACCTGTGCTGAAGAGAAGGAGAGGGTGCGGAGGAGTGGAATCTGGGGAGAGACTGAGGAGAGAAGGGGGGCCAGGAGAGGTGGAAGCGAATTGAGTGCTGAGACACCCCTGAGCCCAGGACTGGGGCAGCCATTCTCTCCGGAGAGTGAGACTCCTCCCCCCAGCCCCCAGGCAAGGAGCACAGCCACACCCAGATTCCACCCTGTATGAGATCAAGGATTAAAATAACCTGATCAGTCCCTGGGAGTTGACAGGGTCTGGCCTATAGAGGGATTTTCAATCCCAGCAACAACACAGCACCAGTAACTAACTATTACGCAGCCAGCTCTGGGCAGTGAACTTCCACTGGACAGAGAGGCCCTATAGCCTCAGAGGCCAACCCCAGAACACTGCCACCCAGAGACTGACCCACAAACTGACTCTTTGCTAAACACAAAATAAGGCAGTCTGGGAAACAAATACGGCCTGCTTTAAAATAAGGACTGTGGTTTACAACACAGAGGAACAGTATATCGCCAGGAAACTCAACACTCTCCTGAATACCTGACAAGTCTAAGGCGAGCCACACTGAAGAATAGAAGAACTGAAGGACCTTCACTACTGCATTTTTTTTTTCTTTTTTCACCTTTTAACTAAGAAACCAATTTTTTTTTCTTTTTTTTTCTTCTTCTTTTTTTTCTTTTCTTTTTTTTTTCTTTTTTTTTCCATCACCTGATTTACCCTTTTAATTACTACCTTCTTATTTTTAACCAGTATTATTACTGCTACCATTTTACCATTTTTTAAAGTGCCATTTTATTTTCTCTTTATTTTATTTTGGGATAAGTGTTCTCCATTCTATTTTCATTGTTATATTATTGGTTGTTTCTAGTTTGCATTCATCTCCAGGGAGCTGTTGCTGGAATTTGTTGGGATTAATGGCTGTTCTATAGGAGTATTCTCCTCATATAAAAAGTCTCTTCCCCTCTTCCACTTCATTCTCTCTTTTCGCTCTTTTTTTTTTCTTTTCTTTTCTCGCTTTTATTTTCCCCCCTCCTTTTTCCAAATTTCATTTTTGCACTCCTGTTTTTGGTCCCTACTTTTCTTTTCTTTTTTCTCTTTTATCTTTTTCTCTTCCTTCTTCCTTATCCCCTAATTCTCTTAATTCGGGTGGTCACCTTTATTTGGGGTTATTAATATCGTGAATATATTTGTGTATAGTGCCTGGTACGTGGTGCCTTGTTGTGTTGTATTTTGTGCCTTTAAATCAACGCAGCAGATCCAAGCAACAGCAACCTCCTGAACACCGCACCCTCTGCTGAGGAACAGCAGCTGTACGTGAAACCTCGCCCCACCAGCCAGAAGAGCCACCACAGCTTTGAACAGCACCCACCAGAGGAGCTGCTGCCAACTGAAGAGCAGCTGCTACCGCAACCGCCCGAAGAGCAACCACAGACCAAGGAGTCACTGCCACCAAGGGAGCAACCACTGCACGACTCAACGTCTAAATATGTCAGTGAGATCAAACATGGGTAGACAAAGAAACCCCCAAAGGAAAGAGAAGGAGGACTCTCCAGAAAAGCAGCTAAGTAATACAGAGGCATGCAACATGACAGAAAAAGAATTCAGAATAAGGGTCCTAGAGTGCATAAACCAGATGGAGGAAAAAATCGACAACCTCTGCAAGAAGCAAGAAGAAACAGATGAAAAAATCGATAACATATGGAAGAAGCTAGAAGAAACAGATGAAAAAATCAACAACTTAAGTAAGACCCAAGAAGAAATGAAGAGTGATATAGCTGCAATGAAAAACTCCATTGAAAGTATCAACAGTAGACTAGGAGAAGCGGAGGACCGAATTAGTGAATTAGAAGACAAGGAAGCAAAACACACCCAAAATGTACTGCAATTGGAGAAAAAAATGAAAAGACAAGAGGAGAGCCTAAGGGAGCTTTGGGACAACATGAAACGAAACAACATACGAATAATAGGGGTACCAGCACAACAGAAGGATGAACAAGGATTAGAAAACCTATTAGAAGAAATAATATCAGAAAACTTCCCTGAGTTGGGGAAGAAAAAAGTCACACAAGCCCAGAGAGTCCCAAACAAGGTGAACCCAAAAAGACCCACACCAAGACACATCATAATTACCATGGCAAATGTTCAGGACAAAGAGAGAATCTTACAGGCTGCAAGAGAGAGACGGAAAGTTACCTACAAGGGATCTCCCATTAGATTGTCAAATGATTTCTCAACAGAAACACATCAGGCCAGAAAAGAATGGACAGAAATTTACAAAGTGATGCAAAGCAAAGGACTGAATCCAAGAATACTCTATCCAGCAAGGCTATCATTCAAACTTGAAGGCGAAATAAGAATTTTCACAGACAAAAAAAGGCTAAAGGAGTTTATCACCACCAAGCCAGCAATGCAAGGAATGCTAAAGGGACTGGTATAAAAATAAGAAATAAAAAGCTAAAAGAGAAAACAGCCACACAAAAACAGAAATGGCTACAAACAAGTACCTTTCAATAATAACTTTAAACGTAAACGGACTAAATGCTCCAAACAAAAGACATCGAGTGGCTGAATGGATAAAAAAACGTGACCCATACATCTGCTGTCTACAAGAAACCCAACTTATTAGAAGGGACTCACACAGACTGAAAGTGAAAGGATGGAAAAATATCTTTCAGGCAAATGGAAAGGAAAAGAAAGCTGGGGTAGCAATACTTATATCGGACAAAATAGACCTCAAAGTGAAGGCCATAACAAGAGATCAGGAAGGCCACTTCAGAATACTAAAGGGATCAATACAACAAGAAGATATAACCCTGGTAAACATATATGCACCCAATGCAGGAGCACCCAAATTCATAAAAAAACTCCTGGAAGATATCTAAGGAGAGATTGACAACAATACAATCATAGTAGGGGACTTTAATACACCACTGACAGCACTGGATAAGTCCTCTAGACAAACAATCAGCAAAGATACAGCAATCCTAAATGACTCACTAGATCAGATGGACTTAATAGACATCTTCAGAACACTTCACCCCAATGCCACGGAATATACATTCAACTCAAGTGCTCATAACACATATTCAAAAATAGACCATATATTGGGTCACAAGCAAAGTATCCCCAAATTCAAGAAGATTGAAATCATAAAAAGCATCTTCACAGACCACGATGGCATAATATTAGAAATAAACTACAATAAAAACAACTCAATATACTCAAACACCTGGAAGCTGAATAACATGCTATTAAATATTGATTGGGTTAACAATGAAATCAAAGAAGAAATTCAAAACATCCTGGAAACTAATGACAATGAAAACACAACAATCCAAAACCTATGGGACACAATGAAAGCAGTCCTGAGAGGGAAGTTTATAGCTCTACAGGCCTATCTCAAAAAACAAGAAAAAATGGTAGTAAATCAGCTAACTCTACAACTCAAAGAATTAGAAAGAGAGCAACAAGAAAACCCCAGAGTGAGCAGAAGGAAGGAGATAATAAAGATTAGAACACAAATAAATGACATAGAGACCAAAAAAACAATACAGAAAATCAATGAAACCAAGAGCTGATTCTTTGAAAGGATAAACAAGATTGACAAACCTCTAGCCAGACTCACCAAGAAGCAAAGAGAGAGGACCGAAATAAAGAAAATCAGAAACGATAGAGGCGAAATAACAACAGACCCCACAGAAATACAAATGATTGTTAAAAAATACTATGGACAGCTCTACTCCAACAAACTAGACAACCTGGAGGAAATGGACAAATTCCTAGAAAAATACAACATTCAAAATCTCAATCAGGAAGAATCTAAAAATCTCAACAGGCCAATAACTATGGAAGAAATTGAAGCAGTCATCAAAAAGCTTCCATCAAACAAAAGCCCAGGACCAGACGGCTTCACAGGGGAGTTTTACCAAACATTAAAGGAAGAACTACTAAAAACTCGGAGAACCAAGATGGCGGCATAGGTCAACGCCGGAGTTTGCTGCTTTGAACAACTACTTCAAAAGTGAAACCAAAAAACGGAAGGGACATCACCCAGAACCACAGGAACGCTGGCTGAGTGGAAATCCTACAACTAGGAGGAAAGAGAAACGCATACGGACACTCAGAGGAGGCGCAGTGCTGAAGTCAAATTCTGAGGTGCGGAGTGCGCGAGCGGGCTGGCGGCGGAGGGCGCGGTTGGCGTTTTCAATCGGGAGGGAGTCCCAGACTCTGAGCTCCAGATCCGGGCGAGTCTTTAGGGACCCAGACTCAAACGGGAAAAGCGGGACTGTCTGGCTTCGGTCAGAGCGAGTGCAGCTTTCTCTCTGAGCTTTGCAGCGGGTGCTGGGACTCAGAGAGGCAGAGCCCCTGGGGACAGGGCTGAGAGCCGCCATAACTGCTCTCTCCGGCCCACCCTGTTGATCCTGTTCTACCCGCCCCGCCCAAGCCCTGCACACAGGCATTTGCCGGATAGCCTCAGGCAAAGGCTAGATTAGCACCTCCCTAGAGGACAGAAGTTCTCTCACTACTGACACAGCTGATTCTCATAGCCACTTGGCCTAGAGGTCAAACCCTCCCTGGAATTAGCTACAACAATCAAGATTTAACTATAAGACTGCAAACAAAGACCACTAGGAGGTGCACCAAGGAAGCATAACAAAATGCGGAGACAAAGAAACAGGACAAAATTGTCAATGGAAGATATAGAGTTCAGAACCACACTTTTAAGGTCTCTTAAGAACTGTCTAGAAGCCGCCGATAAATGTAGTGAGATCCTCAAGAAATCTAATGAGACCCTCGATCTTATATTGGGGAACCAACTAGAAATTAAGCATAAACGGACTGAAATAACGAATATTATACAGACTCCCGACAGCAGACCAGAGGAGCGCAAGAATCAAGTCAATGATTTGAAATGCGAGGAAGCAAAAAACACCCAACCGGAAAAGCAAAATGAAAAAAGAATCCAAAAATGCGAGGATAGTGTAAGGAGCCTCTGGGACAGCTTCAAGCGTACCAACATCAGAATTATAGGGGTGCCAGAAGATGAGAGAGACCAAGATATTGAAAACCTATTTGAAGAAATAATGACAGAAAACTCCCCCCACCTGGTGAAAGAAATGGACTTACAGGTCCAAGAAGCGCGGAGAACCCCAAACAAAAGGAATCCAAAGAGGACCACACCAAGACACATCATCATTAAAATGCCAAGAGCAAAAGATAAAGAGAGAATCTTAAAAACAGCAAGAGAAAGAAACTCAGTTACCTACAAGGGAATACCCATACGACTGTCAGCTGATTTCTCAACAGAAACTTTGCAGGCCAGAAGGGAGTGGCAAGAAATATTCAAAGTGATGAATACCAAGAACCTACAACCAAGATTACTTTATCCAGCAAAGCTATCATTCAGAATTGAAGGTCAGATAAAGAGCTTCACAGATAAGGAAAAGCTAAAGGAGTTCATCACCACCAAACCAGGATTATATGAAATGCTGAAAGGTATCCTTTAAGAAGAGGAAGAGGAAGAAAAAGGTAAAGATACAAATTATGAACAACAAATATGCGTCTATCAACAAGTGAATCTAAGAATCAAGTGAATAAATAATCTGATGAACAGAATGAACTGTTGATTATAATAGAATCAGGGACATAGAAAGGGAATGGACTGACTATTCCTGGGGGGGAAAGGGGTGTGGGAGATGCGGGAAGAGACTGGACAAAAATCGTGCACCTATGGATGAGGACAATGGGTGGGGAGTGAGGGCGGAGGGTGGGGCGGGAACTGGGAGGAGGGGAGTTATGGGGGGAAAAAAAGAGCAACAAATGTAATAATCTGAACAATAAAGATTTAATTAAAAAAAAATAAAATAAAATAAAATAAAATAAAATAAAACTCAAAAAAAAAAAAAAAAAAAAAAAAAAAAAGGAAGAACTAAAGCCTATCCTCTTCAGACTACTACAAAAAATTCAAGAGGAAGGAACACTTCCAAGCTCATTCTATGAAGCCAGCATCACCCTAATACCAAAACCAGGTAAAGACAACACAATGAAAGAGAATTACAGGCCAATATCCCTCATGAACATAGATGCCAAAATCCTCAACAAAATCTTAGCAAATCGGATCCAGCAGTACATCAGAAAGATCATACACCATGACCAAGTAGGATTTATCCCAGGGATGCAAGGATGGTACAATATCCGCAAATCAATAAACGTGATACATCACATAAACAAATTGAAAGAAAAAAACCACATGGTCATATCAACTGATGCAGAAAAAGCATTTGACAAAATTCAACACCCATTTTTGATAAAAGCTCTCAGCAAGGTGGGAGTAGAAGGATCATACCTCAACATAATAAAAGCCATATATGACAGGCCCACAGCCAACATCATACTCAATGGACAAAAACTAACACCATTTCCCATAAGAACAGGAACAAGACAGGGATGCCCCCTCTCACCACTCCTGTTCAACATAGTACTGGAAGTGTTAGCTATTGCAATTCAGCAAGAAGAAGAAATGAAAGGCATCCAAATTGGAAAAAAGGAAGTAAAACTGTCCTTATTTGCAGATGACATGATATTATACATACAAAACCCAAGAGACTCCATCAAAAAGCTACTAGACTTAATACATGAATTTGGCAATGTAGCAGGATACAAAATTAACCCCAAGAAATCTGAGGCATTTCTATACACCAATAGTGAACTTTCAGAAAGAGAGATTATAAAAACAATCCCGTTTACCATCGCACCAAAAAAATTAAGCTACCTAGGAATAAACTTTACTAAAGAGGTAAAAGACCTCTACTCAGAAAACTACAGGACGTTGAAAAAAGAGATAGAGGAAGACATAAACAGATGGAAAAACATACCATGTTCTTGGATTGGTAGAATCAACATCAATAAAATGTCTATACTACCCAAAGCAATCTATAAATTCAATGCACTTCCCATTAAAATACCAACGGCATACTTCAGAGATGTAGAACGAACTCTCCAAAAATTCATCTGGAATAAAAAAAGACCCCGAATAGCTGCAGCGATCCTGAAAAAGAACAAAGTAGGTGGGATCTCAATACCAGATATCAAGTTGTATTACAAAGTCACTGTTCTCAAAACTGCCTGGTACTGGCACAAGAATAGGCATATAGATCAATGCAATAGAATAGAGAGCCCAGAAATCGACCCGAACCAATATGCTCAATTAATATTTGACAAAGTAGGCAAGAACATACAATGGAGCCAAGATAGTCTCTTCAATAAATGGTGTTGGGAAAATTGGACAGATATATGCAAGAAAATGAAACTAGACCACCAACTTACACCATACACAAAAATAAACTCAAAATGGATAAAGGACTTAAATGTACAACAGGAAACCATAAACATTCTAGAAGAAGCCAAAGGCAACAAAATCTCAGACATATGCTGAAGCAATTTCTTCACTGATACAGCTCCTAGGGCACTTGAAACGAAAGAGAAAATGAACAAATGGGACTACATCAAAATAAAAAGCTTCTGCACAGCAAAAGAAACCATCAACAAAACAACGAGAAAACCCACTGTGTGGGAAAACATATTTTCCAATGTCATATCTGATAAAGGCCTAATCTCCAAAATTTATAGGGAACTCATACAACTTAACAAAAAGAAGATAAACAACCCAATCAAAAAATGGGCAAAGGACCTAAATAGACACCTTTCAAAAGAGGACATTCAGAAAGCCAAGAGACATATGAAAACATGCTCAAAGTCACTAATCATCCGAGAGATGCAAATCAAAACAACAATGAGGTACCATCTCACACCTGTCAGACTGGCTATCATCAACAAATCAACAAACAACAAGTGCTGGAGAGGATGTGGAGAAAAAGGAACACTTGTGCACTGCTGGTGGGAATGCAGACTGGTGCAGCCACTATGGAAGACAGTATGGAGTTTCCTTAAAAAACTGAAAATGGAACTCCCATTTGACCCTGTGATCCCACTTCTAGGAATATATCCCAAGAAACCAGAAACACCAGTCATAAAGGATATATGCACCCCTATGTTCATAGCAGCACAATTCACCATAGCTAAGATCTGGAAACAGCCTAAGTGCCCATCAGTAGATGAATGGATTAGAAAACTGTGGTACATCTACACGATGGAATTCTATGCTGCTCTAAAAAGGATGGAACTCTTACCATTTGCAACGTCATGGATGGAACTGGAGAGCATTATGCTAAGTGAAATAAGCCAGTCAATGAAGGAAAAATACCACATGATCTCACTCATTCATGGATATTAGAGACCATTATAAACTTTTGAACAATAATAGATACAGAGGCAGAGCTGCCTCAAACAGATTGTCAAACTGCAGCGGGAAGGTCGGGGAGGGTTGGGGGGCAGGAGGTAGGGGGGTAAGAGATCAACTAAAGGACTTGTATGCATGCATATAAGCATAACCAGTGGACATAAGACACGGGGGATAGGGGAGGCTAGGGGACTGTCTAGGGCGGGGGGATAAAATGGACACATATGTAATACCCTTTGTAATACTTTAAGCAATAAATAAAAAAAAAAGTACATCTGTGGAAAGTATTTTTCACATAATAACTATCATTAATTGTAAAAAAATAATAATAACATAATTCTAGTCAAAAAGGCTAAATTTCTTTACTATTCTTTTTGTAGACTATCATATTATAAAATATCTGTCATAAGAAGAGGCAACAAAGTAGTATGAAGTAAGAATTTTATGAAAAATACTATATATGTTTTATAATTAGAATAAAATGACCCATTTCTGGATTTTATGATGAAATTATCTGCTTTTTCAAATTGTAGTTTATTGCTAATCTTTTTCTCATCCTAAATGCATCGTGACTTCTATATTTAATCACAATTTTGTATCCTTTTCCTTAAGAGAGGCCCCCCCAAAACTGTATAGCTTTTGGCATCACAAAACCTGGATTGGCCTTTGATTATCAGATTTTTAAAATGGAAACTAGTGGGAAAATACTGTACTACAACAAACTTTCTGGACTATCTACATTCCATAAAACAAAGAAAACTATGGAAAGTATAAAAATGTATCTCTAGATATATTTTACATTAGGTATTATGCTTCCCTACAGGTGAGCTTAGAACAGAGATTCCTTTTAACTTAGCAGAAGTGCTACATTTATGTCAGATCTAAGGCAGCCAGAAAAGGTGGGAAAATATATAAGATTTTAATGTGTTACTTAAACTGAAGTTTTTTTTCTTTTCTTTTTTTCCTCATTATACTTCTATTTATTTGTTTGAAATTAAACTCATGTACCACTATATTTGCATAGTTTAAATTGCACACAATATACAAATGTTGGAGTCAAAACTTTCAAAGTTTTACATTTAAAAACTAAATATAAAAATTCAAGCTCTAATATTTTTCCTGTCACAGTGATGCATTTTCTTGCGCACCATTTGGCTGGCTTACATGAGACTTCAGAGACCATTACTCTAGATCAGTGATCCTTAACATTCTTTCTGAGATATAGATGCTCTGCTCGTAATAAAATTCACAATGATATGTAGTGAAATAAAACAAATAAGAATAATGTAATAAAATGTCTATAAAGTTAAAGTAATTACATTTAAAGGATAATTCTTTGTTCTGAAGTTAATTTAACATATTAGATACCAATGTTTTATTTATTTTGTGTGTGTGTCTTGGCTGTTGACATTTATTTTTAATTTTTAAAAATCTGTTTTAATTAATTAATTTATTTTTTATTGATTAAATTATTACATATGTCTTCTTTTTCCCCCATTGACCTCTCCCCGTCTGCTTCCACCCCCAGTACATGCCCTCACCCCCCTCCTGTCTGTGTTCATTGGTCAAAATGGAACTCCTATTTGATCCAGTAATCCCACTTCTAGGAATATATGAAAAGAACTCAGAAACACAAATCAGAAAGAATATATGCATTCCCATGTTCATAGCAGCACAATTTTCAATAGTTAAGATTTGGAAACAGCCTAAGTGCCCATCAGCTGATGGGTAGATTAAAAAACTGTGGTATAACTACACAACAGAATACTACGCTCCTGTAAAAAAGAAAGAACTTTTACCATTTGCAACAGCATGGGATGGACCTGGAGAGCATTATGCTAAGTGAAATAAGCCAGTCAGAGAAGGGTAAGTATCACATGATCTCACTCATTTGTGGAATATAATGAACAACATATACTGATGAACAAAAATAGATCCAGAGACATAGAAACATCAAACAGACCATCAAACCTCAGAGGGAAGGCATGTGTGTGTGGGGGGGGGGGGGGTGGGAGGGGGAGCGCTAAGAGATCAACCTTTTTTTTATCACAGTTTTACTATATCATATCTAAGCTATTAAAAATTCATATTAATCTTCAGATGATTCATGATTATTGAGTTCATAGCCTGATATTTAAATACTATTATGCCTCTCTGGAATATTTAAGGCAACTCAATTAAGTGGGATAAATTAATAATCCATATTTCATTGTTTCTTAGCCCTGGTCATGATCCAATTGCAATATGTATTAAAGAATATTATTTCATACCTATTCTTTTCATTTGTAGAATCTTCTTTCTCCTTATATAGTTCTCCTCACATTCCTACTCACATCATGAAAAATAATAACTTGGTAAATATTTTTCACTATAAATGTATTTATAGTATATATGCACCTAACTTGTTTACCTATGTACTTACTATGTCACTCCATAGTCTTCTTATTGCCTAGTTTCTATTATGTCTTCTTTTATATGGAACTGTTAATGGAGGGAGGCGATCCTCATCTCCCCTGGTTGCTTGTGGGGGTGGATTTCTTGCAATATCCCAAGAAAAATAATTTTCTGAGACTTGCATAGGAGAATGTAATATTGTATAAACCATTATTTCTGTGGAATCAAATCCCTGTGTTTTCACCATTTTGTTTCCCTCAGTCCCACCAAGGAAGAAGTTCCGTTTGCCTTCAGCAGGGCTAAAATCAGAGCCAGTGTCCAGAATTCCTTCCCATGTCTGCACAGTTCCATGCAGCATCAGGTTAGCTTGATTAGTGTTTCCCTGGTGCAGCCCATCAGTCCATTGTATGTGTGTCTGCAGGTCCACATGGATATGGAGGAAACCTGGGCAAATGCAAGGAAGTCAAGAGTTAGCTAAGAGCACAAGAGCCATGAATCACAAGAGAGCAACAAGAGAGAGAATTCCTTTGTTCAGGAGATTATGTACTCCCAAATTTTTGTGGGTTTGCAGTGGCCTTGCCCATTCTGGCCACTGTCGAGTAAGACTCCCTCCACGTTCTGCGTGGAGTAGGGTTCGGTATCTGAAAGAGGAGCCACACAACAAATGAGAGAAAAAGACACGAGATAATTTTGCAATATTGGGGGACCAGGCAGGCAAGTCCCGAAGGACTTCCCCCGATGCTCAGGCCGCTCCAGTCTTTTATTGATCTGGAGTAGCCCTTAGGGTAAGGAGGTTTCAATGACACACAGATCAGCAGACAATTTCCAGGAATAGGCAGCGTATCTGATTCACATTAATCAACAAGGATCTACATAAGTATCTAAGGAATTAAGTGCACTAAGGTGGGGATGCTTCAACTATTATTACCTAGATTAACTGAGTGGTTCCTAGATTAACTGGGTGGTGCACAGTTCTGACCTTTGCTAGGACTTCAAAGGTTACTAGCTTTGGGGGTCTCTGTCTAAACTCAGCTAGTGAAGACAATGAATGGACTCCGGCAAGCCACCATCTCTGTCGCTGGTTTGACTGACAGACAACGACCTTCCCTATTTCACCTCACTTTCACTGGGCATGCATGTATCTTCCCTTTGTTGGATCTCTTCCCCACTGTTTTGTAGGGAATAAACTGGCTGTTCTCTGGGGAATGCAAAGTTGCACCTTCTTGCTAAAGCTGCCCAAATGACATGTCTGTAATGTCTGGCTCCCCTCTTTGGCTCCTTTCCTATTATTACTCGCTAACAACTGTGTCAGAACTCATATTGCTTGATATTATCCCACAGGTCACTGAATCCCTGTCTCTTTTCTTTTTTTCAGTCTTTTTTTATTCTCTGTGCTTCAACTTAGATAGTGTCTCTTGCTATGTCTTCAGCATCACTGGCCTTCCTTCTATAGATGTTTATCTAATGTAATCTGTTTATCTCACTAAGGAAAAAAATGTTTAATTCAGTTATTGTACTTCTCATCTCTAGAAATCCCTTTTTGCTTATTTTTATATCTTCCACTTCTCCCCAGCAGAAAGCAGGACCTGTTGTTGAGTGAAGGTCATTTGTTTATCCTTTTTTCCATTGATTACAGTCCAGCCCTGATAGTTACTCAATATGTGAAAAGAGCTGCTTCATGTATTTTTACAGGTTTCCTAATGATTTACAGCACTAAGAAAAGTCCAATACCCCATCACAGCTACAAACAGTATTATTGATGTTTTGTTTTTTACTAGTGTACATATGACTCAGGTAGACAGTATCAGATATTAGTTCAAAACAAGAAGGTTCATTAGCACATCAAAAATTTCTCTTTATGTTAATGTATGATAAGGCTAACCTTATCATGGCCTGCAATTGTGTGAGTATGTGATATATTGTAAATTACATTTTAGCATCAAAAGTGTGTCTGTCTGTCTGACTCTCTCTCTCTCTCTATCATTGATTTAAGGTCAAAGCTAAAGAGAATAAACTTATTAACCAATGTCATCCAAATAAATTTAATATTAAAAATAAATATATATTAAAAAAACTGAAACAAACTGAATAGAAAATATGGTTCAGTATTTTACTTTAGATATTTTAGGGAAAAAGTGAAATCTAAATCACAATATAAAAAAATGAAGATATTAGAAGAAATTAATAAAAGTAGAAAAAAAGAAATTATAAATATAAGATTGGAAAATATGATCCTTTAAGCTAGCACAATGCCTGACTGGAATATGATAGAAATTTTAAAAAAGGGAAATATAGATCATTTTAAATATATAATTATGAAACTCCTAAGTAAAATATGGAATAAAACTGGTAATATATTATAAGAATAATATACCATATCCCAGCAGGATTTATCCCAGGATATGAAGATGTTTCTGCGTTAGCTCACTCTGTTCAATCAGCAGTAGTGACTATGGGTTAAAATTGACAGTAAAATTCAAGTCATAGTACATTTCACATAACACCAGATTTACCTAGCTTTAATTAAGAATATAAGACAGGTAACAATGTAGTAAAGCAACAGCAACATGAAGGTCCTATGGTCCTATTACTTTCAAGTGCTTCCTATGTCCCCAAACCATTTCACACTTGAAGCACACATGTTCGCCTAAGTGCAGGGAAGCTGTTAAGTTCCAAAAATCCATTATACATTGCTAGTCATGGAGCCCCTCAAGAGTAATGACCAACTCAGAGTCGATAGTGCCACTACCTCTTATCAATACAGGCTACTATTCAATAAACAATATCAGTAATGAAGTATGGGTTGTTGGTCTGGCATACAGTTCTTGATGTAATTCTATTTATATTGGCTCTATTGTTTATTATGGATTCCTTAAGTTGATGTTGCAAAAGTCATTTGACCAGGAGCTAAATAAAGCACCAGGCATTTATGACACTATAAAATGAGCCATAGAACCAGCTATCAACCCTTTCCTACCAATCAGTATGGGGATTTTTTTTGGTGTATATTACCATGATAATACATGAAAATAAGAGAGGATTTATTTATGTACATAGATGTACAGAGTTTACAAAAAGCACTGGTAAAATGCAACATCCAGTTTTGGTTTTTAAAAAATCCTTAATAGACAGCTGGTGTGGCTCAGTGGTTTAGCATCAATCCAGGAATTAAGAGGTCACTAGTCTGGTTCCTGGTCAGGGCAAATTCCTGGGTTGTGGGCTTGATCCCCTGTAGGAGGCATGCAGGAGACAGCTGACCAATAATGTTTCTTTCTCAGGGATGTTTCTATCTTTCCCTCTCCCTTCCTCTCTCTCAAAAATAAATAAATAAATACATATTTTTTTTAAAAAAATTAAAAACGTTTTTAAAATGCTTGCCGAAACTGGTTTGGCTCAGTGGATAGGGCTTCGGCCTGCAGACTGAAGGGTCCCAGATTCGGTTCCGGTCAGGGGCATGTACCTGGGTTGCGGGCATATCCCCGGTGGGAGATGTGCAGGAGGCAGCTGATCGATGCTTCTCTCTCATCGATGTTTCTAACTCTCTATCTCTCTCCCTTCCTCTCTGTAAAAAATCAATAAAATATATTTAGGAAAAAAATAAATAAATAAAAATAAAATGCTCAGCCAGTGTAGCTAAATGGTTGAGCATCAACTTATGAGCCAGAAGGTCATGGTTCAATTCCCAGTCAGGGCACATACCCAGGTTGCAGGGCCAATCCCCAGTAGGGGGCATGCAGGAGGCAGCCAATCAATGATGTTTCTCTCTCATCACTGATGTTTCTATCTCTCTCCATCTCCTTTCCTCTCTGAAATCAATAAAAATATATTTTAAAAAAACTTTTAAAAAATCCTTAGTAAAATAAGACTAGTTACTATGATTAAAATAGTTATGAATATAAATCTCCAAATAATTGTCAATGTCTTGTGATTCTTAATGGTGAAACATTGCATATCAGCTAAAGTAAGAGACCAGAGAGGAAGATGATGCATCAAGATGGTGTCATAGATCACTCCTGACTTCAGTCTTCCTCACCAAAGACAAACTAGCGACTATCCACAGATAAGACACCATTGTGAAAATCCCAGAGCCCCAAGGTGGGCCTTAAGTACATTCCTTAGTCCCGTGGTCAGCAAACTGCGGCTCGCGAGCCACATGCGGCTCTTTGGCCCCTTGAATGTGGCTCTTCCTAAGCCGTAGAAGTACCCTAATTAAGTTAATAACAATGTACCTACCTATATAGTTTAAGTTTAAAAACTTTGGCTCTCAAAAGTAATTTCAATCGTTGTACTGTTGATATTTGGCTCCGTTGACCACTGCCTTAGTCTGATGGATGCCATTAGAAGAGTAAGAGAAACAGTTTCAGTTTGACCGCATCCCTCCCCTCTCAGGTGAGCACAGCACACATGAAGCGGGCTTTCTCCTGGGGTAAAAGAGAACCCAAGGTGGCCATCCAGCTGCCCCGGTGTTGTTAGAACCTGGCTGGGAGGCCCATGCGAGTCTTCCCTCAGTGATCACTGGACAAACGTGTAGGACTCAACCACTGGGGATCAGATAAACAGAAAAGGAGGCAGGCCTAATATCAACTAGAACTCAGGTCTATTTGGACTGCACTCCTGCTTGCACTGTTACTGAAGTTAGCTAATCATTGATGGGAAAGGAAGCAAAAGGGACATTGAGCATGGTCATCTGGGAAGTATAAGCCTGTTTGCTTTACCAGGAAGCTATAGCTTCACACTACCCTCAGGGAACCACTAGTCCATTCCCTGCAGGCCATTGAGAGGGGAGGAGGGAGGGAATAAAACAAAAGGGGAGGTAAACACATGTGCAATAAAGTAAACATGGCACAGGGGGAGGATTTACCATAGAGGCCTGTAAGTCTAACGGGATAATGATCGTTAGCCTGCAAAATCTTGGGAAGTTAATTGGTTCCTTTGAAAAAGCTTCTGGTTAAAACCCCAAGAGAACAAAGTTCTCTCTCTCTCTCTCTCTCTGTCTCTCTTTCTGTCTCTCTCTCTCTCTCTTGCTCGTGACCTGCATTCACCTGGTTTGTTGTGTTCTCTCTCACTCAGGAACACATAACCACACAGCTCTAGTGGCCACAGAGCTTGTGGCCCTGCTGGATTACAGAGACCTACCACCCAGCCTTGCCTGTGACCCTGTCTGAACATGGGGGCTCTTGAGAACTATGAAGCAGAAACTCTGAACACTATTTTTGTTTGTTTGTTTGTTTGTCTGTTTGTTTTTTATTTTGGCCTTGCTGGAGACACAGTTGTACTTTTTCCATGTCAGGACACAGGGAAATGGGGCATTGGATGCCCAGGGCAGGGGCAGTCAACACCACTTTACCACATCACAATCTCCCATGTGTGGATCCTTGGAATTCTTTCCTCATGAGCCTGTTTCCCACCAACAACAGCTGGAGAGCCTGAGCAGAGATCCCAGCCCAGGGCTCTGCACATCTTCAGAACCTAGCAGGCAGCCCTAACTCAACAGAAAGCTCAGTTGGTAGTTCTTCAAGACTTGTCCCCACCAATAGTACATACCAGCCATGGAACCATTCTAATGCTCTGCGGAGTCAGGAAAGTAAATTCACAGCCCCATCTAAATGCTGAGTATAGTCTCCAGTTCCACAAACCAGGAAGACTGGCCAGAAAACTAGGATAGAAATAGAGCCTATCACACAGCCCCTTCAGGTAAGAAGCCAAGCCAGGAGCACTGCTCAATAGTCTCTGGCTTCACATAATCAGAGTCTGAACAGTAACCCTACACAGCCTTTGGTCCCAGCCTATAGCCCTGCTTGATTGTTGAACACAGCCTGCAGCCTCGCCCAGTCAGGGAACCCAGCCAGTGACCCTGCCCACCTACTGAGCAGTGTCTACCTACCCAAGAGCAGGACATAGTAGGAGGTTCCAGCCCATAAGAGAGCTGAACCAGCAACCTCACCTAGAAGCAGAACATAGCCAGAAGCCTACATTATCACTAAGCCCAGCCTCCCTTTCTGTCCAACTTTAGGGCACAGCTTGTGACCCTACTGGATCACAGAGAACAGCTTGAGGCTCTGACCTACCACCCAGCCCTGCCTGTGGCCCTGCCTGAACCTGGGGCCTGATAGCACCATCCAGGTGAAGAGCACAGTTGAGTCCCTACCCAACCAGGAGCAATGGGGAGCCCAACTCACAGCCCTGCCCAACTGATGAGTTCAACCAATAGCACTACCCTGCCAGAAAACACAGCCTATGACCCTGCCCAACCAGAGACAAATGCAGATCCCTGCCTGACCTCAAATAAGACAAATTCCAGAAGTGATCTCACATAACTTTAGTTGAGTTAGGCAAATATTAGGTCTTATGTATCAGCACCTTGACTAAGCCTGTGGGAAACAAAGATGAAAATACCATGGCCTCAAACTCACAATCCAGTGGGATAAATACTCTTGTATAATTTCAGAACAAGCTTAAGTGCTGTCATAATAGTCAACCCAGAGTGATAAGGGAACATGTGTAAGAGTAGTCAATCCAAGCTTCAGGTAGCCAATAAAGGCTTTTAGGAGGAGGTGACTATTAAACAAGAGAAAGAGATAAAGAAAAAGTCCTAGGCAGGGACAAGAATGTAGTCAGTAGTCACATAGGCATTGGTAGATTACATATTTAAACTATTGGCTGAGAAACAGGGGAACTAAAACTAAATGATTTTAAATGTCAAGGATATGATGATGAAGATCCTGAAATAATTTTGTATTCCACACTCAAGTAGGTTGACTTCATTCCAACAGGGATGGGTTCCTGTGAGAAATTTAACCAAAGAGAGTAACATGAGCAATTAAGGTTTTACTAAGATTCTTGCTTCTCAGAGCATGACCTGCAAGACATTGTCATCATCTTGTGTGAGCTTGTAAATGCAGAAGCTCGGGCTCCATTCCAGATCTATGGATTTATTGGCATTTTAATGAGATGGTCAGGTGCTTTCTATACACAATTAATTTTGAAAATGCTGAATCAGATCATTCAAAAGTATATTTTCTTCACTAATGGAGGCAAGATTCAAGTGAGGAGAATAATTATAAAGGTAACTAATAGTGTAGATACAAGTATGCAAGACACAAGATAACCACACACCTGTTGGAATGGCTGTTTTTAAAAAGACAAGAAATCACAAGCGTTGACAAAGATGTGGAGAAAGGGAAGCCTTGTGCACTGTTGGTAGGAATGTAAATTGTTGCAGCCACTGTGAAAATCAGTATGGAGGTTCCCCAAAGTTTTAAAAATAGAATAACCATGTGACTCAGCAATTCCACTTCTGGGTATTTACCTGAAGAAAACAAAAGCATTAATTAAAATGATATAATGCTTACTGCAGCATTATTTTCAATAGCCAAGATATTCAATGAACCTAAGTGTTCACTGATGGCTAAATGGATAAAGAACATATAGTCTATATAGTATACAATGGAATATTATTCAGCCATAAAAATAATAAAATCTTTCCATTTGTGACAACATGGACGAAACTTGAAGGCATTATGCTAAGTGAAATAAGACAGAGAAAGATGAATACCATATAATCTCACTTATATGTGGAATTAAAAAAACAAACAAACACAAACAAACACCACAAGCTTATAGATAAAGAGAACAGACTGGTAGTTGCCAGAGATTGTGGGGTGGGGGAGAAATGGCTGAACAGGTTCAAAACATACAAACTTCCAATTATAAAATAAATCATGGGGAGGTAACGTAAAGCATGGTGACTATAGTTAACAGTACTGTATTGCATATTTTAAAGTTGCTAAAAGTAGATTTTGAAAGTCCTCATCACAAGAAAAAAATTATAACTATTTATGGTAACAGTTGTTAACTAGATATCAAATCATTATGTTGAAGACCTGGAATTAATATGTCATATATCAATTACATCTCAATAAAAAAAGTGACTGTAATATTGAAGATACAAGTTGAAAGGGATTTGATAAGTCATGGAAAATATGAGAAAAAATTGAGAAATGATTTAAAGAAAAAAATGAGATGTATATTTGTTGAGTTAAATTTGAGTGTTAGGGGAAGAGGAAAAGTAAAAATTTGTGTCCAGTTAATAGCTTGGGTGAAAAGACAGACAATAAATATAGCAAAAGGGCTAGTAAAGAAAATACCTCATCATACAGAGTATAAAGCTGAATAATAGTATGTTAAAATAACTGATAAAATGCAAAAATGCTTTGAAACCTGAAAATCACTAATTTTATGGTGTTTTGCAATTTATGAAGCTCTTTTTAATTTGTGCAATTTTTAATCTATGGAATCATAGCAGTAACTTGAATTTACCTTTTTAAAGGATATTAAAATTTTATAAAATAATAGTTATTTAAAAGTTAGGAATAGATAACTATCTAATATGAGTTCAGGGTTATGGTAACATAACATATATTCACAGATTCTTGAATTACGTTCTCTTATGTCCTGTACTTTGACTACTGTTCAAGAAATATGACAATTTCAAGACTTTTTTCATTAGTATTAAAACAGTTATAGGAGAAATGGCCTAAGTTTCCAATTTTATAATACTACTCTTGGGAGCTATTCTGCAAGCAATATCGGTATATAAGCTATCCTTCAGCAAGTCTTCATTTCAGCATTGCTCAATGCATCAACATTACTCTTGCTCATAATGGCTTTTTTTGTTTGTTTTTTAACTGAAGCAGTCTGAAAAATCCGGCAGAAAATGTCCAGAACATTGCTGCTGTAATGTTGGTAATAGAAAGTAGAAAATAACCACACATATAGAGTTTGCTCAATATATCTGAATTGTCAGTCTTTTCACCAAAATGGAGGTAGGTATTTATATAGGTAGGTAGGTAGATGATGATAGATGATGATAGATAGATGATAGATAGATAGATAGATAGATAGATAGATAGATAGATAATAGAGAGATGATTGAGAGATGATAGATAGATAGATAGATGATAGATAGATAGGTAGATAGATAGATGATAGATAGATGATAGATAGATAGATAGATAGATAGATAGATAGATAGATAGATAGATAGAGTGACTCCTAGTTATTTGACTCCATAAGAAAAATTATTGAACTGGCAGTCTTAACTCTGGATACATTGAAAGTTTTATGTAAAAGGAAAAAGAAGGGTCAAGTGTCTACTAAGACTCAAATAAGTAAGTTACTTCCTGTGAATTTCATCTTACTTAATGATTCATCAATGATGAATTACAGAATAGAGATGTCTTGCTAATTCTTAGAGTATGTTGACACAATTTTTTTATTTTTGCCAGAAACATTGCCTTGCTAAATTTCTCTTCTAACTCTACAAGATTGCTGGTGTTGTTTTGATTTGATATTGAATTATATTTAATATTAAATTATATTATAATCATCATATATTTTATGTTACCACTTTTCACTGCATCCATGTTAAAAAGAACAGGGTTGTTTTTGTTTTGTTTTGTTTTGTTTTGCTTTTTCCCAACTTGAAGGCTAAAATAAATTTGATATGTTCATTGATGTTGAAATTCATCTCTGCATAATACACATTGTTTGGACAATTATGGTATAAAAGACACTCTTATAGGTATGTTATTATTGATACATGAGACCTGGAATAGAAATATGAACATGATATAAATTCTATTTTAAATAATGTAAAATATAATATGGCCAAATGAGTAATAGTAATAGACAGCCAATCCTATATAATAAAAGGCTAATATGCAAATCGACCAAACTGCAGAACAACTGGTCGCTATGATGCACACTGACACTGCGTGCAGACATACAACACAGGAGCTAACCCCGTGATCAGTGTGCTCCCACAGGGGTAGTGCCGCTCAGACAGCAGCTGGCTCATGGCTGGTGAGCACAGTAGTGGTGGTGGGAGCCTCTCCCACCTCTGCAGCAGCACTAAGGATGTCCTACTGCTAGCTTTGGGATGTCCTACAGCCTGTAGGGAGCGGGCCTAAGCCATCAGTTGGACATTCACTGAAATCTCCGGACTGTGAGAGGGCGCAGGCCCCACCCAGTGCACGAATTTCGTGTACTGGGCCTCTAGTAATATAATAAAGGAGAATAATCTGAAAACAAATGACAGATTGGGTCCTTCAGTGGAATATAGTTGGAAGCCTCTTACTAAGAATTTGACACTTATATTCAATAACATTTCTGTTCTTATTGGCTTCTATTTTTCTTCAATAACATATATGTTTTTATTTACTATACTAGAGGCCCTGTGCATGATATTTGTGCACAGGGTAAAGGGGCCCCTCAGCCTGGCCTGCACCCTCTCCAATCCAGGACCCCTTGGGGGATGTCCGACTGCCTCTCTCAATTCAGGACTGCTCACTCCTAACCGCTTGTCTGCCTGCCTGCCTGCCCGATTGTCCCTAACCACTCTGCCTGCCTGCCTTATCTCCCCTAACTGCTCCCCTACCAGCCTGATCACCCCTAACTGCTCCCCTGCTGGCCTGATGGCCCCTAACTGCCTCTGCCTCGCCCTGCACCTGGGACCCAGGATTCCCTCCTCCGGCTGGTTGCAGGCACCCAGGACCAGGTCTTCCCTCCCTCTGGCCAGCCACAGGCACCCAGGACCTGGGCTGGCTTTGCCTGGGCAGCCTGCAGCCGCAGGGGACTGTGGGAGGACAGCTTCGCCTGGGCCGCAGCCGCAGACACTGGCTCCCGAGACTGCAGGGCATGCAGCTCGTCCCTCTCCTCGGCTGCAGGTGCAGGTGCAGCCACTGGCACCTGGGACTGTGGGGCGGGTGGCTTGTCCCTCTTCCGGGCCCCAGCCGCTGGTTCCCAGGACTGCGGAGCGGGCGGCTTGTCCCTCTCCCAGGCTGCAGCCTGGCTGGTCCCCATTCCTCTCTCGCAAGCTTGTTTGTGCCTGGCTGGTCCCCATTCCTCTCTCCCCAGTATTGAGTGTTTGAGCCGTGAGGGCATGGCAACCATTTGCATATTAGCTCTTTATTATATAGGATATTTATTGTATCAGTAGGAATGATGATTAAATATGTATGTAGAGAGCTTAGAAAAAGAAATTTTCTTCCCTTGAAGTAAAAAGATTTCCAATGTTCCCAAGTCTGAATCTTGAAATGGCCTTGCCCACCTCTCCTTCTGATCAACTAGGCACAGTTTTTCTAAGTCTGTGTGAGTTCAATAAAGGAATAAATTTGAGATAATTTGTATGGGTAATCCCTAATCCTAAATATATTCATAAGGAGAGTTAAGGGGAAAAAATCATATAACTTCTGTTTTCACATTGTGTGGCTTATATGCTATTTCCATGTATATAGACATGAATAATGTATTTTTATATACATGAATTTTCCTGTATGGAATTCTTTCTGCAGCAACTGCTAGCTACTACTGCAAATATGTACACAGTTTAAATTAGGACAGTGAAGTGTATTTTATGTGTGTTTTTAATTAGCTTTGAGATGCATATTTAATAAATGGAAGGACATTTCCAAAAGCCTACGCAATCTCATGCAAGTTGCCCATATTAGAATGTCATTTATTGGACTATGCATTTTCCTTCTTTGTTGTTCTTTCAAAGGTAATTGTATTGCTGAGATATCATTCAAATTATATTCATTAAAACAGAAAGTCTAGTCTATTAGGTTACTCAAATATGTACCGACTTCACATAGACAAAAAATGGATTTTAAAATTCTCATAAAGAAGATATGCCTATTTTATAAAAGTCTAGCTTATTTTAATAATCAGATATTTTAATCATCTGGACTTTGTTGTTGTTGGTTGGTTGACTTTTATAATAAAAAAAAAAAGGAGGGGGGAGGATAAAAACAAGATGCCAAAGCAGAAGTCAGAACAATGAATGAATCAAAGCTGTTTTTCTGGGTTTCATTACTTCTTAGACACAGCCTTGCTCATGATTTCTGTTTGTGCTTTAACATAGAGATCAGCAGCTTATCCACAGAAGGCAAATCAGAGGTGATTTTCCTCTGTGATGCTTTGTATTATTTATTTCCTGCTTAAAATGTTTTTCTCTTCCCCAAAGCCACAGCCTTAAATGTAAAATTCATGCAGATTCTATTACCAAAGGAGACACATAGACTGTATCTACATGTGGCAAAATTGGTTGAAAAGTAAAGTCTGTTATGAAGCTACTTGACAATCCTGAGGCAAAACAACAATAAATGTTTGTCCAACTGAAATTTCCAGACCCGTTCTTCATATTTTCTCATTTTCTTTTCTCATTTTTAGAAAATGCAAAGGTGGAATAAATAAAATAAATGATTTAAAATAACAATCTTATTTCAAAATTATATTTTGCTGTAGGTTACCCATATGAATTTTACATTAGTTCCTTTAATGAGGCTTAATGTATATGGTTTTGTCTCCAGGAGAATGTTATGTAACTTAGTTTTCCTAAAACATTAAAATTTTTACTAAACAATAAAGAAGGATTTGCATTGTACAAAACAATTTGAGTTTCATGTCCTTTTCTTTGAAGATAGTATGTGCTGAAGCAGTATTTTTGAGTTGAATTAATGTAGGTTATTATATAAAGATTTCAGTCTCCATGAAAACCATAACAAGTGACTTTTGTAAAAATGAATTCATCAAAACAGCATAAAGTAAGTTAAATTTCAATTTCCTTCATTAAAGGAAAAACTAATAAACAAATCATGTGGACTATGATATAGAAAATACAAGAAAAACAATTGGTACAATTCTTCCCTTCATAGATTTTACATTCTAGTTGGAGAGTTTTACTTAGCAAAGGTCTTTGTTATATTTTGGAATTGAGGGAAATAATTACATTGCAGTAACTTTTGCAACTGAGTTAAAAACTTAGAAGAAAATCTTGACCCAACCACTGAATTAATTATTACACAGGGTGAGGCAAAAGTAGGGTTACAGTTGTTTGTATGGAAAATAATACAATAGTTAATAAATAAATAATATAATAATACACTCCGTTTTGCAGACTCACAACTGTAAACTACTTTTGCCCCATTTTATATTGTGTCAGAAATATGTCCTAAAGATAATGCAAACTTTATTTAATGAGCACATATTTTGGTGCTTAAAGTTTGTAAATTAACTGTTTATTAATAGGACACTGTTATGATTAATATTATAATGCATGCTAATTGAGTAATCCACTAAATTTGCTAAAATTGGAATTTTTTGGTTAAATGACTTGATATATTTTTGGCTTCTCTATTTGAAAAATAGGACTTCTTGTCTGTCTGGTATATATATTTTTAATAGAACCTTAGTGCTTTGCCCATGACTTTAAATAATGTGTTCATTTGTAAATTGAATGAACACTTTCATTTTTAATAAATTAGTATCAGCTTATATCACCATTAGTGGCCTGGTGCATGGAACTCACGCACAGGGTGGGGGTGTCCCTCAGCCTGGCCTGCTCCCTCTCCAATCTGGGAGCCCTTGGGGGATGTCTGACTGCCGGTTTAGGCCCGATAGCATAGGAGTCGGACCTAAACCAGCAGTCGGACATCCCTCTCACAATCTGGGACTGCTGGCTCCTAATCGCTCACCTGCCTGCCTGCCTGCTTGTCTCCAGCTGCCTCCCCACCAGTCTTCTCACCCCCAACTGCCCCCCTTGCTGGCCTGATTTCCCCAACTGTCCTCCGACCAGCTTGATCACCCCTAACTGCCCCCCCACCAGCCTGCTTGCATCCAACTTCCCCCCTACTACCCCTCTGCCAGCCTTCTTGCCCCCTACGGCCCCCTGCCAGCATGCTTACCCCAAACTGCTCCTCTGGCTGGCCTGATCACACCCAACTGCCCCCCCTTCCAACCTGCTTGCCCCCAACTGACCCCCCTGCCAGCCTGCTTGCCCCTAACTGCCCCCCCCCCCGCTGGCCTGCTTGGCCCCAACTGACACCTCCTGCTGGCCTGCTCACCCCCAACTGCCCCCCTCCTGTCCTGATTGCCCCTAACTGCTTCTGCCTCAGCCCTGCCGCTATGGCTTTGTCTGGGTGGCAGCCATGGAGCCAGCTGGGGTGACCAAGGAAGCCAAGCCTCAGAAACCAAGGAAGCCCAGCCTCCCACACCTGCTCTCTGGCCAGCTTGGCTCCATGGCTCCAGCCAGCACCACCATCTTTGCCACATCAATTTGAATATTCCCACCTTATTGGCTGTGGGTGCCACCATCTTTATCATGAAGTGATGGTTAATGTGCATATTATTCTTTTATTAGATAGGATTAGTAAAAGACTGAATGGCAAGTTTTCACTTTAGTATACATGTAGATTCAAAGGAGACCTTTGTCTTATTTTTTACAATGTGATTGAAAAATTTTAGAATAACTTTTGGCATTTTTCTATATCATAGGAAATAGTAAAAAGAATACAAGTTTTGAGATAAGTTAAATATGAGATAAAATAACAACTTGACATCTTTTCTGGCCCTATGACCTTGAATTTAAGTTCTTAAATGATATTTAGTGTCATCTATAAAATTAGAGTTAAAGAGAGCAATGTTGTAAGAAGTAAATATTAAACTCTATGTAAAATATTTGATATGATATCTAACCAAGTGAAGATATAAAATATATGTTTGTTTCTTTCTCTCCCTTTGCCAAAGAACACTGGAATTTTAATGAAATGTATTTTTATTCAGAATATATCCCTATGTTATTTCCATGTGTATTGCAAATACTTTTCAAATAGACTAAAACTGCCTCTGGGGCAGATATGTTTTGTTTCTTTATATGTATGTTTTTCCTCTATCTTTCCTTAGCCATCCTCCCCAGCCACATTGATGGAGCAGAGTACAGTTTCAACTGAATAAATCACAGAATTTTGACAAGTGAGTAAAGACTAGCAGGACCAAATAAAACTTTAATGTCAAGTTATGCCTTCACTAGCACATTGTTTATTCATATGCACACTGGTTTGTGGAGGAGACAAAAACGATTGTTTTAGACAATTAAATACAATATTTTAAAATGGTATTTTTCAAAATAAATATTTTTTTTTGCCGACATACAGATTATATTAAGCAAAGTTTGAGTTTTAAATTTTGTAAGTAACTTCATTTATTCCTGAATATCCTAGATAAATTATATTACAGAATACATTTCTAGAAAATATAATGTCTATTTTAATATCTATTAGAAAATATGCAGCAGAAAAAAGACACTTACAGAACTTTAAGCCTCTGAAATCAAATACAATATCAGCATGACTCTTCTTTAAAAGCTTCAAGGAATAAAATATTATATGAGTTTCTCAGAGAAAAGATCAACACAGAATCTGAACGTCTATCTTGACAAAGGATATGTGAGAATATGACCCTGAATTTACTTTATTGCAACTCTAAAATGAAGTGGTGTAAGACAAATAAGGAAGATTACCTATATAGCATGATGTCCCAAGCAAAAAATAAATGAAATCACAGAAAGTAACTTAAAATAGATCATACACCTAAATGTAAATAAATATCTATACAAAAATTCCTACAAAATAACATTGGGTAAAGTCTGGATGACTTTGGACATGATGATAATTTTTAGATAAAATGTCAAAGCCATGATCCATGAAAGAAAGAATTAATCTAAGGAAACAATCTCATTTACAATCAATTCAAAATAATAAAATAACCAGGAACAAATTTAACCAAGGATGAAAAGACCTATATACAGAAAATTATAAGACACTGAAGAAAACAAAAATTAAAGAAGATACATATAAGTAGAAGCATAGACCATGTTCATGGATTAGAAGAATTGACTGCATTATAATGTCCATACTACCCAAATCAATCTAAAGATTCAACACAATTCCTATCAAGAATTTTGTGGTGTATTTTACAAAACTTATATGGAACAACAACAAAACCCTCCAAAAAAACAACAATGATCTTGAGAAAGAACAAAGGTGGAAGTATCACAATACCTGATATCAAACTATACTACAAGGCCATTGTAATTAAAAGAGCCTGGTACTGGCATAAAAACAGACATATAGATCAATGGTACAGAACAGAGAGCCCAGAAATCTCCCTATGTCTTTATGTTCAATTAATATTTGACAAAGGAAGCAAAAGCATACAATAAAATAAAGGTAGTCTCTTTAATAAATGGTGCTTGGAAAATGAGACAGATACATGCATAAAAATGAAACTAGACCACCTTCTTACACCATACTAAAAACTAAATGAGTTGAGTTTAATGGTAGACTCGAAGCCATGAGAATCTCAGAAGAAAACATGAGTAGTAAAATCTAGAAGACCTGAACAGAAACCTCAACAAAGGATATATACAGATGTCAAATAAGCATAAGAAAAAATGTTCCACATCATACCTCATCAGGGAAATTCAAATTAAAACAACAGTGAGATACCACTACACAACTATTAGAATGGCCAAAATCTAGAACACTTGGTAACATCAAATTCTGGTGAGGATTTGAAACAAAACAAACTCTCCTTCATTGCTGATGGGGATGAAAAATAATGGCCAATTTGAAAGACAGTTTTGGAAATATCTTACATAATTAAGCATATAATTATCATATGAACCAGAAAGTACACACTTTAGTATTTACACAAAAGAGTCAAAATTTCTTTCTACAGAAAAACCTGCACAAGGACATTTACAGAAGTTGTATTTGTCTTGCCAAAATTTGGAAGCAGCCAGGATGTTCTTCAATAGTTGAATGGATAAAAAACTTTGGTTTACCCAGATAATGGAATATGATTCAACACTAACATGAGTTATCAGTCAAAAAGACATGGAGAAACTTTCAATGCATACTGGAAAAGCCAAAACTATAGATAAAGTAAAAAGTTAAGTAGATGCCAGGGGTTAGAGGAGAAGGAGAGATAGATAGGTGAAGCCTAGATAATTTTTAGTGAAACTATTCTGTATAATACTATAATGTTTGATACATGTTATTATATGTTTGTACAAACCCACAGCATGTACAATACCAAGATTTAACCTAAATGTAAATTATGAACTTTTTGATAATAATGATGTGTCAATGTAGGTCCATACCTTGTAACAAATGTACTACTTTGGGGTAGTATGTTGGTAATAGAGGAAGCTATGCATGTGTAGAGAAGAGGTACATAGGAAATTAATATATTCTGCTAAATTTTGCTATAAACCTAAAACTGAGCTAAAAAATGAAGTCTACTAAAAAAAACAAATGAAATCAAATGCAAAAAACCATATTAAACCAATGGTGGGAACATAGTGTCTTGTGACTCTTTCCATTAGTTACAGACTTAGGCTGAACTGACACTGAATCAGAGGTCCAGCAGCAAGCAGATTGCTTTGGAGTGGAGTAAATTTAGATAGATGATAGATAGATTAGATAGATGATAGATTATAGATAGGTAGATACATAGACTGTTTGGGTCCCAACAAGGTATCAAAAAATATAAAGTGTTGATGACCAATACTTGTCAACCTACCCATGTTGTGTTATATCAAAAGCTTTGTATCATGAAACAGGAAAACAGTTTTATCAATAGCTAATGTATGAAAAAGTGAGGAAAACCAAGAGAAAAATTTTTTTTGGGGAAATGACTTTGGAAATAATGAAACCATTTAAAGTTGAGGGGGTAGAATCAGTTTAGAGAGATTATGGTCTGCATTTATAACAAGATCTAGGTCATATTGTTATCCAAGTGCTTTTGAGGTGTGGTAGAAAAAATTCCCATTCAGTTTTGATACCACACAATTGAGAACTTCAGTTATGAGTGCTAACCCACAGTTAAAAGAAATCTTTAACATTTGATCCATTCACAACCTGAATATACTATCTTCTTCTAAGGTTCAGTAAAAGAGGAAAGAGGAAAAACAGGGGAATTTGTTCCTTCTGTCTCCTACAATAATATGAAATATAGCACTAAAACAGTGAAAATGGTGGACAATGCTTAGAAAAACTGATTATATGATAATCAAAATAGTGGCTGTGCCAATGGGCCAGTAACCCAAGACATAGTAGATACAATAATTTAGGGACTTCTCCAACTTGTATGCCTTTCTTTTTGCTCATAGTGAGAGGACAAAATAACATCCATATCTCCATGCCAGATTCATTTATTACCTCTCATTGAGATTATGGCTGGCAAAAAGAAAAAAAAATCAATTTCAGAAAGAGTGCATGGAGAGAAAAGAAAAATCATCAGCCTAATGTTAATACTAAGAAATAGAGGAAGAGAACCAAGATGGTGGCATAGGTAAACACCTGTACTTGCTTCCTCTCAAAACCACATAAAAATTACAACTAAAATACATAATGACTATCATCCAGAACCACAGGAAAGCTGGCTGAGTAGAAGTACTACAACTAGAAGTAAAGAAGAAAGCACATTGAGACTGGTAGGAAGTGGGAGATGTGGAACAGGCTGGTCCGGCACCTGAGTGCGCTGTTTTTCCAATCCGGAGGGAGATACAAGCTTCCACTTGCTCTGAACTCCAGTACAGGGTGAGACTTGGAGGGTCCCAGACACATAAGAGGAGAAACTGGACTGTCTGGCATTTGGGCAAGAACGTGGGGGCAGCTTTCTTCCAGACGGAGGTGCTCGCAACAGTCACTGTTCCTGTGCTGGGACCTCCCTGGTGCAGAGTGCAGGGCTGACGGGCAGCCACTGCTGTTTGCTCCACCCTGGAGATTCCCTGAGACCTGGCTCTACCTAAATTACAATCCCACCTAAGTTGTGTGCAGCGGTTTTTGCATATGAATGGCCTGCCCTTTCTCAGCCTAAAACCTGTCAAACTAGCTTAAGCTGGGTAAGGGAGCCCCAAAGCTATCAAAAGGCCCAAGGCCACACCAGTGCCAGCCTGCCTTGTTTCACAGCTGGGCCTTGTCTGGGCACTTCCAAACCCGATACAAAGAGGAGGAATCTGCAGATCTCTCTGTAGCTCCTGCTGGGTGGCCCCAAGCAGTCGCTGACTTTGCACCTCCTTGGAGATCCAAGAGCCAGTGTACCCAGTGGTCAGTGCAAGAGCATACAAGCTTAAAACTCTTCACATCCATAAGTAACACACTCAAGGGGCAGACTCAGTGAGCACCAAAGCTACAATGAAGCAAGTCCTGTCCCATAAGGGTGTCTCCTGCTCAGCAGCTCTTCCATTGTAGACACAGCTGGTCCTCACAGCCAATTGGCCTGGAAGTCAATTCCTCCCAGTAATACCAATAGCAATCAAGGCTCAACAACAACAAGACTGTGCACACAGCCCAAAAGGGGTGCACCAAGAGTGTCTACCTCAGGTGATTGGGGAGGCTGAGCCACTGGGCCCTATAGGACACCTACTTCACAAGGCCACTCTATCAACTCAAGGAGACTTAGCAATTACCCAATACACAGAAATAAACACAGGGAAGCAGCCAAAATGCAGAGACAAAGAAACATGTCACAAATGAAAGAAATGGAAGAAAGCAAACTACTGGATATAGAGTTCAAAATCACAGTTATAAGGTTACACAAGAATCTTCTAGAAACCTCTGAGGAACTTAGTGAGACCTTCAAAGATCTTAGTGAGAATGCCAAAAAAAAAAAAAAAAAAAAAACACCCAGAAAAGAACCAGTCAGAAATTAAGCAGACACTGACTGAAATAAAGAATAATATACAGAGATTCAACAATATACTAGAGAGGTTCCCAAGAATCAAGTCAAATATTTTAAGTACGAGGGAGCAAAAAACACCCAACAGGAAGAGCAAAAAGAAAAAAAGACTCCAAAAATATGAAGGTAGTGTAAAGAGCCTCTGGGACAACTTCAAGAGTACAAACATCCGAATTATGGGGGTGCCAGAAGAAGAGAGAGAGCAAGATATTGAAAACCTATTTGGAGAAATAATGACAGAAAACGTCCCCTACCTGGTGAAAAAAATAGACTTACAAGTCCAGGAAGCACAGAGAACCCAAACAAGAGGAATCCAAAGAGGACCACACCAAGACACATCATAATTAAAATGCCAAGGGCAAAATACGAAGAGAGAATCTTAAAAGCTGCAAGAGAAAAACAGTTAGTTACCTACAAGGGAGTACCCATACAACTGTCAGCTGATTTCTCAACAGAAACTATGCAGACCAGAAGGGAGTGGCAAGAAATATTCAAAGTGATGAATAGCAAGAAGCTACAACCAAGAATACTCTATCTAGCAAAGCTATCATTTAGAATTGAAGGTCAAATAAAGAGCTTCACAGACAAGAAAAAGCTAAAGGAGTTCATCACCACCAAACCAGTATTATATGAAATGCTGAAGGGTATTCTTTAAGAAGCGGAAGAAGATGAAACAGGTAAAGATAAAAAAATTATGAATAACAAAGAGACAACAAATGCATATGTATCAACAAGTGAATCTAAAAATCAAATGGATAAAAAAATCTGATGAACAGAATAAACTTGTGAATGTAATAGAATCAAGGGAAAGGAAATGGAGTTGACTGACAATTCTCAGAGGGAAGGGGGTGTGTGGGGTTGTGGGAATAGATTAGACAAAGATCTTATATGCATGTACTGGTATGCAGTACCTATGGATGCGGACAGTGGGTTGATGAGGGCCTGGGCTGGGGTGGGAACCAGGTGGAGTGGAGCTATAGGGGATAAAAAGAGGTACATCTGTATTAAGCTGAACAATAAAGATTAAAAGAAAAAAAATACTAAGAAATAGAGATTAAATTTCTAAGAAAATTAATGAAGTTCCTACAAAAGTCGTTGTGGCCCAATATTGCCATTAAAGTGGGAAATTATTATAATATAACATAACATAACATAACATAACATAACATAACATAACATAACATAACATAATATAAATACTTTATTTATCATTATTCCCAAATAACACTTCCCAGATATTAATCCCAGTGTAAATAAGTGTAAAACAGGCACATCAGAAGAAGCCATTGTCCTTATCACTTCCAATGTTTCAGTACTGCATTCCAGTGCAGAACTCTAACTAGGTTTGTAGAGTTAAAAGGTGAAACATTGGGAGTGATTAACCAGGGAACTTATATGCACACTAGAGGCCAAGGGGGGACCCTCAGCCAAGCCTGTGCCCTCTCGCAGTCCAGGAGCCCTGAAGGGATGTCTGACTGATGGCTTAGGCCCCCACCTTGCAGGCCTGCAGACCACAGTGGAGCCTCACAGAGACCTCCGCTGGTCCCAGGGTGATGGATTGTGATGGCGTGATGCAAGTCCCTAACACTGCAAGTCCCCATCCACCCACTCCTGTTGTGGATGCAGCCTGCTGATTGGTCATTACATGTGAGGGAACCCCTACCATTTGCATATTACCCTTTTATTAGTATAGATATGGACACAGACAATAATGTGATGAAGGTCTGGAAGGGGGTCAATGGGGAAAACAAACAAAGGGAACATCTTTAATACTTTCAACAATAAAGAAAAAAGTGAAACATTAAGATGGCTGAATTTGGGAAAGAAAAGATTGCAATTGAATGAAGTAAGGAGAAAAAATATTACAACTACAATTCTATGTCTATAGAATCCTATCTAATAAAAGAGAAACATGGTAATTAGCATACAACCGCTACCCTTCCCATTGGCTACTCAAGGAAATATGCAAATTAACAGCCAGCCAAGTTGGCGGCCGGCAACCAGGCAGCTTAAAGCGAACATGAGGCTTGCTTGCTTCAGTGATGGAGGACTCCAACGTTCCCCGCCTGCCGCTGCCGGCCTCTGAGCTGCAACTCTAAGCAACTATGTTACAAATATAGAAGCTAAACAAAACCCCAGAAACCTGCTTTAGTCGCCGGGATTCAGCCAACAGGATAGCAACATTGTTTCAAATACAGAAGGTAAACAAAGGCCAGAAACCTGCTTTCAGCAGCGGAGGCCTAAGAGCTGGAGCCTCAGAGCTAAAACTGGCCCAGAATAAAAAAAAAAAAAAGACAAAAAGGAGTGGTTGGGAGCTTCAGTCACCTGCCAGCCTAAAAACAGCCCTCAGCCCCTTACTCAGACTGGCCAGGCACCCCAGTGGGGAACCCCACCCTGAAGGGTGTGTGACCAGCTGTAAACAGCCATCATCCCCTCACCCAGGCTGGCCAGGCACCCCAGTGGGGACCCCCACCCTGATCCAGGAAACCCTTCAGGGAAAACCAGCCGGCCCCCACCCATGCACCAGGCCTCTATCCTATATAGTAAAAGGGTAATATGCCTCCCAGCAGCGGAATCAGAGGAGCCGCGAGGCCTCCCGGCACTGGGATCAGCGTGACAGGGGCAGTGCACAAACCCCCTGATAGCCCTGTGGCTCTGCGTGTGACAGGGGGTGGGGTCCCAACCTCCCTATCTGCCCTGCTCTGTTCCTGACAGGGGAAGGCATCCCAAACCCCTGATCAGGCCTGCTCTGTGCCTGATATGGGGGAGCTCCCCAACCCCCTGATCGCCCCGCGGCTCTGTGTGTGACAGGGTGCGGTGCCCCAAATCCCTGATCGGCCCTGCTCTGTGTGTGACAGGGTGCGGCGCCCCAACCCCCACACCCCCCACGGGCCCTGCTCTGTGTTTGACGGGGTAGAGCCATAACCTCTCCATCGGCCCTGCCCTGAGTGTGACAGGGTGCGGCACCCCAACCCCCTGATCCGCCCTGCTCCGTGTGTGACAGGAGATAGTGCCCCAACTCCCCTATCGGCCCTACTCTGTGAGTGACACGGGGAAGCTCCCCAACCCCCTGATGGGCCCTGCTCTGTGGTGACAGGGTATGGAGCCCCAACCCCCCTGATGGGCCCTGCTCTGTGAGTGACAGGGGGCAGCGCCCCAACCCCCTGATTGGCCCTGCTCTGTGAGTGACAGGGGGTGGCGCCGCAACCTCCCTATCGACCCCGCCTTGAGTGTGACAGGGGGCGGTGCCCCAACCCCCAAATCAGCCCTACCCTGAGCGTGACTGAGGGTGGCATCGCAACCTCCCGATCCGCCCTGCTCTGTGCATGACAGGGGCGGTGCCCCAACTCCCCAATCGGCCCTGCTCTGAGCCTGACCAGGGGCTGCACCTAGGGATTGGGCCTGCCCTCTGCCACCCGGGAGCAGTCCTAAGCCAGCAAGTCGTTATCTCCCGAGGGGTCCCAGACTGTGAGAGGGCACAGGTCAGGCTGAGGGACCCTCCCCCTTACCCCCAAGTGCACAAATTTTTGTGCACCGGGCCTCTAGTTATAGATATAAAAGATATTTTTCAAAAATAAAGGTTGAGGCCCAGGTGGCATGGCTCAGTGGTTGAGCATCGACCAATGAACCCGGAGGTTACAGTTCAATTCCCGGTCCGGCCATATGCCCAGGTTCTGGGCTCAATCCCCAGTGTGGGGCATGCAGGAGGCAGCCAATTAATGATTCTCTCTCATCATTGATGCTTCTATCTCTCTCTCTCCCTCTTCCTTCTTCTCTGAAATAAATAAAAATATATAAAAATTAAAGTTTGAATGAAGAAATTTTCAGACAAACAACTTGAGAGTAACTGCTGCAAGCAAGTCTGCACTAAGATGAAACACTGAATGGCAGTTATTACATAGAAAGAAATTACCTCAGTTGGAAACATAAAAAAGAAGAAAGGAATAAAGAACACCAGAAAGGGTAAATGTTCTAAATATATGTAGAATTAAAATTCATTATTCATTTATAATAAGAGCAAACTTGGGATAAAAGGAAACTCTTACTATAACATAATACACTGCTTCAAATACTCAATATTTTAAACATGCCAGTTCTTTCCAAATCAATCTATTCCAATGACAAGCAATATTCCAAATAACATTTATTTGCATGAAAATTGTAAAGATGGTTCTAAATCTGTATGGAAATATGATGGGCCAATAATCCATAAAGCAAAAATAAAGAATGAAGCTGTAAGCCTTATACTGCTATTACAACATCCTTTAAGATAAGACGTGTATTAGAATGAAAAAGAAAAAAAAAACGTTGAAGTCAAAATCATCTAACTTATAACAAAGAACATACTATAGGGCAGTGGAAACAATGATCTTTAAAATACATGTTACTGGATTAATTAGATTTCTATATGGAAAAATTATCTTGATCCTTATCTCATGCCATAGACAAAAATCAATTCTACATGAATTGTAATCTAAACAGTAAAAATTGAAAGTTAAACAGTAACATTAAATATAAATAAATTCTAAGATTTACTGAAAAGAAAGTAAAACAATATAATTTTTAGGAGATAACATAGAAAAATATATTTACAATCTTTGAGGTTTCTAAAGCAGGGAGTTAATTATAAGAGAAAATAATAATAGATGGGACAAAATTAAAATCAAGAGCTTTTGTTCATTAGAAGATGACCTGAAAAGAATGAAAAAATATATAGGACCTGAACAAACACTTGTTTTGGTACTGATCAGAGCTGGCTTTACAGGTTACTTTCCATTTGTGTATAGAAGGTTGGATAGACTTAATTAAAGATTAGAGAAGAATTTAGACAGACTCCATAAGAATGTTTCTCAAACATTGGCTTCAGGACCCTTTTATAATCTTGAATGATACTGAGGATCCCAAAGAGCTTTGCTTTAAGCAAGCTATGTCTATAATTGCTGTATTAGAAATTAAAACATAAATTTAAAAATATTTATTCACCAATTTATTTAAAACTGGCATTAATAAAACCATTAATTTTCAACATAAATTACATATTTATAAAAATGTATGTACTTCCTGAAACAACAACAAAAAATCAGTGAAGAATGGCATTGTTTACATTTTACAATTCTCCTTAATAGCTCTCTTACCAGAAACAGCAAAATGTTCATACCTGCTTCTGCATTCATCCTATTGCCATAAAAATTATATAGTGTCTGGAAAACTCCACTCTTCACACATGTGAAAATGAGAGTTGAAAAGACAAATGATAACCTAGGATAGTGAAATTGTTTTGACATTGCAGACTCCTTGAAAGGGTCTCAGAGAACCCCAAGATACCTGGACAATGCTTTGGGAATCACTGTTCCACTGAATGTCAGCCTTACCTCAGTGCTCAGGATATAACTGGTCATATAGAAGCAAGTTGTCTGAACCTACATTCTGCCAAAAGCATGGGGCTTAACATTTTTGAAAGAATATTAAAGTCAAATCTCAGAATAATGTATCAGGGAAATCACATTCATGGATTGGCTATAAATGGCAGATAAATTTGCCACAGAAATGAGGTCAATCTTTCAAAACAAGGTTCAGTTGTCATCTTTATTGATGCTTCAGAAAGATGCATCTTTAGCTAAAATGGAAGAGGACTTATAAGGATACTGATGGGAAATATTTATCAGAAGAGAAGAATGTAGAAAATCAAAGGTGAGCTTTTATGTAGGCATAACAGAAATGTAAATAAACAGATGGAACATGAGAGGAGAGCATTTGGGGGGTACAATTGATCATAAATTATATTAAATATGTTTTAGGCAAAGTTTTTATATGTTTATGTATACATATACACACATTTATAACCCTGTCAGAAGTGATTTATGCAAAGTTAGCAAATTTAGGACGGCATATTGGACTCGTAATTTATTCTGGAGAAGTGAGTTAAAGGGAAGGAGACCGTACAACATTTATGATTGTGAGATCACAGAGAAAAGAAGGGTCAAAACAAACAAACAAAAAGGAAAAGCTGAAATTCAACCAAACTACATAACACCACTCCCATAAGTCTCAATTTTGATCTTTTAAAAACAGAAAAAGGATAAGATTCTAAGAGGGTATATATGAGTTGCCAATGAGTAATGAGTAATATTGTTTTAGCCTTTACATCTTATTAAAAGATCTATTCAAATCAGAGATAGTAAATACACAGCCCTCAAATCCAGGTATAAAGTCTGTTAGAAGTATGGGTATTGAACAAATGTAGGATGGAAGCGATGCGCAACAGAACTGAAAAGAAAGTCAGGCCAAGGTAGAGCAGAAAACTCTCCTTTAGTGCCTTAGTGGGTGGAGGAGGGACCCTGCCTGTTAGCATCACATTGAAGGGATCTCCTGATCCCAAACCCCCATTTCTCCCTACTAGGAGCTGGGGCAGTAGCTACTCTAGAGACTTGCAGGTCAGACTTCAACAGTCAGGAAGTCCTAGTTCCTGAGGAAAGATCAGTTACGAAGGTTAAGGAGAAGGCTGTGCTCTAAAGAAGACGCCCCCTGCATTCCATGGCCCCGCAGTGGCAGAGCAGCTCTGTGCCTTCCACACTGCCCGCCTCATAGCTGTAGTCCCAAGTAAGTGCTGTTCTAGTCCAGAATGGCTTTTCAGACGTACCAGGATTCCAAATAAACGGTCATTATAAGGATGAATGAATAAACCAAGTGGTGATAAATGCCTGTCTTCTCATTGGTTGTATCAGATGCCATCACTGAATAGAGACAGCCTCTGGAAATCCCATTTAGCTCATGGATTTGATGTGTCAGTTTGGCCTGTGACAACTGCATGAACACCTAGCTTTTATTGCCATCCCCTTGATCTCTGCTGCTACCAATAAATGATTAAGGTGACATGAAAAAAAAAAAAAAAGAGAAAGTGAGAATGAAAGAGGCAAATAACATCTTATCATTAAGATATTAAAACTAATATGATAGTGTCAGTAGAGACAACTATTGAATTCTCCAGGACTAGAAAAAGTGTTTCTCTGGGCTGAAATAAGGATTCACAAGGACTGGTCAGTTTCTTAGGCAAGAGTTTGCAAATACCAGAAGATATTGCAGGACCCCTTTGAAATTTAAGTCTCATAACATTTTAAAATTAAAGTATAGATTTCAATATTTTCTTGCTGAAATAATATGAATAATACCAAATTGTATATGTTTACATACACTTTGAATAAAGACAGTATTTTTTAAAATACATTTCAATTTTTCCCAGCCAACATGGCTCAGTGGTTGAGTGTTGGCCCGTGAACCAAGAGGTCATCAGTTTGATTCCTGGTCAGGGCACATGCCCAGTTGCAGGCTCAATTCCCAGCAGGAGGTGTGCATGAGGCAACCAATTGATTCTATCTCATCCACCTCTCTCTCTCTCTCTCTCTCTCTCTCTCTCTCTCTCTCTCTCAAATCAACAAAAACGTATTTTTTAAACATTTAAAAATAAAATAAATAAAATATATTTTATTTTCAAAATTGAGATATAAGCTGTTAAGGTGTTTATCCATTTGTGGGGACGCCCTGCATATCCTCATTTATTTAAAAGAAAATAAATTATCTGACTCTGACCTACTTTTGGAAAAAATATCAAGAATTTCTTGACACAAGTTGACTTTTGCTTGGCAACTATATGAATTTTGATTTGATGTGTTTCTATGAACCTCTATAAATCAAATCAAACTCTTATTATTATTGAAATGAAAAGTTTAAAAGCTCACCTGGATATTAAAGATAGCATGACCCCTGCAATGTCAAAGTCAAATCTAAAATACCACTTTTTATTCAAGTCAAATATCAACAACTTACTCATTTAAGCAGAATTAATTTTCCTCTTTTAGATTTTATTTGCCCAATTTACATTTATCTCTTTTTTTAAAGTAATTATTTTTACTTCAAAAATGAAGTTTAAAAATATTTTTAATTAATGCTATATTTTTACAAAGGAAATCTATTTCCAATAAAAATCAAAGCAAATCACATAAAAACATTGTGTGTGTTTATATACATTGTTTTGGAAAGGGGAAAAGTAATGGTCAGGACCACAACTTATTATCATATTCTCAAAATTGTACATAAAACATAAAATATTAAGAAGTTAAACTTGAGTGTTATATTTTTCTTATTTTATTTACACAATAACTTAAAATTATTGTTGAAAAAATTTTACTTAGTTTATGAGATTTTAAACATGTCCTGTTTAAACTTCGTCGTATTTTTCAAGGTTTGATTTAAGATGCTACCTTGGTGCTTTTTACTTGGAAGAAATGTTAGAATAAGATGTAGTTAATTTCCTGTATAATAATCTATAATGAGATGGTCTTTAAAAAATTGTGGACACCTTGTTGAACATGTAATCACTTATGTTGTCTTAAATGTATGCTGCCATATTTTAGCAAATGTTATTACTGTAATATATCATGCATTTATAATGTTTTAATATTACTCAAATATCTATTTGTTTCCTAGTGTTCAACGAGCCTTGGTAGAAAATATAATACTATTGTAAAAACACAACCTACTTAGAGAAATAATAAGCATGAAGTAACTAAAAAACAATATGAACTAGAGCCCAGTTTGAGACTACACAATGTAGACGGATTTAGGAATTCAGAGAAGAGAAGATCTTAACAGGAATAAATCCATTAAGTGAGATTTTATGAAGGGGAGAGATACAGTGTTGGACATAAAGGAAAGGCAGCCTTTGGCTTATCCATGGAACAACATAAGCAATAGCAAAATAACTGATCAGAACATCTTTGGTTATCCATAGAGAAGGTGGCCTCACTAAGGAGTGCTGCACAGAAAGGCGTCAATCAAGTGAGAATGAGTATAGAAACTAAGGGATAAGAAATTTTACACAGGGGAAACGAAGTGAAAGTGATGTTTTTAAAATATCCACTTGGAAGAAGTTTGAAAGTAGAAAGGTTTGGTGGCAGTAATCCTATATAATAGAAGGGTAATATGCAAATTGACCCTAATGGCAGAACAACCAGAAAGACTGCTTGACCAGTCACTATGAGGCGCACTGACCACCTCTCGGTCCCTACCCCTGGCCGTCAGGCTCCGATCACCCAATGGCAAATGGAGAATTGGGGGTAGGTGGCAGCAGGGTGTGGGGCCAGCTGCGGGCAGTCGGGGAAGATGTTCCTGATTGCAGGCCAGGCCTAGGGACCAGGCCTCTAGTATAATAATAAGTTTATTAAAGTTATATAAATGCAAAGTCATCAGTGTTTAAATAAGATGATATTATTAATAATGTAAAGGAAGAAACACATAGGACAGATTGTAAGAGGAGAACCTGTTAGATAACTTATTGATAAAGTAAAACTTCCCAGCTGGTGTTGCTCAGTGGTTGAGAATCCACTCATGTACCAGGAGGTTGAAAGTCCAATTCCCAGTCAGGGCACATTCCTGGGTTATAGGCTTGATCTTCAGCAAGGGGCATGTAGGAGGCATCAGATTAATATTGATGTTTCTGTCTCATCAATGTTTCTATCTCTCCCTCTTCCTACTCTCTCTCTAAAAATCAATAAAAACATATTTTAAAAAACAGAAAGTAAAGCTATCTTCCCAATAGTATGGTTAATTTAGAGCACTGTTATATTATATGAATAGTTACTTCTCTCTGCCTTTTCAATTAGTTTGCAAATTCAAGATCAGTTGCATGATATGTAAGGAACATAGAATACAGATATAAATTATTATTTAGTTACTAGAAGCCTGTTGCACGAAGAGTTGCACAATAGGCCTTCCTTCCCCTGGCTGCTGGCACTGGTTTTCCTCCTGCACCTGGGATTCAGGCCTTTGGCCTGGCCGCAGCGGAGAAGCCAAGCCTCTTCAGTCTTCAGTCTTCAGTCTTCAGTCTTCACTCTGCACCTGCATATGCAAATTAACCACCATCTTTGTTGGGTTAATTTGCATAGTAACTGTGATTGGCTGGTGGGCGTAGCAGGGTGACACCAATTTGCATGTTTCTCTTTTATTACTGTAGATTATTTTCCATACCTATATGATTTCTCAAATAATTTTTATTAATTTAGATTCCTGTGCAACAGAAAAAATTATCGTGACACCTTGAATTTTATAACAATTTGCCAGTGAAATTAATACTCATATATTGTACTCAATCTATTAGAAGAAATAACTTCTGTGTAGAGCAAAACAAACAGTTGCTACAAAGAGGATAAGGCAAATAAAGAAAAAGACTGTGTCTAATTTTATCCAATAAAATTCTTTGCTTAAAATGAAATTCTGACTTAAATGCTGCAATGTATTTCCTCATAATATTCAGAAACAGATGCTACAACTGATGGACAGAAAAGTGTTAAAGAAACAGGGCATGTCCCATAGGTAATTGGTTCAATTCAGCAGTGAAAAACTATCACTGACCTTAACAAAAGTTTCAATTTGCTCTTCAGCCAGTGCAATCTTAATTAATTTTCCAATATAGTTTGGAAAATATAACTCCTAGATCAAGAAGGAGAGATGTAGGTAAAAATCATCCTTTAACAAGCATATTGCTTTATTTTGACACACATCTGGAAGCATGTATCATCCTGTAGAAAAGTCCTTTCTGTTTCTGATTTAGGAGGCCAGCTTTATAATCTGAAAAGCTTCAAGCCCTAAAGCAGAGATTCTAATGAAAATAGGACTTGAAACTATAAGATAAAAAAATTACATGCACTTCTGTTTGACAGTTATGATTATAGCTATAACCAAAAATAGTTACCCTGAAGCATCAATAAATGTAAGCATGGAGGCTGTGTTCAGGGTCTGAAAGAAATCAATAAGTATCTAATGATGGCCTTGTATAGACAGAGGATTATTATTTTTTTCTATAAGTAGACAGTGTTGTTACTTTATGTTTTAATATGGAGAACTTAAAAAAAGTAGATGAATCTGTGAATGTATTGAAAATGTGGGACATCAGACATTTATAAATAGACTAGAGGCCCAGTGCACAAATTCGTACATGGGTAGGGTCCTGAGGGGGTGTGGGAGTGGGATGCGATCAACCCTCTGGGTGGGTGGTGGGATGCCCTTGCCAGCCTGGGATCCAGATCCTTCCCACTGACGTTCTCATCAGTTGTCAGGTGCCACATAGCAGCCGATTTTATACCCTTTCTTCCTTGCGGAGCGTCTAGGGAGGGGAAGTGGCCGCAGTGTCTGAGGCTGACTTTCAGGAGGCCAGCAGGACTACTAAGGGAGTGAGTTGCTGCCACTGGGCTAGTGGGCCACTGGGATGGGTCAGTGAGTGGCGCCCCACTGTGGGAGTGCACTGACCACCAGGAGGCAGCTCCTACATTGAGTGTCTGCCCCCTGGTGATCGTGTGTGTCAGAGCAACTCATCATTCCAGTTGTCTGGTATTTCCAGTCATTCTGGTCATTTGGTCATAATGGTCACTTACTAGACTTTTATATAAATAGATATATTTAGTGGCTAGTGCCAAGGGTATAAAATAGTAATTAAATGAGAATTTGAAGTCAGCTTGTTTTTCTCTGTGGCACCACAATTTATTGTATAAATTTAGGCAAGTTGTATTACCTGTGCTTCATTTTTCTTATGTGTAAATAAGGATAACAACAATAATAAAATATAGTGTGTTATGAAGATCTTATGTGAATATTTCTTAGGGCTCTCAGAACGGAACTCAGTTCCTTGCACTTACTGGTGACTATAGAAATGACTATAATCATTATTTGATTATTAATATCACTGGAATAATGAGGCAAAGCTTTGTTAATTAGAGCGTGACAAGATATATTAAAGATGGTTTGGAGCTGAAACTAGACCAGCCCATCAAAGTAGGAAAAAAACTGAGGGATAGACCCAAGACAAATGGAAATACATTCCATTATTGCAGTTAGAAGTTGGCATCAGGTGGGCAAAGTCACAGATAAATGGGGATTTGATAGTTCCACAGTATTCATTCAGGGAGTGGAATATCCAAATAGACAAGTAGAAGCAAAATAAAAGGGATTTCAGATATAGGCTATAGTCAGGAAGCTGATCTGATACTGAGATTTAATTCTAAAGTTAGTGAGTAATCTTTAAATTCTTTAGAGTCCAAAGTACCCTTCAAATTCTCATACCAAGACACTACTTTGTAGAATTGCATATCATCTCTCAATATAATAAGTTCAATGCATTCAATTTCTTCTCTTCATTTGAGCATATGATTAAGTAGTTCAGTGGAATTTGAGAATAAAGCAATGGCTATATGAAATTAAAATAAAATCCAGTGTGGTTAAGAGTATAATAAACACATGGGAATTGAAACCTACCCAGGAAGCAACAAATTCATCTCTCTCTTCTTACATCTAACTATATATAAATTGATAATTTCTGATATCATTTATTTCTCTCTCTTTCAAATATATATGTACACACACACACACATATATGACATTATAAGTCTCTTTCATACTTTTATATTCAGAAATTTACAGAGAAAGTTAAAGATGTTTACTTTAATAAAGAGACTTCAGCTTCTTGCTTGCATGGGTGTATAATACCATCGGTTATCCTTCAATTTTCTTATCCCTCTCTCCCTTCATATTCCCTCCTGGACATTCTCAAACCTACTTAATTATAATATTCCACTTCCTCCTCAGATTAATCACAGTAGCTAAACATGACTGAAATAAAACATATAAACAAGTTATTGTGTCAGCCATGGACATGCACAGCTGAGATCTCCCTTCAAGAGAACCTGTTTCATTGACCACCGCTGACTGAAGGCCTTAACCCGCAGCACTTCCAGAGTCTCTGTGATGCTCTGGCCAAAGCTGAGCTTTCCCAAGACTGCTCACAGCCAATCACTAGGTGTACTATGACTACGGTAGCTGGTTCTTTCTGCCCAATGTGGGACCCTTCTAACAGTCAGCCTTTGCTTGGAGAACTCACATTGGCCTGGCCAAGACATTCTCATATTTGTACTTCAGTCTGAGGCTCTGTTACTCAGTTTTACTATCTTTCCTCTCATTTTACAGGTGTCAGACCTGCATGACAGTCTTAAAGCCTTCTCAAGTAAGCCTAATCATTACCCTTCATAGACATTTTCCCCAGTAAATATCTTGCATATCTAATCCCACCTTGGCATCTGCTTGTTGAAGCACCTGAACTGACTCACTAACTAACTCTACATTTATAACTCAAGCTGAATCTTTCACCTCTTAATCCTATTGTATTTCTTTTGTTTGTTTGTTTTTATTTTTTTTCAATTATAATTGACATACACTATTAGTTTCAGGTGTACAACGTAGTGATTAGACATTTATATAACTTATGAAGTGATCATCTCAGTAAGTCTAGGACCTATCTAATACCATACATCTATATATATATATAAAACCCTAATATGCAAATAGACCAAACAGCAGAACAACCAAACAACCAGTCACTATGATGTGCGCTGACCATGAGGGGGCGTGTACGGAACATGGCAGGCATCAGCAGCAGGTGGCAGAGTGCGGAACATGGCGGGCAACAGCAGTGTCGGGATAATGGAGCAGGTGAGCGGGGACGCCAGACCAAGGTGGGGCACTGGTCACTGTCATTGGGGCAAGCCTCTGGTGATTACTGAAAATTCTTTGCTCCTGTCTGCCGGAGTCCTGACAGGTGCTTGCACCTGCTGCTGGTGCCATCCCCACTTGCACCATCTGCCAGTGCCGAAGCCTCTGCTCTCACCCACAGCCAGCCCCAGCACCAGCCCTGATTGCTTGGCACCATTAGCAAGTGTGAGTGGTGGCTGCCAGTACCAATTGTCCCTCGGGGTTTCTCCACCTCCCTCTGCTCCTGAGGGGCAATCAGAGCAGGCAGCCTCCTCTCACACCCACTGCCAGCGATGGCCTCTCACACCCACTGCCAGCACCTGGTGCCGGTCCCTATCTCCCCTCAGGGCTTTTCCACATTCCCTCACTCCTAAGGGGCGATCAGGGCAGCAGCTGCCACTGGCACTATCAGCAGATGGGAGTGGTCGCAGCAGGAGCCAGGCTGCCAGCAGACAGAAGAATGGGGGCTGTGGTGGGAGGGCCTGGATGAGGGTGCAGAGGATGGGCCGAGACCCAACCCTGGGTCCACCACAGTCTTGCAGCCCACAATTCCTATCAAGATACACGAATTCATGCACTGGGCTCCTAGTAGTTATTATAATATTTATTATGTTCCCTATCCTATACATTATATCCTCATGACTTTTTATAGCTGTCAATTTACACATTTTTAAAATATAATTTTAATTGATTTCAGAGAGGAAAAGAGAGTGAGAAGGATATGAAAACATCAAGGATGGGAGAGACTCATTAATCACTGCCTCCTGCATACCCCACACTGGGGATCGAGCCTGCAACCTGAGCATGTGCCCTGACCGGGAATTGAACCATGACCTCTTGGTTCATAGGTCGATGTTCAACCACTGAGCCACATAGGCCAGGCAGCAGAAAGTTATAGAGTCTATTTTGTCTGATATAAATATTGCTACCCCAGGTTTTGTTTGTTTTCATTTCCATTTGTATGAAATATTTTTTCTATCCCTTTACTTTCTGTCTGTGTGTGTCTCTTGATCTGAAGTTTGTGTCTTATAGGCAGCATATGTGTTGGTCTTGTTTTCTTATCCATTCTGCCCCCATATGTCTTCTAACTGAAGGATCTGCTCCATTTAAATATAAAATAATTGTTTATAAGCATGTAGTTACTGCCATTTTATTATTTATGTATTTTTTTTATTTTGTTTTCTTCTTCTTAAAGAAGTATCTTTAACATTTCTTGCCATACTGGTTTGGTGATAATGAATTCCTTTAGCCTTCACTTGTGTGGGAATTCTATTGTATTTCCCTAACCAATTCAGTCACCCACCCTTCTGGTAAACAGTGTATCCATTTTTCTCTCTCTTCAAAGTAACAAAACCTCTCTTTCCCCCTGCCCTGCCCCCGGGATATTCCTCATTTCCAGGTGTTCACCTTACACATATTTCACTGACAAAATAGAAGTATTAAAAAATACCCTACCCCACATCTAATCCACTTACTTTAATTCTCAGACACTCTGCCTTCTCTCCTGATGTTGCTGTGTATCATTATTCCTACACAAAGCTAATCCCTCCAATTATGCATTGGATTCCATCCTATCTTACTACTCATACTTTTCTCTTTACTTTTATCATAATCAGCTTTTTCTCTCTCGAACAATTTTTATTATAATCAAACATGCTGCAATAGTACCTATTAAAGGCTCTCTTGCCCTAACCCTTTTGGCTCAGTGGATAGAGAATAGGCCTGAAGACTGAAGGGTCCTGGCTTTGATTCCAGTCAAGGGTACATGCCCAGGTTGCAGGCTCAATCTCTCCCTCTCCCTTCTTATCTGAAATCAATAAAAATATATTTTTTAAAAAAGACTCTCTTGACCCCAAATCCTTTTCCAGCTATCATCTCTACTTATAGTCTATCTTTCCATTCCTTCTATTCTATCTTGAACCCACACTAATTTATATTATTAGCGAAATGCAATTCATATCATTTTCTCTTTCCAATATCACCAGGAACAAATTTATTAATTAGTTCTCAAACTTCACCTAATATAATTAGTCACCTTTAACAATGTTGATTACTTCCTCCTTCTTGAAAGACTTTTTTCATATTAGTTCTAGACACCACTTTTTCTTGGTTCTCTTACTTCACTGAATACTTCTTTCAGCTTCCTCTATAAGTATCTGCTTAAAGTCCACACTTGTACCAATTAGAATGCCCATCGCTTTGTCTTTGTAACTCTACTAGTATTACTGTAACTATATTTTGTGATGTCTTCCATTACCATAGATTAAATATTACCTTTAATTTGATAACTCCTAAGTTTTTATCTCTAGCCCTCACTTCTCCCCACCTTCAGACTCATATATCCCACTGTTTTACTCAACATCTCCACTAGCTGTCAAACATAGGGTGGGCAAAAGTAGCTTACAGTTATTCATATGGAATATAATACAATAATTAATAAATCATAGTATAAGAATAAACTCTGTGTTTCAAGTACTCACAATTGTAAGCCTACTTTCGTCCACCACTGTATATATCACAAACATAACACAACCAAATATAAACTTTTGAGCCCCCAAAGCATTTTTCTCAGTATCCTCATTAAAATTAATTTCAACACCTTTCTTCCAATTACTTAGACAATATCTCTTAAAGAACTTTGAAAGTATACAAAAGAAGATACTATTTGTTCTATCCTTTTCCATTGGCTCTAATATAAACATACTAGAGGTCCGGTGCACAGATTGGTGTACCAGTGGGGTCCCTCGGCCTGGCCTGCACCCACTCACAATCCAGGACCCCTCAGGGGATGTCAGACTTCCAGTTTCGACCTGATCCTCACAGGCAAGGCCAAGGGACCCCACCAGTGCACAAATCTATGCACCAGGCCTCTAGTATGCATATAAAATCTTTATTAGTCTATTCCCACCCTCCCCTCTCTCCCTTTCCCTCTGAGATTCATCAGTCTGTTCCATGTTTCCATACCTGTGCATTTAGCGTCTGCCCCCTAGTGGTCAGTGCACATCATAGCTACCGGTTGAATGGTCACTTTGGCTTTTATATATATTGATATTCAGCTCAAATCTTCTTCCACTCATTGCTACTCTTCTGACCTCATCACTATATATATAAATACATATATATGTATATATATGTATATATACGTGTGTGTATATATATATATATATATATATATATATATATAATTATTGCAATATGCTCTTAATATTCTCTCTGCTTCTACTCTGTTTATTTTCCTTTTTATTAAATTTATTGGGGTGACACTGGTTAACAAATTTTTACAGGTTTCAGGTACATAATTACACTCTGGTTTCTCTGCAGATCTTATAAACTTTTGCCTTTCACTTTATCCTTTTAAACCTATTATTTGCTCTAACTTTTTAATTGTATATAAGATCATACCATCTCTTTTTCCAAAAACTCTCCAAGATTCCTTCTCATTCAGAGGAATATTTAAAGATGGTTATATGAACTGCAAGCCCCTAAAATATGTTTCCATTTTCCCTTACCACTTTGATATCCTCTGTTAGCTAACTCTCTACATTGATTACTCTACATCAGCCACATTGATCTCCTTGCCTTTCTTCCATTTGTTCCTGCCTGTAGAACGTGGACTTCTGTTGGAAGTATGTTCCTCAGATATCTTTATAATTTAACTCCTTTACTTTTTTGATTTCCCTGTTCAAATTTCCCCCTACCAGAAAGGCCTTTCTTGAAAACATATAAACTAGCTTAAATGCTACTCTAGCACTCCCTATACCCCTTATATATTTTTTATAGTATTAACAAAAAATTGAAAATCTCTATATTCCAATATACACATCCTTACCACACACAAATGTAAGTTCCTTTACAAGGAATTTTGTACTACCCTGTACTATATATACCTTAAACTATGTTGATGGTTTATATAGCAATGAATGTTTATTGAAGGAGTAAATGAATAATGGGGAAAGCACAGAGGAGGCCAGAAGTTCTAGTTATTAGAATTAAAAGAGAAAGTGGAAAGTTAGATAACCTGGTTAATATATATGATTATTCTAACCTGTTTATTCTAGTTCATATATATAGATAGTTAGAAACTTGAATATTATTATTGGCATTTGACTTTTATAATTAGGTTACTAGAAACAAAGTTAATTGTACAGAAAAGGGTTAATATAGCTGGCTTGCAACTGCTCTCCTTAGAAGGTCTACTTTCAAGGATGACTCTTGTAAGGTGTCTGGAAACTTGAATTTTGATAGTGTTCTTACAATTCCCTAAAAGTTAAGGGTGGTATATTGTGTCTAGACTTGTGCAAACAATGTATTTTATACCATATCTGCTTTCCTTCCTTCTGAGAATCTGGATTTTGGTATGTGGTATATGTGTTATATGGAGGGTGCCTATGTGATCAGCTTCAATAAAAACCTTGGATATGAGTCTCTAATCAGCTTCAACCAAAAAAATATTGCACACATCTTTCTGCATTTCATTGATGGGTAAGAGTGTGTTGCATGTGATACCTCATTTGAGGGAAAGAGCATAAGGAAACCTACAGATGGGATAATCTACAATCTACTTACGTCTCTTTCTTTTATGATCCAGTTGTATATACTTAATATATCTGTGTTATAATTCTTAGTCAGGAATAAAACTGTATTTAACTCCTATGAATCATTCTAGAAAAATCTTTTAATGTGGATATTATGTTCCTCAAAACACAATAATAAAATGCCTTCACTGTAATACACCACTCTGTTAGATTTTAAGCCACCAATTATTAAAAAACCAGGTTTCAATCTCCTGAAAATTTAACAATTGGCTCACATAAAGCCATTAAAACCTGGCTCCAGCACACCACAAGAAAACAAAACATCAACACAATGTAAATGAAACCTTAAGTTTAGAGACATGGTAAAGAGATTAATATTCTTTATATTGCAAAGACTGCTACAAACATAGTACTGTCTCATACACACAGAGTGCTGAAAAGAGCCAGATAAATATCCTACACCCAAAAGGAATAAATCAATGAATGAAAATTTTGAATAAGCCTTCCCTTACATTTGAACCAAAATATTGCATGTTCTATTCTAGTTCCAATAAATTTTATTGACAAACTTAGAGAAAAAAATACATATACACCCCTCTAATCAATCGTTCACATACAAAATAAAGTATTTCTAAATGTGAAAGAAATGATAACAGCAACTGAATCTGCAGTCAAATGATAAAACATAGGACACACAAACTTAAGCTCTCCCACTTGAGATCTCATCAGAAAAATTAATATAAGAATTTAACAATACTTTTCATTTCTTCTTTAAAAAGTGAAGAGGTATACATAAAGCAAGGACAGTTATCTCAGTAACTGCTGAATTTATAGTTGTGTTTTGGTTTGTTTTGAACTTGTCCTATAAGTTCACTCAGTAAACATTTATTGAATTAATGAAATTCTAGCTCAAAAATAAGGGTTATACTTCTATTTCTTTATCCAATTCATGATGATGGCAATATAAAAAGATAATGTGCCCTAGCAAGTTTGACCCTCAGACTGAAGGGTCCCAGGTTCCATTCTGGTCAAGGGCACATACATAGGTTGCAGGCTCCATCCCTGGCCCCAGTCAGGGTATATGCTGGAGTCATCCAATTCATGTGTCTCTCTCACATCGATGTTTCTCTTTCTCTGTCTCTCCCTCTCCCTTCTATTCTCTCTAAAAAAAATCAATGGAAAAGTATCCTCAGATGAGGATTAGCAAAAATAATGAATAAACAAATAAATCTATAATAATAAAAGCATAATATGCTAATTAGATCAGACATCCTTCGGAATGTCCTTGCAGACTAAGCCAGGGCTGCAGCCATGGGATAGAGGCAGCTGCAGTAGTTGTGAGGGAGGGATCCAGGCAGCCACCCATGGCTGTGAAGGCCCACTCTTACACAAATTTCGTGCACTGGGCCTCTAGTAAATAAACAAACAAACAAACAAATAAAATGTGAGGGCATAACGCATTCATGGTTGTTATTTGTATTTTTGAGAATCTCTGTGCTTCTAGCTTTTAAAAAAAATTCTCACCTGAGGATATGCTTCTTGATTTTTGAGAGAGAAACATCAATGTACAAGGAAACATCAATATGTTGCCTTCCATATGTGCCCTGGTCAGGGAATAGACTCCCAAGCTAGGTATGTTTTGTGACCAGGAATCTAACCTGCAACCTTCCAATATACAGGATGATGCTCCAACCAACTGAGCCACATTGCCAGGGCTCTGCTTCTAACTTTTTGACCCAACTGGGTAAATACTGAACACTTCCTGTCTATAACTAATATGTCCTGTCTATTACTGATAACAACTTTGAAAAAATATTTTTCTGAGTGCATCAGACTATTATTCTATTCATTTGCATTCAAGAGTGCATTCGTATCTTTTATATAAACTGTATTTTCAAGTACTTTTCATACTGATTAAGTTAAATGGGGTAATGGCAAGAGTGATGAAATGAAATTTAATGGAAATGATGCAATACATTAGATTAAGAATTGTGATGTGTTCAAATTAATTGTTTGATTGCCTAAGAAAGCATTATGCTCACATTTTAACATGTTCCAAAGATAAATACAGTTTCCAAAACTTTAGATGAAGAGGAAATAAAATGAGTTTTCCTACTGTGAGATCTGGTTAAAATAGCTATTTTTATAGCTTTTGATATTTTTACATAAGAACATCCATTTAAGCTGTCACTCTCCTGGCAATAAATAAAGAAATTAATAGTCCTTGCCCTTGTGGTTCACATGGCTGGAGCTTCACCCTGGGCACCAGAAGGTGGTGGTTTTGATTCTGAGTCAGGTCACATAACCAGGTTTCGGTTTGGGTGTAGGGGAGGGGGGTGGTGGGGGAAGGGGGGAGGCAGACAATGGATGTTTTTCTCACATCGCTATTTCTCTCTCTCTCTCTCCCTCTCCCTCTCTCTAAAAATCAATCAATAAATTAAACAAATAAATAAGCAAATAAATAAATAGTAACTCAAAACCTACAGTTAGTAAGGATATATACCAGAGATATTATATTTACAATGTGATATTGCATACACATTTTGGTCATAAAAAAAAAAATTGTTCTGTCCTAAAGAAGACCTAAATTTCCAAATGCTGATGCCAGAACAATTGCTAATGCAATAATCCCAATAGCCCAACATAAGGGTGAGCCATTTTCTCATTATATGAAGCCAGCCCTGGTTTTAATGGTTTCCATCTGAACAAAAACCCTCTTCTCCAGAAAGGTTTGGCTTTTAATTAGAATGTAGAAGGTAGAAAGAACCTTATTCCCATTCAAACAATAGGAAAAAGCTAAATAATCTATAAAGTTGTATGTAATTTGTTCTGAGCTCACCAGATAGCTCAGGTCACAGAGTAAACAAACAGGCTGAAATCTAAGGAAAGACAAGCACCTTCAAGAAAATGTGAGTTGTGGCTTATCTGGGGTAGGACATAGGAAAACTGAGCAGTCATAGAAGCCAATGAGAAGATTTCAGCTGAAATTTTTAACAAATTGCTAAAGGCCAATTGTGGGATAGCCTGAGACCATGGAACTTCCAAGAGCCACAGACACTAGGGATTTTACACTCAATCCAGACTTTTTCATGGATATCAGCACGAGGTAACAAAAACAGTTTGAGCAGAGTGAGAGACTGGAATAAGGTACCATTGCAGGAAAGCACAGTTTCACCTGGAACCTTCAGCCCTCCAGAAAAATAAAAATTCTTAAGCCAGGTGTAGCGGGTGAGAATACAGAGCATGCATGGCTGCAGGTAGGAAAAGAAAAACTTCAAGAAATGCCTAGCAAGTGAAAATATTTTTCAAAAGGAAAGCTAAAAAACAACTTTCACAGACAAATACAGACTGAGAGAATCCAATGCCGTTTATTACAACCAAGTCCTTCAGGTAAAGGAAATATGATACAAGTCTTACCTGCAGAGAAATGGGTTTTATGTGAGGCCAAACTCTAGCTTAGCTGGTGGTGGTCCTGGGAAGCCCAGAGAAGCAGGCCCCATGGGAAGGGTTTTTAGCCTCTCTTGGCAGGCCTGGCAGCCCTACCCAGAGAGATCAGCCTACAAACCTGGCTGCCTCCAGCGAGGCCATTCTATTTTAGGGCAGAGGCTCTGGGACTTCTGGCACCTTGCGGGGTTCAGCCCAGCAGCTGGGCAGCCAGGGCAGTGACCCTTTACATCATCAGCCCTTGGTGACCTCTGAGCAAGGACCTGCCCTGAAGGAAGTTGCTGGGTTGCTCTTTCACATCTTCCAAATGCCTGCTCCTCCCCCTCCCCCTCCCCCACCTGCTCTCTCAGTGGTCATAAAGTCACCATACTGACTTTTCAGTCTTTTATTGAATTCTGGCGAACCTCTGCCTGGGCTTTCACATCCATTGTAATTCTCTTTCTGTCCCTTAAAGCAAACAAGACCTTAGGAAGTAGACAGAAAAGTCTAAATCTGAGCTCTGCCCCTTACTGGCTTCCTGTTACAAAGAAAGAGTTGCCTATACTGGTACTCTTGATCATCACCTCCTGCTTTATCAGGACTTGGGGGCTGAAAAGGATCTCCCTTGCCTTCTATTATTTTCAACTTTTTCTTCTCTACCATTTTTTTTTTTTTTGTATAGTATTTGAACATGCTTAAGTTTCCCATTTCTTTAAAAAGATTTATCTCCTTACATCCCTCTCCAAGCATGACTCCAATTGTCCCTTACCCTCGTGGGCATTCTCTCATGTGCCATGCCTCATCCAGCTTGTTCTCATCACTCACCTAAAGCAGTTCTGGGTTGTCACAGACAAGCTACAGTCCTCATCTTACAAGACCACATTCTAGCATTTGACATGGTTGACCACACCCTCATCAGTTTTCCCATTACCCCTCTGGCTGCTCCTTAACAACCAGCTTCTCCTCCTTTCTCCAACTCTTAAATATTGGAATCCCACTGAGTTCAGTCCTCTTCCTGAGTCCCACCGTATACACTTTCCTAAATGAGATGTCTGTTTAGGTCTTTGGCCTAATTTTTATAATTTTCTTATTGTTGAGTTTTAAAAGTTCTTTGTATGTTTTAGTTAACAGTCTTTCATGAGCTATATTTTTGTAAAGATTTTCTCCCAGTCATTTATGAGTCTTTTCATTCTCTTGACAATGTCTTCTACAGATCAGAAAGTTTTTAAATTTTAAAGAAGTTCAGCTTATCAAGTCTTCCTTCATGGGCCTTGCCTTTGGTATTATAGCATCACCAAACTCAAGGTCATCTAGGCTTCCTCCTATGTTATCATCTGAGAGTTTTATAGTTTTGCTTTTTACAGTTGGGTCTGTAAATAATTTGAGTTAATTTTTGTGAAAGGTAGAAAGCCTGTGTATAGACTTTTTTTTTTTTTTGCATGTGGATGTCAAATTAATCCACCTTTTGTTGAAAGACTTTCTTTTTCTCTATTGTATTGCTTTTTAAAATATAGTCAGTTGACTATATTTATTTTTCTAGTATGCAGTTCTATATATGAAATCTCTATTTTATTCTAGTCATCTATTTGTTGTGTACCAGTATTCTTTGGTTACTACCAGATTGCTTGCTTACTGTAACATGATAGTTTGATAGTTTTGTCTTAAAGTTGAATAGTGTCATTTCTCCAACTTCATTCTTCCTTTCACTTCTGTCTTGGCCATTTGGGTCCTCTACCTCTCCATGTAAATTTAAAAACCAGTTTGTTAATATCCAAAAATGTAGTTGCTGTGATTTTGATTGGAACTACTATGAACCTATAGATCAAGTTGGGAAGAACTGACATCTTGATAATATTGAATCTTCTTATCCATAAACATGGAATACCTCTCCATTTTTTTTCTTTGACATCAATATATTTTTTATACATAAAGGATATGAATAAATTAAAAGAATAAAACAGAAGATAAGTATAGTAGAAAATCAGATCAAATAATATAAAGACAAATTTTAGAAAACTCAAAAATCAGGCAAATGAGTTAGAATTTAAATGAGATAAGCTTCAGAAGCCCTGGCTCTCTTATTTCCTAAACGTACCTCAGTTCCAAGTGTTGCATACTCATTGATTTCTATTCCTTAGAAATTTTTAAAAAATAATTTCATCAGGTGTATATTATAAATATTTTTCTCTGAATTTGGGCAAAACTATGTATATAAGAGTTATGCCTTGAAGCCTAGACTATTTTGTTTTCATTTCTTCTGTAATTTAAGAACTTAGTATTTTCCACACAGTAGGTTCACAATAAATATCTCCTAAAATTAAATATAAATCTGTCTAGAAGAGAACAGTTTATAAGACCATATCTGGTTTATAATGCCCCCAAATTCAAGGAGCTGTTGTCAGGACCAATAGCAACTGCATTTTCTTCATTTGATTATTTAGTATTTGCCTTTCTTGAACTTAATGTAGGGTTGAAATTGAGTAATGTATCCTCAGCCTTCCCAGTATTAAAATAAGTAGGAGTTTGGATGAAATCCAATTGACTTAATCACACTTGATATTAACTTATAGAATACCCTATACTTAGAATGTCAAATTACAGGTCAAATATGAAATAATTTTCTGGTATGAGAAGTAACAAACATTTAAACTCTGAGCAATTTTTCAAAGATGCTAACAGTTGTTCTACTTAACATAATGTCTCAGCCACAATGTAGCAAGCCCTCCTTTCAGGGATGAAAATATGACATTGTTAAAATGGTGTCTGCTTCATTCAAAGTTAAAGTAGAAAATAGTACCTCATCTTTTTTTATTTCACTTTATGATTAAAATATCAATAAAAATGAAATTGAGAAAAGAGCTCTAGAATCCTCATTAGACTCTAGGAATCACAGTGTAAAGAAATAATGATCATAATATAGATTGGGCCAAATTAAGAAACAAGGGAAATAGATAATGTTTAACTAATCTTCCATTTTAGTTTTTTAATTAAATTTATTGGGGTAACATTGGTTAATAAGATTATATGGGTTTCAAGTGTACGCTGCCATGATACATCATTCATTTATTGCATTGTGTGCCCACCACCCAAAGTTAAATCTTCTTCTGACACTATATATTTACCCGCCCCCCCCCTTACCCTTTACAACCCTTCACACCCTTTACCGCTGATAACCACCATACTGTTGTCTGTGTTTGTGAGTTTTTATTCATTTGTTTGTTCATTTGTTGCTTTCAGTTTTATATCTCACATATGAGTGAAATCATATTATCCTTTACTTTTTCTGTCAGACTTATTTCATTTAGCATGATATTCTCAAGATCCATCCATGTTGTCACAAATGGTAGTACTTCATATTTTTCTTATGGCTGAGTACAACAAAACTTTTAAATCAAAATGAGGCATGTAGAAAAAGGTGTATTAGAACACAGGCTCAGGTTGTACCATAAAAAATGAGAACTATATTCTAGTCTCAAAATGGAAAACCCTTTATTATTAAACTAGAGGCCTGGTGCACAAAATTCGTGCACTTGGGGAAGACCCTTGGCCTGGCCTGCACCCTATGGCAGTCTGGGGACCCCTGGATTGATGCCCTGCAGAGTGAGGCCCTTCCCACCCATCCTGGGCTCGACCATTGATCTCTGCCCACATGGAGGTCCTGTCCACTCTGCTGGGGCTCTGGGATCAATCGCAGAGCAAAGAGAGGCCCTTCCCACCCAGCCTGGGCTCTGCCATTAATAGCCGCCCACAGGGAGGCCCTGCCCACCCAGCCAGGGCTCTGTGATCAATGCTGTACAGAGGGAGGCCCTGCCCACCCAGTTGGGGCTCTGCGATGGGCCCTTCCAGCCATGGTGGCTTGGGCTTGCCTTGGCCGTCACAGCCCTGGCTTTGTCCAAAAGGATGTCTGGAAGACATCTGGTCTATCCAGTCTAATTAGCATATTACCCTTTTATTGGTATAGATTAAAAATATATATACTTTTATAGCAGTAGAAATCTTCTTTTTCTGGACCCCCATGTTTTTCAACTGTTTGTTGCTTCAGAATAAAAAATATTGAGGTTATTTATTCACACACACACACACACACACACACACACACACACACACACACAAAGTAATTTGGCTAATTTGCAAAGTGTATACAATAAAAAATGAGTAAATGTTAAATATGAATTAAAATAAAATATTTTATTAAGGGAAGGAAGATAATTTATAGAAGTATTCTCAGAATCCTTTCCTATACTAAAGTTAAGCAACAATTTTTCCCCTCTTACACATTCACCAAAGTTAAAATGGATTGAACATTCATTAAAATGATTTTTGGAGAATTTGAGAACACTTAACAGTTTCTCAGTGGAAGTGAATTTCTCCTAGCATTTCAATCTGGAAGGTTCTGTCTGATTTTCTTTTCTTTCTTTCTTTCTTCTTTCTTTTTTTCTTTCTTTCTTTCTTTCTTTCTTTCTTTCTTTCTTTCTTTCTTCTTTCTTTCTTCCTTCCTTCCTTCCTTTCTTTCTTTCTTTCTTTCTTTCTTTCTTTTCTTTCTTTCTTTCTTTCTTTCTTTCTTTCTTTCTTTCTTTCTTTCTTCCTTCTTTCCTTCCTTCCTTCCTTCCTTCCTTCCTTCCTTCCTTCCTTTCTTTCTTTCTTTCTTTCTTTCTTTCTTTCTTTCTTTCTTTCTTTCTTTTTTTTGCATGTGTGTGTTTGTGTGTGTTGTGTGTCTCTGTGTGTGTGTGCTTGTGTAAAATAAGGAGCTATGTGAGTAACAATATATGACATAGTGAATATCATCTTCTCCAATGTTTCTACAGTAAATTTAATGGTAAATTTACTGCCAGGTCATCAAGCAAAGTTGGAGGCCATGATAATACAAAATAATGACAATAATTTAATTGCTAAGACATTAAAAAATAATTGTCTTTAATTGTTCTCCAAATTTTCTTTTATATCAGGGGAACAAAAAAAGGCTTTTAGAGTAAGAAAATTACTACTGCCATATAACTAATAAGTGACTAAACCAGGATCAGAAGGTGGGTATTCTGACACTAATGCTCATGTTTTTATTATATATCTTTGCCTTACCAGAGTAATTCTGTAAATATAAAGAGAAAAGCATCCAGAGGTCCAGTACAAGTTCTTTGATATTCTGGATTCATTAATAAAACTAAAGGCCCGGTGCACAAAAATTTGTGCACTGGGTGGGGTGGGGGGGACCCTCAGCCCAGCCTGTGCCCTCTCACAGTCTGGGACCCCTCGGGAGATAACGACCTGCTGGCTTAGGCCTGCTCCCGGGTGGCAGAGGGCAGGCCCAATCCCTAGGTGCAGCCCCTAGTCAGACTCAGAGCAGGTCTGATTGGGGAGTTGGGGCGCTGCCGCCTGTCACTCACAGAGCAGGGCCCATCAGGAGGGTTGGGGCTCCGTACCCTGCCACACACAGAGCAGGGTCAATCAGGGGGTTTGGGAGCTCCACCCTGTCATGCACAGAGCAGGCTCCATCAGGGGGTTGGGGAGCTCCCCCCTGTCACACACAGAGCAGGGCGGATCAGGGGGTTGGGGCGCTGCACCCTGTCACACTCAGGGCAGGGCCGATGGGGAGGTTATGGCTCTACCCCATCACACACAGAGCAAGGCCCGTGGGGGGGGGGGGTTGGGGCGCCGCACCCTGTCACACACAGAGCTGCAGGGTGATTAGGGGGTTGGGGAGCTCACCCCTATCAGGCACAGAGCAGGGCTGATCTGGGGGTTGGTGCACCTTCCCCTATCACAAACAGAGCAGGGCAGATAGGGAGGTTGTGGCCCCACCCCTGTCACACACAGAGCCGCAGGGTGATCAGGGGGTTTGGGCGCTACTCCCTGTCATGCTGATCCTGGTGCCGGGAGGCATATTACCCTTTTACTATATAGGATAGAGGCCTGGTGCATGGGTGGGGGCCAGCTGGTTTGCCCTGAAGGGTGTCCTGGATCAGGGTGGGGGTCCCCACTGGGGTGCCTGGCCAGCCTGGGTGAGGGGATGATGGCTGTTTGCAGCTGGTCACACCCCCTTCAGGGTGGGGTTTCCCACTGGGGTGCCTGGCCAGTCTGGGTGAGGGGCTGAGGGCTGTTTTCAGGCTGGCGGGTGACTGAAGCCCCCAACTGCTCCCTTTTTCTTTTTTTTTTTATTCTGAGCCAGCTTTAGCTCTGAGGCTTGGCTCCAGCTCTTAGGCCTCAGCTGCGGAAAGCAGGTATCTGGTTTGTTTGGGTTCTATAATTGAAACACTGTTTCAACTCCAGCTCTGAGATCCCGGCGGGCTGAAAGCAGGTTCCTGGGGTTTTGTTTAGCTTCTATATTTGTAACAATGTTTCAAACTGCAAGCTCAGAGCCCAGCAGGCAGGCGGGGAACCTGGCTTCCTCCATCACTGAAGCAAGCAATCCTCATGTTCGCTTCAAGCTGCCTGGCTGCTGGCCACCATCTTGGCTGGCAGTTAATTTGCATATCACCCTGATTAGCCAATGGGAAGGGTAGTGGAGGTACGGCTAATTACCATATTTCTCTTTTATTAGATAGGATAGCTGTCTCTTGTGTGGTTACCCTTTAAGAAGTTATAGATAAGTGCCAAGAAATTCCATATAGTGATGCTGCCATCCTCAGCATGTGGTATCCATAGTTGCCACAAAAGAAAAAAAGGGGGGAAAGGAGGAATAAAGAAAGAAAAAGGTTGTTGTTATTTCTAAAAATCCTTCCCCATATTTGTATGTGTGTGAGCATATGCACAGAGACTTCCAGTCTCCATGTAAATGGCACATATTCAAAGGTCTTCCTTGCTATCATCTCAAACATTATGAACATATTCTGCCCCCATTTTCCTTACTCATTACATCGAGAAAAGAATCCTCAGAAATAGCAGGCAATGTATTTGGAGAGAAGACAGAAAAACACATGGAAAGTGAGAGCGGAAAGTGCTTTAAGAATGAAAGAAAAAAAAATCAACTATATCAAGTGATGCTGAAAAGATTGAGTAAAGCAAATGCCTCCCATGCTCCATCCTGTATTGCAAGGGCTAAACAGCCTTTTTTCAGATTCTTTTGTGGATAAGGTACTGGATGCAATTTAGTTTCTGCTATTGAAATCCATTCATGCAAGATTTGAAAGGTGAGGATGGAATAAGAGTCACCTTCTAAAGCTCTTAAATAAGTCCTGAAAGATGAGTATTTGCAGGGTGTCTAGTATGTAGTTACCAGCATCATACACGAAAGAAAATGTGGAGGTAACAACGTTGAGAGTAAGTAGTAGCAACTGCCTAACTTCTGGATTGCAACTAAACTTATTTCGTCTTTAAATCAAAGGGTTAGTGTGTTAAAGAAAAAAATCCTTAACCAAACACTTGTAATGATATTTCATCACCAAATTTCCTGAATTAAACCCTCTCTGTTTAAAATACCTAGCGCTTTGCCTAGAGCTTTGGTAACTGGAGAAGTTGCAAGAACCTGACTCTCACAGAACTGGTTTATCTGACTCAGTTGTTTTGAAAGTTGGGAAATAGGATACCATTAGTCCACAGATGTGTGCCAGAATAGTTACATATATTATTATCTTGTAATTCCCTGGAATGAAATACACATTGAAGGCAAACTCTGGCAGACCAGCTGACTGCTGTGACAGATTGTTATGATGAGATTGAAAAATACAAATAATGTGAAGTAGGCTGAATATTCTAATGGCACTGGAGATTTTTAATTTTAAAAAAAGGTAACTTTAAGGTTTTAAATTATCAGCTTAATTAGTAATAAAGAACAAAAAAGCTCCCATGTTTATCCTAAAAAAAAAAAAAATCTTTTCTCTCAAAGATGCAGAGTTGGGCTGTTTAAACTGAAAAGCAAAGCAGAAACTTCTACTATAGGTTGCTAAATTATAACATAAATGGACTTATCAACCACCCCAGATCTCATATAATTTAAGGGATTGAATAGGACTTTGAAAAGCAGAATGCGACATTTTTATGAATCATGATAAATATAAGGACCTTAGCGCACAAATCACAAAAACTCTCTTTAAGAGCAGAAGTGCCTCTGCTTCTGTCTAGTGACAGGAGTTCTGCCTTGCCTGGTGATTTGTAGCGACCTCACCTGAGATAGTTCCCTTGCAAGTAGATAGCAATTGTCCTCATCCTCCACCCCTGTCATCCCATATTGTCTCCAGGATTATAAGTGAATTAAGATGCCAGCATCTTCAAGGAAGCAAGTATAACCTCTGAGCTGGGAGAAAGTGGTTTGTATATAAGAATTATACAATACTAGGGGTCCGGTGCACAAATTCATGCATGGCTGGGTCCAGCTGGCCCGCCCTGTTCAGGGCTAATCATGCTGGGCCAGATGGGGGAGGGGATGCAGGACGTTGGTGGGCCAGCCCCGCTCCCTGGTTGAACTCTAGTGAAATTCCTGGTTGAGGGGACAATTTGCATATTATCCTTTTATTGTATAGGATTGCTGACTTATGTAGAGATCTAGATATTTTATGGAGAAATAGACTTAATGGATTTCATTAATTGAGACAATATAAATAAAAGTAAAACCCTTTTCCAAATAGGGATTAATAAACAATTCATCTGTGGCTTTTATTTTAGCAAATCTATCTTCTTAATAGTTAAGACTTTCCAGACATATGCTAAACTCTATAAGGATTCTAGGGGAAAATCATAAAAATTATCTAAAACAATACTTTTAAATAAAAATCACAAATAGCACAAAAAGAGGCCCACATTTCTGAAATTGTCGATACCAATAGCAAATCACTTAAATAGTAATAAATCATCAAAGGACATAACTATACATGGTATTTCAGAATTCTAAAAATTTCAATAGCACATGGCATGCGATGGTTACCTAAACTTTGTAGGTTATAATTCATTTTCAGAATGCTATGTGACCCTGTAAGCAGGGGAAATGCAAAAAGTAGTATCTACAACAATTTGGGGTAATTAAAAACATCCTTGAATCCCACCACTGGGACCCCAAAGATGATACAGATCTTGGGATAAAAAAACATATTAGGACAGTCTAAATTATTTTTTTAATTAAGAACAAAAACAGATCCAGAGACAGAGAAGCATGGATCAGATGCTCAAACCTCAGAGGGAAGGTAGGGGAGGGAGGGGAGAGATAAACCAAAGGACTTGTATGCATGCATATAAGCATGATCAATGGATGCAGACAATAGAGGGTGAGGGTGAGGGCATGATTGGAGGCTTGGGGGGGGGGGGCATGGGGGTATAAGGACACATATATAATACCTCAATCAATAAAGAATAAAAAGAAGTCAGTTTATTAGGGACTGAGGTATCTATTTGTACTAATTAAGTTTGCAAACCCCCTCAAATTAAATTTCCATTACTGAATTTTACATTATAAATACATAGAATGCATGTATAATATATACATGAATATACACATTTTTACTATATAGTATACACAATGACAATCATTGTAGGTTTAGGGATAGCATAAACTATAATGTCTTACTTTAGAGGTCATAAGGGAATGTTCTATCAGATCATGATATCAAGGAAAGCTGTGACATTAAAGATTAACCCAATTTTAAAATGGTTTTGAATTCAATAAAAAAATCATATTTTCTTCTGTTATGACAATTAAGCATAGAGTCTTTCTGAGATCCATTTGTAGCAAGTGTCAAAATGGTCCACATTTACATTGTTTTCTTATTTTTCCACCTCCATTTTACTCTAATCTAAAATTGTGTTTTATCTTTTATTACATACACTTTGTGAGCAATTTCAAAGACTTGGTGAAAGGAGATAAGGGATACAAACATATACATAAATCTAATAATCACTCATTGTGTTTCAGATCAAAAGTACTTTAAAAAATCTTTACTCTGGATATCTCTTTAGCTATGCATCCCAGAATGCAAGATTATATATGGAGTGTTTATCATGGCCTATTATTGAAATACAAATTAAGGATCATAAGCATTTCATTGACAGCATGCTTTCTTAATATCCAGTCTAAAGGAGCAAATTAAACTAAATTGATATGCTTCGCTGCATTATATAAATGATAAGAGGCTAGGTCTCCCATTTGATATTTGGCCAAAATAGTGTAGCATAGCAAAATCTGTCCTGTGCCTTGAGTTTTGTCACCGGTCAAAAGTAAAACATCTTTGTAGATGTCATAAATACTTCCAGTATCATGATTTTTTTTAAAATTAGTTACAGCTCCTCTGATACTCACCCTTACCTCACTCATGCAGTCTTTCTCTGGCTGTGACTACAAATTATGAGAACAGTACTACAAGGATTCCAGCTTTTATTATATTTTTTCCTTTATTCTATGACTTCTATTTTAAGAAATATTGGTTTTAATTTCTATATTTTCAGCAACTTCCTAAACTTTGTATGTGATAACAAAAGTTTTAATTTGAAATTATTTCAAAATACCAATGCAACCTAAATTCTTCATTTTGCAATAATAGATAAACTGACGTCCGCTCTCATTAAGATGATTTTAATTTTTTAAATATATATACACATATATATTCTATATATCCACACCTCCATGCAATTATTCACACATTCATTCTTTTATTTAATAAAATAAAACAGTAACTTGAAATTATTTTGATAGTCTAGTAAAGAAGGCAGCCTGACAGTACAATAATTAGGTGCTTTACTGTTGAATGATAAGCATTATTATGAATCATCAGTCATTTTTGAATTTAAGTTAATATTCATCCTAAAAATATAAGTATTTTATCTTGGAGTATACCCAATACTCTATTTTTTAATGGATAAATATTTTCTTGTTCTAAAAAAGACAGTTTCATACAGCCAGTTTTCAATCATTGATTGTATTCATTGACAAGCTCAATCGGTTTTAATTTACTGAAGCTTCTACATATCAGTTCATGACAAGACAGGTATTATGGAGAGTCATAAATGTTTGTTTATTTGTTTTAGGTAATTCAATTTTAGGTTTTTTTTTTTTTAGCTGTATTGAATTTTTTTCTATGTATACTATCTCTGTGTAATATTTTTTCTATGTACACAATCCCTTTATATTAATAGATCAGACACTGATGGTATTTATATCATAATTAATATATGAATAAAATCATAATTTGTATGAGTGCTTTAGAAATGTAATTTGATCTCTCTATAAGATATGCTTATTAAACTTACATTACTTGCTAAGTTCATCCATTTCCTAATTTGAATTGCAAATGCCATGATCAATAGTAAATACAGTAGAAAATAAACTAGATAGTAATATTTCACTATTTTTTAAAAAATCCTGTTTTTAATTGTATATCTGGTTCATGGCGCGCTACATCTCACCAACCTCAAATACATTCAGTGGCCAATACTAAGTCTACCCTCTTTTTCAGGTTAAGTATTCCATCCCAAAGGAACTCTGCATTATAACATGGAATGGTGGTTACTCATCAGAAATTGTGGCACTTGGAGTCACCCAAGTAATAAAAAAAAAAGATAGATCAATCTTAGTTTAGTATTTTGGAAGATTTTAATGTCTTTGTTAAGCCAGCAGGGCTCATCAGAGGCCTGAGAGACACTCTGGAATAAGCACCAAAGTTCTTTGGATAAGACTTTTACTTTAGCTCACCACACCTCATCTATCCACATAAAATGTATAAGGGGAAAGAATGACATGGTGTGCAGGTTTTATGTTTGTTTGCTTCCTTTACTTGGAATGTATACTCAGAATTGAGTTAATAATTTTTATCCCATAATTGATTTGGATCTTCTTTCCTTTTATTAAATGACTCTCATTTATTTTCTTCCAAACCACTGCTCCCATAAAAGTACTTTTTTAATGTATGTAGTACAGGTCCTTTCCATCTATCCTTCAAGTATTTTTTTTACAATTATATTCTTGAAGCCAAATCATAGTGATACATGATTTTTGGACTGGAACATGCGATGTTCCCAGGATTCTTTGTCGGAGTTGAAGAATGAATCCACAGACTGAAGATGCTATAGCAAAGGTGGAGATTTATTTAAGAACTAGAGGCCCAGTGCACGAATTCATGCATGGGTGGGGTCCAGCTGGCCCTCCCCGATGGGGGCCGATTGGGGGCGAAGGGGCCTGCAGGAGGTTGGCCGGACCACCCCTGGTTGGGTTGGGAGGCCAATTGGGAGTGGAGCTTGCTGGGGTAAAGGGCTGCAGGAGGTTGGGCAGGCTGATCAGGGCCCCAATCGGGATGGTTGACTGCTGCAGTGCTTGTCATATTGACCGGTCTTTCCGGTCGTTCTGGTCATTCTGGCATTCAGGTCGCTTGGCTTTTATATATATAGACAAGTACAGACTCCCACATGGGGAAGGGAAAAGAGTCCTGCTGACTTCCTGTTTCCACAATTTATAAAGCCTTCAAGTCCCTGTGTCCTGATATCCCTTCTGATTGGTCAATATTCCCTTTTGAGTTGGTTACTATAGTAACTCATGAGGACCTCCTCCCTCATTGTCCTCCTATTCCTTCTGGGCTTTCTTCCTCCTTTATTTTGTAAATATAGACCTTTTGACTACTCCCAGTTTTCTTATCTTATGGAAATGAAACTTTCCCAGTCTGTAGCCCTGTATTTTTTTCCATGAACCTCCAATTCTAAAAGTTCCCTAAATCTGACTATATTCCCCTAAAATTCCTATTTCAATAGTATTGTTGGTGGGTGTTTATTTGAATTGCATTGTGCTTCTAATATTATTCTATTTTTTCCTATTTTTGTATAGTTATTATATGCCCTCCGATTTTTGCTGTCACCCAAGTGTGAATAAACATCCCACTACATGTGGTCTTATAAGATTACTAGAAACCCAGTACACAGATTCATGCACCTGCAGGGTCACTCAGCTTGGCCCTTGGGATAAGGCTGAAATTGGCTCTCTGACATCCTCCAAGGGATCCAGGATTGCAAGAGGGTGCAGGCCAGGCTGAGGGACCACACCAGTGCCTGATCAGGGCCAGGGAGGGATGTGGGAGTTTGGCCAGCCATGGAGGGACCACAGAAGGGCTCTAGGGCATTTCCGACCTGTTTCATTCAGTCCCAAACAGTTGTACCCCAGCAGCAAGCTAACCTATCAGTTGGAACATCTGCCCCCTGGTGGTCAGTGCATGTCATAGCAATTGGTTGACCTGTCAACTATCTGCCCCCTGTTTGTCAGTGTACATCATTGCAAGCGGTTGAGCGGCCTTAGCATATCATGCTTTGATTGGTTGAATGGACTGCCAGACAGCCAGACACTTAGCTTATTAGGCTTTTATTATATAAGATATATATTTTTTAAATCCTCACCCAGGGATACATTTTCATTGGTTTTTAGAGAGAAAGGAAGGGAGAGAGAAACATTGATCGGTTGCATCCCATATACACCCTTACTGGGATCTAAGCTGCAACCTAGGTATGTGCCCTAACTGAGAATGGAAGCCACCACCTTTTGGTGTATGGGATGATGCTCCAACCAACTGAGCCACCCAGGCAGGGCATGAAGTTCTACATTTTTTAAAGGAATATACCCAGAAATGGGAATGCTAAATCATAGGCAACTTAATTTCACTAAATACTGCCAAATTGCTCTCCAATACTTATAGCTTCAACAGCCATGCACTTATGTTCTCATTTTGCAATATTCTTACTAGGTTTTGATATTATATGACTTTCTTATATTTGACATTCTGGAGAGGCAAAATGTTCTTTAACTTGTATTTCTCTGATGAATAATGATAATAAACATATCTTCAAATGCTTACTGGTATTTCTGATTTCCACCTCTCTGAGTTACTATTCATTTTCTAAGTTCTCTCTTCTCTCAAGTATTTTTTTTTTTTGTTAAAAGAGTTCTGAAATGTCCTTAATATCTATACACCTCATACGCTATTTTAATACTGAAAATATCTTCCTCTGGTCTTCCAATGGTCGCCTTTGTTAAGCAGAAATCCTTAATTTCTATGCAATTACAGCTTTCCACTTTTTTAGTAGGGTCATATTACAAGCAAGTAGTCTGAGAGGACCCAGTACCTAAGCCACATTTCCAAAGTATAAATGGTTCTTGCTTTAAAAATCAACCTTGTCATGTTCTTGACTTTCCCTGTATGTTCAGTATCAATAGAGCAGATAAATTTCAAAATATGTAATGTCTACTGTTCAACTTGAAGAAAAGTGAATATTAATCTAGTTAAATAAATGAATTATTACATCATGGAATTATTAACAGAAAAAGGTATGGATGGCTATAAGCATGCTTGATGAAGAGTGATAGTGCTCTAATGTAATACAATACACTGAAAAACAAAGGAGATATGTTACTTAACTTTTAAATCCCGTTTTAGACACATGATGTTTTTCAGATTACCTCCTAAATTTCAAGAAATCTTTGTGTGTGTGTGTGTGTGTGTGTGTGTGTGTGTGTGTGTGTGCATGTGTGTTTGCTATTCTGTTCTTTATTTTCATATTTTTAAACTTATGAAAGGTATGCTAAGTATAGAAATGTTTTCTTTAATATCCCAACCAATAAAAATAACTTATTTTTTTTTAGTTTTAAAAACTTGCTAAAATTATTTTAGGTGAAAATAGTTTTGAAATATATTAGACTCTTCTTTGTCTTAAAGAGTATAACCAATGGCTCCTTCTGTTTAGTCTGGTTCAGGATTGTCACTATGATGAACCCCACATATTCTACTTGGCTGTCATAATATGTTGTTTGAAGAGGTTACTGAGGGATGCCTTGACCTACAATAAACAACTATGAACCTCTGCTTTTTTAGTGAATACACTAGCTAATCATAATCTTTCTACATCACTTCTCATTGTCAGACTGGAAGCAATTATTTATTTCCTCCATAGTTTCCTCATCTGTAAAATAATTATTATAATAGTAGTTTGTTAAGCATAAATTAATTTTATATGAAACATTTATAGGGCTTGACCTATAATAAGTATTATGTATGTATCAGCTATAGCTATGTTTTTATTATTAACCAGAGGCTTGGTGCACAGATTCATGCACATTGAAAGGAAATTAATTAGAAGGTGGCCTGTGGGGCAGGACTGGGCTAACCTCCTGAGGTCCCTCCCCAGCTGGCCGCATCTGGGGTAGCAACAGGGCTCGAAAGGTTTCTGCAGAGTGAGCGGGGTCCCTCCCACAGGAAGGGTCCCTCAGCCTGGCCTGCAGGGATCAGGCCAAAACCGGCAGTCCGACATCCCCCAAGGAGACCGGGAGTGTGAGAGGGCACTCTGCAAAGTTGCTGTTGCTTGGCAGCTCCTGCATTGAGTGTCTTCCCTGTGGTGGTCACTGTGTGTCATAGCTACTGGTTGGATGGTCAAACGGTCAGATGGTCACTTATGCTTTTATATATATAGATGATATCTAATTGTTGTTGTGTTCAGTGTGCCTCTGTATAGCACTATCCCCTTTAATCGTTTTTTTTGTGTACTAGTAAAATAAATAGCCAACATTGTTAGCATTGTGTGTAAAATTACAATGTGTGTGTAGGAATACTTTGTTTTAGGTTCCAGTCGGTTCCTGAACCATTGTAAAAGCTAATTGAGAGTCTCAGGAATAAGAGAGGCATTAATATAAAAGCTAATTTTTATTTTTGTATGTTGAATACTCAAGCAACTACATAGAAACAGTGTTACTGAAATTGCAAGTAACCACCCCAAAAAACTTTAGCTCTAATAGTTTCTATCTCATTATCCAATCTATTCCACCACCCAAATATTGGATTACCCATTTATGACATAATAAATGCCAAACATTCATTGTCTGATCTATTATAGGTAATGGTTATAAAATATAGTTTCCTGAAATCATTAAGTTCTGCTGTTGCCATTATATTGCCATTATAGTGATGCCCTTTTGGAAAGAGAACATATCAAATGCATGGAATTTAGGCAGCTATACAATGTGAACTTAAGATAATACAGTCAAATTGCATAATAAATCCATAAAATCTGTCATGAGCCAGTGTTTAATAAAGCTTTCACTCTGATCTTATTAGCAAACGTGTTTGAATCCTGAGAACCTGAAATGATAGAAGGACATTCTGAGGACATTTAATAAAGTAGAATTTGGAAGTAACAGTCCATACATTTGTCCACCCTGCTTGAAATGGCATATTTCTAGGAATAGAAAATATATTTTTAGAAATCCTAAATAAAACTATCCAGTGACACCAGATGATAAAGAAAGTAAATCCTGAGCTTAAGTATTCTGTTTATTCTTAAATCAGTTTTTGTGTCCAACTATCACTGTCTATTTGCTCAGTAAGATTAAGTACTTTTAAAAAATGTCTGAAAAGAAAACTACAGTCTAAGAAAAGCGTTTTATGAAAAATGTGTTGGTTTTTAACTTCTTTTAAAGACAGAACAACAAACCTGTGAGCCATTTACCATGCTAGTTTACCACACATCTGTGCCAGCAATATTAGGCATTGAACTCCAGTTCTGCTTTTGTGTCTTGATTGAAATAAAGCATTTAAGCCTTCTGAGCCTCTGTTACCTCTAATAATATAGTAAACCTTATTCTCCCTCTGGTACCTGGAAGATGGGATGATTCTATGATAAACATAAGTATGTGTATGTTTAATCACTTGCAAATGGTAGATAAAGGAATCTCTCTTCCAAACACTGCACACAATATTACCAAAACAAATAGTGCCATAATTGATTTCCCCATTCTTTCACCAAAAGACATGGGGAGGGAGAAAGCACCTGTCTAAGTCAATCAGTTGGTTGGGGCATTTTCCTGTGCACCAAAGTGTTGTGTGTTCAATTCTCGGTCAGGGCACATACCTGGGTTGCAGGCTTGATCCCTAGTTAATGTGTGTGCAGGAGGCAGCAGATCAGTGTTTCTTTTTTTCTCATTGATGTGTGTTATTTTGGTCTTTAAAAAATATCTTTCTCCCTCTCTCTCCGACATCAATAAAAATATATCCTCTGGTGAGGATTAAGAAAGAAAGAAAGAAAAAAAAAACATGGTGGGGGAATAGCTAAAATTCTATTCCACTGCCATGGAAGGAATTACAAAGAAATTTTAAGAGAATGCATGTACAAACAATAAGAGAAACCAAAGCTAAAAAAAAAAAAAATACAGTAGTTCCCCCTTATCCATGAGGGATATATTCCAAGACCCCAAGGGGATGCCTGAAGCCAAAGATAGTACTGACCCCTATATATACTATGTACATACATATGATAAAGTTTAATTTATAAATTATGCACAGTGAAAGATTAACGATAACTAATAAGAAAATAGAACAATTATACCAGTCCTATATAATAAAAGCCTAATACGCAAAGTGTCTGGTTGTCTGGTCATCCGTTCAACCAATCGAAGTGTAATATGCTAATGATATGCTAAGGCTGCTCAACTGCTGGCTATGATGTGCACTGACCACCAGGGGGCAGGCACTCTGACCAGTAGGTTAGCTTGCTGCTGAGGTCCAGCTAATTGGAAGTGAGCGAGATGGGCTGGACATGCCATGGAGCCCTCCGCGGCCCCTCCCCAGCTGCCCAACCTCCTGTGTCCCTCCCAGGCCCGATCATGCACCTGTGGGATCCCTCAACCTGGCCTTCACCCTCTCGCAATCTGGAATCCCTCAGAGGATGTCAGAGAACCGGTTTCAGCCCTATCCTGCTCAATGCAGGACCTGTCCCCTAGTGGTCAGTGCACTCCCACAGGAGGAGTGCCGCTCAGCCAGAAGCCAGGCTCATGGCTGGTGAGCACAGCAGTAGTGGTGGGAACCACTCCCACCTCCACGGCAGTGCTAAGGATGTTCAACTGATGGATTGGGCCTAAGTCGTCAGTCAGACATCCCCTGAGGGCTCCATGAAAGAGGGTGCAGGCCGGGCTGAGGGACTCCCCCCTCACCAAGTGGACAAATTTTATGCACTGGGTCTCTAGTATACTATAAGAAAAGTTATGTGAATGTGGCCTTTTTCTCTTTCAAAATATCTCATTGTACTGTAGTCACCCTTCTTGTGGTGCTGTGAGATGATAAAATGCCTACTTGATGAGATGAAGTCAACTAAATGATGTTCGAATTTGTGATGTAGAATTAAGCTAATTATAAAAGTTACTTGAACACAAGCACTGAGATACCAAGGCAGTGGATCTGATAAGAGAGTCAGCTACTAAGTGACTAACTGGCAGGTAGCATGTATGGATATGGTGTAGATATGCTAGACAAAGGGATGATTCGGGTCCTGGGCAATACAGAGAGGATGGCATGAGATTTTATCACACTATTCAGAATGGTGCACAATTTGAAATTCATGAATTATTTCTAGATTTTTTCATTTAATATTTTTAGACTGTAGTTGACTGCACATAGCTGAAACTGTGGAACATGAACCCACAAATAAGGAGGGACTACAGTATAACATAATAATTTTAAGACTTTCAATATAGAAATTATTAAAGAAAAGTTTGCTGGTGGTAGTGTTCTACCTACCAAGGATGCTTAGAGGATTTTTTCACTTCCCATTGAGCATCTTCTCCAAGGCTAGGAGAACTCCCTCAACCCATGTGTAAATTCAGCCCAGAACTGTGGATTAAAATCCCTAGGATAATCCTCACTCAATGTTCCTGGCAGCTCTTCACTCAACTGGTCTGTTGTGAGAGGGTTTTTCCATACTTCCTAGAAGGTCCTGTGGAATCAGTCCCAGTATTCACAGGAACAACCTCAAAAACACACCTGAATATTGGTCTTTCTGTCCTCCTTGTCTTATTCTCCCCATTCCTAACTCCTATTTCCTAGACCAGTGGTCGGCAAACTCATTAGTCAACAGAGCCAAATATCAGTAGTACAACGATTGAAATTTCTTTTGAGAGCCAAATTTTTTAAACTTAAACTATATAGGTAGGTACATTGTTATTAACTTAAGTAGGGCGCTCCTAAGGCTTAGGAAGAGCCACACTCAAGGGGCCAAAAAGCCGCATGTGGCTTGAGAGCTGCAGTTTGCCAACCACGGTGACCTAGGGAATCCAAGATCTTGTCTCAGATTCTGCTTCCAGAGGAACACAAACTAAGATATTTTTCTCTGTTTTCATTCTGCTTCTGCCTCAGATTATCTATGCAGCAACAGAGAATAAGCAGTTCACAGCAATCCATTATTTCCTTACACTACTATCCTCTCTGCATCCAATGTGGTTATCCATAATCTTGTTCAAACAAGTTTCTGGTTATAAGTTATTTTCCAAATAAAATTTAACATTTACCACATGTTACATAATTTGCTTCATGATTTACATGTGTGACTATGTTCAGTTGTCATAACATTCTAAGAGTTATATCTTAGTCAAAATAAATGACAAAGGATTCAAGGAGTTGAAGTAACTTATCTGATGTCATCAAAGTCGGGATTCAAATACAATTTTGTATAATCCCAAAGCCAATATTCTGCCCAGTTCATTTGCTGGGCTCTGTAGTAGGCAGTTGTTATGCAGCAATATGCACAGGTAAGGTTGCAGACTTTATACAGACAGCTATGTAGATATTTTAATTACTATGCGAGCTCAGAAACCTGAAAATCAGGTTCTGTTTCAATTTGCCAAACTCTAGCTTTGTGACCTTGAACTAATCATATAACTTGCCTAAAACTCAAAAATCAGAGGAGCATCACATTTGGTGACTTAAATATTTCTGGAAGAGTATGACATTAAAAGAAGAAGGGAAAATATGATAACCTCATGTCTTTCTCTCATTATCTTAGTGTCATAATAGTATGAACTCAAAGAGTCACTGTTAGGAAAATACAATAATAGTTTGTGCAATTTGTGTGGCATTTTGGATTGGTTGGTTAAAATCCTATTTAGTCAGAATTACTTTTCAGCTCAAAACGTCTATATAGAGGAAGCTATCTGAAATAAGTGCCAAACGTCACACAAATAAGAAATTTACATTGGCACATCTGAATCATCCTTAGCATGTCCACCAGGAAGTGTTTCCTGTCCCTTTCATGAGGATTAACTCTCTTTAGGCAGCTCTGCCAGACCTAAGCACACATATGCTGAAATAATAAGTCACCACCTGATCTCCAGGCACAAATGTAACAACTTATCTAAGAAATATATGATGGTTACCAAAAGGTAAACAAATCCGTGATTCCTAGATAAATCCAATGGATAGTATATGCCATTGCACTCATTCTGAATGATTATAGTTTTCTCCTACCATGAGGAAAATTCTAAGATTCCCTCAATGACCCCCACCATGTAAAATCCCCTCCCATTTGAGTGTAGCTGAAATCTGTAAATCTGATGATATATCACTGTTTTGATCATGTTCCCTTGTATGACAAAAGGGATTTTCACAGCTGGTTTAATCTAATCACACGAATGTAATCACTTTGGAGCAGAGTTTTTTCCAGATCTTGACAGAAGGGAAAATGAGAGAGATTAGAAGCCTGAGATTTGATGGGCCTTGGCTGGCTTTGAAGATCGAGGAGGCCACCGGAGAGCAACTTCTACTTGCTGAGAATGAGTTCCTGCCAACAGCCAGCAAGGAGATATGGTTTCAGTTCTACAACCACAAGAAAGTGAATTATGCCAATAATTTGAATGAGTTGGAAATGAATTCTTCCCAGATCGGAGACTAGAGTAGATAACACCTTGATTGTGGCTTTAAGTGGCTGAGAAAAGAGAAACTCGACAAGCTTATTCCAAATGTCTGACCTTCAAAACTGTGAGGTACTACACAGGTGGTGGTTGAAATTGCTAAATGTGTGTTGTAATTTGTTACAGAGCAACAGAAAACTAATACAACTCCTTTAGGAGCTGGTGAGTGTTCTTAACTATTCTGTTAAGAAATGTTATCTGAACTTTACATCGACTTGTTTCCACACACATTCTGTAATGCATGTATGTAATGTAATATCCATTAGAGTAACAAAAATAAATAGCAAGAACCATGAGCAACACCAAGGATTAATTTCATAAACATAACATTAAAAGGAAAACAAGCCAGACACAAAAGAATAGTTATCACATTTTCACTTATAAAACATTAAGAAAATAGGGGAAACTAAATTGTGGAGTTTATAGAATGCATACATAAGTGCCAAATGTATTTTAAAAAGAACAATAAAGTGATTGAGAAGAAGCTCAGAAGAGTTGTTAACTTTGAGTGAGAGAAGAGAATACTGAGGACAAGGGACCCTAGGGAGAGGAGTGGGTGCCTCTGTGATTCTCAGGATGCACTATGTAATGACTGGGGTAGTGATTACATGTGTGTTTACCTTTTGATTATTCATTGACAAGTAAAATTTGTTTCATGTATTTTATTGCACCTTATATATCAAAAATGTTAAAAAGCCAATAAAAACATTCAGGGTATTATGTTGATTTATTTTATATTAATATTAGAGGCCCGGTACACAAAATTCGTGCACTGGAGGGTGGGGGTCCCTCAGCCCAGCCTGCCCCCTCTCACAGTCTGGGAGCCCTCAGGGGATGTCCTACTGATGGCTTAGTAGACAGGGAGTGGGTCTAAGCTGCAGTGTGGCCATGGAGGCTCAGAGCAGGCACCCCGTGTGTGTGTGTGTGTGTGTGTGTGTGTGTGTGTGTGTGTGTGTCCACTGGGGGCCTGTCCCCAGCTGTGCCACAGTGGCTCAGAGCAGGTGCCCGTATGTGTTGATCTCTCAGGCTCCGGGCAGCTCCTGTGTGTTGTTCTCTCAGGGTCAGGGCCGCACCTGGCCCCTCCTCCTGAGCTGGCCGTGTCCTTTATGGAGTCATGACCTCATTTGCATAATATATATATAGTTGGAGGCTCAGGAAAGCACTGGAAGGAAAATGTCTGAGAAGCACCTTGCAACAAACTCTGAGCCCTAGTACTTACTTTTTCAGTTAAGGATGTATGTTTTCTGTCACATCTAAGAAATGTCCTCTAAGACTCCCCTGGCCTAAAAACCCCATGACTTTCCTTATTTACTCTGGGCCCAGGAAATGGACTATTTTCTACTCTTTATTTACTTTATTATATGTTTCTTAGGAAGGAGTCACCTTCTTTTGAACATGAGTATAAAATATCTGTGAGGCAGCACATGAATGCTCTGATACACTATCTCTGCTATTTTCTTGAATCATCTTATTTGCTTGCTGTTCTTTTGCTGCTATCCAGAAGGCAGCTGAGATTTTGCCAAGGATGCTGGTGCTAATAATGCCTCCTTCACTATTACTTCACTAGTGTGCTGGCCTCTTTTATATTAATGTGACTGGGGAGAAGCAGTAATAAAGATAAGCTGCTGATTTCTTTATTCCTTCTCCAAAACAGTTCCCTTAATGCTTAGAATTGTCCTGTTCTACTCCATATGCCTATTATATATTTGTTCCTTTTAAAAATATCTAAAATTGGAACTTGATCACCATTAATGGAATTTAATATTAGAGGGTCAAAGCTATTTGGCAAAAGAGAGGATGGATGTCCATTAACCCTGGTATCCCAACCTGAGAATCAGCTTGTATAGATAAGAGCAGAGACCATTTGATGATTGTTATAAAAGAAAAAGAAAGAAATGACTTTTTGTTAAACTTACAGATGGGCTGGTATAGGTTTCTAAGAAGGTTCAAGAATAAAATGTAATAAGTGCTTTCAACACCTGTAAAACTTGCCATGATTCAACCTTAATTCCATCTGCATATTAGCTGATCCTCTCCTATGCAATTCCTGCTCAGTCCTACTTCTAAGTGGGCTCAATGGATTATTTTGCCACCTAATTTAAAGCCCCTCACTTTATGCTTTTTTCTTATACAATTCTAACCATCCTTCAATCATAGTTCATTACTTACTTTCACCCTAAATTCTTTTCCAAACATATTAAATACAACTCCTCTCCTGTGAGTTCTTACTTTTCTTTAATTGCACTCCATTTAATTGGCATCTGATCATGTCACATTTGTTACAATAGATCAGCAGCTCCTTTCAAGACATGCTGGTGCTGAAAAGAGAAAACAATGGAGAACCATGGGATTAGGAGACTTTCAAAAGAAGCTCTTCTTTGGAAAGTTAACCTCATCTAACCTTAAAACCATAAATTATAGAAACTCAGGGAGATATGATTGAGCCAAGTGATCCCTGGCATGTATAACTATGAGTAGTTGGTAGATAGTCAAAAAGTCTTGTTAATTGCCTTGATTTAATATGGGAATAAGAACATGACTAGTGGTCCTGGCTGGTATGGCTCATTTGGTTGGAGGATCTTTCTGTGCACAGAAGGGTTCCGGGTTCTATTCCCTGTCAGGACACATTCCATGTTGTGGATTTGATTTCCATTTTGGGGTGCATGAGTGAGGCAACCAATCAATGGTTCTCTCTCCCATTGATGTTTCTCTCTCTCTCTCTCTCTCTCTCTCCCTTCTTCTCTCTCTCTCTCTCTGAAAATGAATTAAAAAAACAAAACAAATTATGTCCTCGGGTGAGAATTAAAAAAAAAACAAAAAACATGGCTGACTTCTGGAAACACACACAGGGGAGAGAATTTACTAGGGGATAGTTGCAAGTAGAAAATTATCTAAAATCAAGTGAGTTAAGAATAACTCTCATTTTTAGCAGTGGCTGAGGCTCTGCCCAGTTAGAAATGAAGAAGAGTTGCTGGGATTATCTCCATCACCATCATCTTCATCAGTAGCATATATTTAATATGGATCTATATATTAACATGATATATCCATTTTATCTGCTCAAAATTCTAAGGAATACAAATCATTATTCTCATTTTTGCATTGAACTGAACACAGGGATATTCAGAGAGGAAATCTTCACCTCCTATTGCTACTATAACATATTACCACAAACTTAATGGCTTAGAACAACATGAATTTATTACCTTCCATGTTTGGAGGCTAGAAGTCTGAAATTGATTTCACTAGCTCAAAATCAAAGTGTTGGCAGGCCAGTGTTGCTTCTAGAAGTGCTAGGGGAGAATTTTTGTGGTCCTTTTCTCTATTTTCATGGTCAGCAGCATACCATCTTTATACCTACCCCCCTTTATACCTGCTCTGACCCTTGTCATTATATTGGGCCCACCCAAACAATCTGGAACAATCTCCCTATCAGAATCCTCAATTCAGTCACATCTGCAAAGTCCCTCTTGCCATGTAAGGTAGCACATTAACAGATTTTCAACCACATCATTCTCAGACTTATCTCCAGCAGTGTACAGTAAGCTCCTGGTAGGTATTGGTGGCAAAGAAGGGACAGCTAAGAGCCTGCATAATCCACATCCAGGATGGTTGGAAGCCAGTTTGATGCTAAGCAAAAGGAAGATGCTAAGCAGAGAAAATCTAAACTATGTTTCTTGAAGTGTGGGTAATCACTTTACTGAAATTCTTCAGTTTCTTTTCAATGTAATTCCTGAGTTGATCCATATTAAATCAAAATCTCATGATAGCAAGCTTCCAAGGTACTTCTTCGTGTTAAAGTGCAGGAGCCATGGGATAAAGAAAAGAAGAACAACAAGGAGGAGAGGTGACCAACAAAAACAGTTATTACAAGGCACAAAAAGTTCCACCGTTAAGAAGGCTCAAAATTCAACACAAGCAGCATTCGTGAGCAGGCAACATGGACATTAACTTGTACTGTCAGTGTATACTGCCCTACAGGTATGATTTCTGTGACCATTAATTTTAACCACAGCCCAAAGGAACCTAGATGATAACCCAGCTTTTCATAGGCAAAGTGTCTTTGTTCAATGAGAAGCCTTCATAGTACACACACGATCACAAGATCTTCTCCAGTCACATAAATGTTGTGAAGAACCACCTTCTCTCAGCTTAGAAACATAAAAAAAACTGTTAATTTTTTAAATATGACCACCCTGCTAAGTAAACAGATTAAAAATGACCTTGCTTTATCTGGCACACTTCTCCGAAGAACTCGGCATATTGACAGGTACTCTTTAGTTTGCTCTTCTTTTAATCCCAGGGATTTAGCCAGCAGAACCCAATATTTGTTATTATTGCTTGAAATGTTTCTGTCGCTAGTAAATATCCTGTCCTCACGTGTGGGATAATCATGACAACTTTGGCCAAGAATTGAGATCCACAGGAAACCTTCAGGAATCGGGCTTTGAGTTCTCTCTTCATGTTAAACTGCTTCCCAAATTTAATGAAGGGTCAGTTATAAGTCATCAATTACTTTTTCCAAGGGAGGAATAAATTAAATCTCATTTCTTAGGCATAGCATGTCAGTTCAACTGACCTTTTGTTTGTCATGTCACCAAAGATGTTTCCTTTATATGCAACTTCATAAAAAATTGAAAATTTGTTTTTCTTTAAATGTCTGAAGTTCTTATAAGCAAGATCCCAAAACAAAACTAGACAAGATTGTCAATAGTAGATGAATATTTTATCAACATTCTCTTGTTTCCCCCCTCCCTTTTCTCTCTCTCTCTGGCTGCTGAGCAGATCTATTTCATTCCAAGTCACAGCAAAGTAGCTGAGAGTCCATGAAGACTCAGACCTTTCTCAGAGCCCCGAGGCCTCCCAACATGGATAACTGAACAAAACCACATACACAGTGGTGGTTTGGCAAAACATTGTATAATATTTAAGGGTGTCATGTCACTGTAATAAGCACAAAAAAATAAAGTAGTCTTTGCTGTAGGAATCTCCTTTCTCCATTAGGGGAGAAGAGGAGGAGGGGGATGAGAGAGGGGTGGGGCAGGAGCTAGAGAGAGAAATAAAGAGAAAGAAAAGGGAGAGAGAGAGAGAGAGAGAGAGAGAGAGAGAGAGAGAGAGAGAGAGAGAGAGAGAGAGAGAAAGGGAAAAGGAGGAGAAGGAAGGGAAGGAAGAGAAGAGAATGCCAAAGGTATTTTTCTGTCTGTAGTTATTTTTCAGATGTGTCTAAGAACTTTATTATGATTCTTTGAAGAAGAAAACATGAGAGTATCCATGTGTGAATGGCTATATTATCACTTGGTAATGTCATGTACTAACTGGGCCTATGTTGCTTATCTCAACAGATATCACAGATCCTGCCATTAGATGAGCAATCTATTTCTGCCAGAGCTGCCTACCAGTGAAATGGGATTGATATTCTAAATTCTGATGTAACTATGTCCTTAGTCCACACCAACAAATGCAGATTTAGGGAGAATGTCAAATAACAAAAGACCCGAGATCCACAAGCTAATTTTTAAATCCAAAGCAGGCTACTGCATTTGATTACAGGAGAGGAGCCATTGTGTAAAATGATGATCTAGATTCTGTAAAAACAACACAATAACCCCCACACCCAGACCTCATAATTGCATAGCTCCATTTCCAGACAAGAGGAGGGACAACTACTGAGAGCTGTGATTTGAATGCTCAGGAAAACATATATACTCCAATGACTGAGTTTCTACTACTCAAGAGTTATTTGAAAATTTGTTCATTGATTCCTAAAATATTTATTGAGGCTGACTAGGTGAAGTTTCCTATTTTAGATACTTGAGGTTACCATCATAGGCAGAATAGGCATATTTTCTACCCTTGGATTCTTGGCTTTCCCAAGGCCCTAAATAATAACTATCTCTAGATGTATTTGTGCCTGAAGTTGTAACTAGGTATTGAGGGAAGAAATAATTTCCATGATTTCTTTTAGAACAAAACTTTTATAAAACAAAAGCTCAGGAGCAAGACCTTTTGAGAAAAACACATAAACTTACAGGGATCCAGGAGGATAATGAGCTGGATTTACCATGAGCCATGCTGAGCTAGAGGCCTTGCACATTCCCTGCTGGCAGCATTTATCAGCCTTCAAACATATATAGGGGTGGGAAAAAGTAGGTTTATAGTTCTGAGTATGTGAACAGAGTTTATTCTTATATTATTATTTATTAATTATTATATTAATTTCCATATGAATAACTGTAAGCCTATTTTTACCCACCCTTGTATGCTTGTATGTTTGTATATATATATATATATATATATATATATATATATATTCCTTTTAAGTCACCAATAAGAGAGATGACTATTAATAGTGATTTACCAGAAGTAAATTTGAGATTTTTTTTTCCAAATGTTGAGCAATCAGCAATGAAGCTAAGCCCTCCTAAGTGGTGCTAAGGAGAGGGAAGAGGGTTCATACATACACAGACACACTGCCCCTTAAGAGTGGAGACTAAGTAAAGGTTCATGTATATGACAAATATCAGATTTGGTATAAACCTGAACATCATTAAATCACCTGCATCTTTCTTTCTCCCCTGCCCATAATGTTAAGGATTGCATTTCACATAGAATGTATTTGATGGTCTGTCACTCATCTCATGAGTAAATGATCATTTATGTAAAGCCCTAATAAAACAACTATCAGCTTATATAACAACAGCCTGTAATATTCAATCAATAAGAGAATCTTTGAGGGCCTAGGGAAGCAAACATGTAGGTAAAATAGAAATCATAGTACCTATTTGTTCTTACACATTATTTACAGACTGAGTAAAATATATCTCACACACTTCTATGCTCATCTACATATTAAAATGACTTGGTGATTAATAATGTACATCCAAACTCTTTACCTACTGTATAATAAATGACAGTCATTGTATATTTTTACCAGTTAACATGTATTGAAAGCATAACTATTATCCCAGAAGGTGGGAACATGTTGTCTGGAAATTTTATACATTAAAATAAAGGGCCTCATCTTGAAAACCTAGGGAATTCCTTACACAGTTAAACTCACATCAAAACCCAACCACACTGGCCACCTAACTAAAGAAAACAGAGTCCACTAAAGTAAAGGAAATAAACAAATAAATATTCCTGGAGGCCACAGTGAGGATTTTCAAAATTAAATGACATTCCATCAGGGTTTGTCATTGATTCCACATAACTGGTAAGTCAAATCTGAAAGACTTATCACTCCTCACACTTGGCCCCTTTGTTATTTCAGATTCAATTTGGTCTTGTGATCTTTATTAGAGGTGCAGCCTGACAGTGATTGGTAAGAACGTGGCTATCCCCACTTGTAAGCTTCTCCCCCTCCCTGTATAAGGTAAAACAGTGGAGATGGGGCTTCTAGCACTTGAAATTCACTGATGAGGATTCTGATTTGAGAAAAGTTATAATAATAATAATAAAGGGTGGGAGGTCACAGATATTGTCAACATAGCCACTGGGTGATTAAAATAGCTAAAGACTGAAGTTTGAGACTTCTCAACCTTTAGCAGGCATCAATATTTACTCCTTTTGAAGAAAAGTTGAATTGAAGAAAGGAAGTAGAAGATTTGAGCTGAAGGAGGAGGCCAAATAGAAGCAGGGAAGTCTTGTCAGGTTCTTTAAAAGAAAGTGTGAGAGAAGAATGCTAGCTGGTTTGAGAACAGAAGTCCAACTTGCTTTTTCTGAGATTAAATTTTCTCTAAAACAGCATTAATGTGATACCTTGTGCTCAAATCCACATTCTAGCTACCCTCATTGTCTCTAATCCCTAACAGAGAGAAGAAAAGTAAAATGTTGGAAGTTTAAGGAAAATAAAACACACACTAAAAAGCATTGTACCCTCCACAGAGGGCCTAGAGGAGAATCTATGTGGGTTTTTCAGCAGGTGAGCAGCACACATTTATCTGACAGGAGCCCGCAAGAGACTCAGGGATGAGGTTGCCAGGTGACACCAGGAATCTTACCTCTTCAGGAGTTAGCATGGCAATTATTGCAGATAATAATTTTCTGAAACAACGCTTCTTCTGGCAAGTCTGAGTTAATTTTTAAGTTTGAAAATTCTTGCAACCGCAGTGCACATTACAAAAAAGTCATGACATTGAATGAAAATGCATAACATTGGGTCAAATAAAAAACAATTTGAAAAGTTGAGGCCCAAGAAATATTGAAGTAGTTTGGTACAATGGTGCTGTTCTAGTCAAATGTGGCTCTCAATTTTTTAAATTAAAAACACCTTAATTTCTAAAGTGGGATCAAGATACAAAAAGGAAAGCCCAAAAGATACACATTGAGGATTAGGAGGTCCTAATTATAAACAATTATATCACAACTCATTTGATATGACAGTTAGATGAATTTGAAATAATAACAATATATTTGGGCCCTGACCTGTTTTGCTCAGTGGATAGAGCATTAGCCTTTGGACTGAAGGGTTCCTGGTTTGATTCTAGTCAAGGGCACATGCTTGGGTTGTGGGCTTGATCCCCAGTAGGGGGCGTGCAAGAGGCAGCCAATCTATATATATATATATATATTGAGTATTTGTGTTAAAGTGACTTTGCTATGTTAATCAGAAAACATAATAATCATGCATTATAATATTTGTTTAGAAAAATGTCTTCCAAGATCTAGAGAAACTCATAAATAGTTTTGGGAGTAGTGCCCATTCATCACTCAAGAAGAGTCTGGCTTGAATAATGACAGAATGGCTTGGAACAAAAGAAATGATCCAGGATGCTCCCCTGCTGACAAAGAATTGCACTAATATGTCATGCTAGTTCATCTTCATTTGAAATATCTTAATTCTCCTTGAGGGGAATTTTTGTGTGGTTCTTTTCATTTCAAATACATATCAACTGTCTTAAATTTTATTTTTTATTTTTTTAATTAAATCTTTATTGTTCAGATTATTACATTGGTTCCTCTTTTTTCCCATAACTCCCCTCCACCCAGTTCCCACCCCACCCTCCGCCCTCACTCCCTACCCACTGTCCTCATCCATAGGTGCACGATTATTGTCCAATCTCTTCCTGCACCCCCCACACCCCTTTCCCCCCGCAAGAATAGTCAGTCCATTCCCTTTCTATATCCCTGATGCTATTACAATCACCAGTTCATACTGTTTATCAGATTACTTATTCACTTGATTTTTAGATTCACTTGTTGATAGATGTGTATTTGTTGTTCATAATTTGTATCTTTACCTTTTTCTTCTTCTTCCTCTTCTTAAAAATTTTATTTTTAATGATAAGCAATCAAGATGAGAGCCAGAGCAAATGGTGTCATTGAGATACTAGAGATAAATCCACATAATGCAGTGGCCCTGTTCTAGAGATGTCTCACTGGCAAATTAGTGGAGTTTTTCCTGATCATCTATTAGGTGAACTATAAGAAAATTACATTTTGAAAATCAAGAGTGGCCAAATAGTGGCTATTTATTTCTATCTTGATACATAAGATCTTATTGGATGGACTCTAAGATATCCCAATATTCTATGGTTTTATAAATCCATTCTTGGTGAGATCTAAATAATTCTGAGGGTCAAAGAGATTTTTCATTTTCTAAAGAATACGATTGATGAGTATGCAAGCAACATTTTCAGAAAGCATTCTTCCCAACTGCTTTACATACATCAATCTTCATTTATATTCATAATGATCTTACTACTAGATCCTTCCTTTGTTATTTTCCTATATCTACTGAAACTCTGGCCCAGTGATATTTTCTTTAAAAAGCCCATGAGCCAAACATGCATTGTGTATTATCCACAAATTGTCCAATTATAAAGTAATGGATCATTTTCAGTTAAGTAATTTTGTCATATTAATGGTCAAATCAAAAGAACTATTAAGGTAATAAAATACATAACTTGGTGTTCAGCATTAACAATTGATAATCCAAACATAGGTCCTAGGGAAAAAAAAAGAGCAATATTTTATAAAACATAAATATTCATTTGGAAAAAATACACCAGAAAAATTACTGGATTGAATGAGCTCTCATTGGGGTAAAAGAGAGTCAAGGAGCAAGAAATATAGGACAAGTTTCTTAATAATGAGTTAAAAACTAGCATTGCATTACATAATAGTTCTAAAACAAATCACCCTCTGGAGTCCATGTACTCCTAAATAATAATGAGTAGACAAAATAGGTTCCTGGATCAAATTCCAGTATATGTGTGTGGGTGGGTGAGGAAACTTCCCACATAATATCAAACAATTTTCAGATACGGGCAGAGGGTCCTGTAATTTAACCCAATTCTCGCATTATCTACCCAGAGATAATGGCAGATTTAACAGGTTAAGGGTTCAATCCTACAAGACTACTCACCCACCCATCCACCAGCCATAGAACGGAGGTTCCAACAACCACTTCCTTAAACCTCAGGTACTAGTCGAAGTCCAGGTTGTTACCTATACTTCTTGACTGAATGGCTATAAATTAGAGGTTCCTATGACCTCCTCCCCAGGTTTAATTAATTTATTATAGCTCAGAGAAATATTTTACTTACTAGATTACCTATCCTATATAATAAAAGGGCAATATGCAAATCGACTGAATAGCAGAATGACTGGTCGCTATGACACGAACTGACCACAAAGGGGCAGATGCTCAATGCAAGAGTTGTCCCCAGCCCACAGGCCCTGATTGCCCAATTGAGTCCTGCTGGCCAACCTCTTGGTCCTTTCCCATGGCCGGCAGGCTCTGATCACCCAATGGCAAATGGGGAACTGGGGGGTGGGTGGTGGCAGGGGGCGGGGCCAGCTGCCGGCAGCTGGGGAAGATGGCCCTGATTGTAGGCCAGGCCTTGGGACCATACCCAAGGTCGAATTTTGTGCACTGGGCCTCTAGTTATTTATAAAAGGATACAATTCAGAAACATCCAGATGGAAGAGATACATAGGGCAAGGTATGGAGAAAGGGCTCAGAGCTTCCATACCCTCTATTAACTGGCCACTCTCTCCACATCTCCACATGTTCACCAACACATAAGCTCTCTAAATCCTGTCCTTTTGGGTCTTGATGGAGGCTTCACTACAGAGGCATGCTTAATTAATCATTACCCATTGGGAATTAATTCAACCTCCAGACCCTCTCCTCTACCTGGAAGTTCCAACCCTCTAATGGTAGCTCCACTAACAATCAGCCTCAATCCTTAGATGCTTTCTAAAATTCACCTTATTGATATAACAAAAGATATTTTATCATTCTCTATCCCCAAAAGTTCTTGAAGCATGGGGCCAGAAACTGTGAACAAAGACCAAATATATACTAGACTAGAGGCCCCGTGGACAAAAATTTGTGCACTTGGGGGAGAGGGGGGTCACTCAGCCCGGCCTGTGCCCTCTTCCAGTCTGGGAGAGGGGGTCCCTCAGCCTGGCCTGTGCCCCCTCGGGAGATAATGACCTGCTGGCTTAGGCCTGCTCCTGGGTGGCAGAGGGCAGGCCTAATCCCTAGGTGCAGCCCCTGATCAGGTTCAGAGCAGGGCTGATTGGGGAATTGGGGTGCCACCCCCTGTCATTCACAGAGCAGGGCGGATTGGGAGGTTGCGATGCCACCCTCACTCACACTCAGTGTAGGGCCCATTGGGGGGTTGGGGCACCACCCCCTGTCACACTCAAGACAGGGTCGATGGGGAGGTTGCGGTGCCACCCCCTGTCACGCACAGAGCAGGGCCAATCAGGGGGTTGGGGAGCTCCCCCCTGTCACGCACAGAGCAGGGCCGATCAGGGGGTTGGGCGCCGCCACTGTCACACTCAGGGCAGGGCCGATGGGGAGGTTATGGCTCTACCCTGTCACACACAGAGCAGGGCCAGTGGGGTGGGGGGTTGGGGCGCTGCCCTCTATCACCCACAGAGCAGGGGTGATCAGGGGGTTGGGGCGCCGCCACTCTCACACTCAGGGCAGGGCCGATGGGGAGGTTATGGCTTTACCTTGTCACACACAGAGCAGGGCCCGTGGGGTGGGGGGGTTGGGGCGCCGCTCCCTGTCACACACTGAGCCGCAGGGTGATCAGGAGGCCTGGTGCATGGGTGGAGGCCGGCTGGTTTGCCCTGAAGGGTGTCCTGGATCAGGGTGGGGGTCCCCACTGGGGTGCCTTGGCCAGCCTGGATGAGGGGATGATGGCTGTTTGCAGCTGGTCACACACCCTTCAGGGTGGGGGGTCCCCACTGGGGTGCCTGGTCAGTCTGGGTGAGGGGCTGAGGGCTGTTTTCAGGCTGGGACTGAAGCTCCCAACTGCTCCTTTTTTTCTTTTTTTTTTTATTCTGAGCCAGCTTTAGCTCTGAGGCTCCAGCTCTGAGGCCTCTGCTCCTGAAAGCAGGTATCTGGTTTGTTTAGGTTCTACAATCGAAACTCTGTATCAACTCCAGGTCTGAGATCCCAGCTAACTGAAAGCTGGTTTCTGGGGTTTTGTTTAGCTTCTATTTTTGTAACTATGTTTCAAACTGCAGTCTCAGAGGCTGGCAAGGCAGACGGGGAACGTTGCAGTCCTCCGTCACTGAAGCAAGCAAGCCTCATGTTAGTTTCAAGGTGCCTGGCTGCCGGCTGCCATCTTGGCTGGCAATTAATTTGCATATCTCGCTGATTAGCCAATGGGAAGGGTAGCAGTTGTACGCCAATTACCATGTTTCTCTTTTATTAGATAGGATATGTGTTTTGGTGATCTGAGTGACCAAATACATAGATATGTATTTTTAATATTTATATTAAATATATCATAAATCACAATATTGCAGTAGGAGGCCTAAAACAAATAAGTAAAAAAAAGAAAATATCAAGTGAACCCAAGTACCAGAGAGCAAGTAGGGCTAAAGTCAAAAGTTAAGAGTTTACAAGATAGTTTCAAGCTGAAAGGAAAAACAGATAAATTGGTGGTATTACCTATAAGATAGATTTTTCAGCATTTTATGTTATGAGTATGATAGAGATAGCAGAAAGAAAATAATAAAAAAAACAGTACTGGAGAAGGTGATGAATGGACCAAGAATAGGCTCTTTCTGACTACCTGAGTCTAGAAAAACCCTGTAAGGAAGTGTGAGATGTAAAATCCCATATAATAAGAGGTATTATGCAAATTGACCCTTACTCCATCACACCCTCAAAAGATGGCTGTACCCACAGTGGAGGCAGGGTTCCCATAACACAAGATGGCTGTACCCACAAGAGAGGCAGTTTTCCAGTAACGAGCAGTAACAAGCGATCAGCAGGGACCTGAGACTGGGGCAGGTGACTTGAGGCTGCACCTCCTGCCTGGTGGGGCTTGATGGGGTACCTCAGGCTGCACACCCCACCAGGCCAGGTTTGATGGGGGACCTCAGGCCAGGACCCCCACCATGGCACTGGGCCGGGGGACCTGAGGGTGTTCCAGGGGACCTAAGGCTGCACCCCCAGCCCAGCGGGGCTTGACAGGGGACTTGAGCTTGCACCCCCCCACCCAGCAGGGCTTAACAGGTGTGGGGCCGGCCAGGTCTGGATCTCGCCCAATGGGGGTGGGGCTGTCTGGGTCTGGGTCTCACGTGATTTTGAGGTGAATGTGGGTAGGTGGGGACTTAACTTTGGGTCCTGCAGTGTGCCCCAGACTCTGACAGAAGGAATATTTTTCATATATATTTTACTAATTTTCTCTCCATCTTTGACACTTCTATTATAGAGAAAGGGCAAATGGCAATATTAAAATATTTCCTCTAATTAATTCCCTTTTAATGTGCATGAATTTTGTGCACTGGACCACTAGTTTTTAAATAAAAACAAGGCTTAGGCTTTTGTAGAAAAAAAAAAAATTATTTTAACATGATTGTGTTTCACTTATTTTAGAAATTAAATAACTGTTACAAATGCCAAGCCAAGAATAATGGTATAAGAGGGTAAACACTTAAAATGGAGATTTCAGGCTCTTCTCTCTAATAGCATACATATAAGTGGTGAATTAAGATAGAGATCCTCAAGAACTATAATCAAAATCCTTAAAAACATGGATCCAATGAGAAATAGAAAGTGCTTTAGGGATTAAGAAAAGAGATATTCTGTTTATTTTCAACTAAAGGAATTAGCACTATGGCTGTATTACAAACCATCACGAATCTCAAAGACTTCAAAGAGTAATAATTTATTAAGACTCACATGTCTTTGTATCAAGGAATCCTTTGAAAGTGTAACTGCTTGGAATATAAAAAAAAGTATGGAAAACAAGATTAGGGAGGGGAAATTGTGCTACATTTATACAATGGAATCTTTACAGAATCTTTACATAGTGAAAATAAATAAATTGTACCTACAAGTTTTAACAGGCAAAAATTCTTAAAAGCATAATGTGAAGAAAAAATAACTTTCAAAAACAATTAAATTATGGTAACGTTTACATGCTTTATCAGCATCAATATATTACATGTTGTTCCAGAATACACACATTTATAACAAAAGTATAAATATACATTGTTTTGATAAACACAAATATATTGTAACCTTGCAGAAACTCCATTTCTTTAACAGGATCCTTTCTCCTTTCTGTCCCTTCACTCTGTTCCTTAATCATTAAGTCCTTAGGATATCAGTTTCTGGGCAGCATCAAGCTATCTTAAGAACAAAGCCTCAGGTATGTTGACCACAGAAACAGAGTTTCAGTCAAGCTAAAAATAGAATCCTTTTTTTTTAATTTCTTTATTAAGTTATTACATATGTGTCCTTATCGCCACATGACCCCCTATCCCCCACTCATGCCCTCACCCCCCCTGTTGTCTATGTCCATTTGTTAGGTCTATATGCATGCATATAAGTCCTTTGGTTGATCTCTCTCCTTTACCCCCACTCTCCCCTACCTTCCCTCTGAGGTTTGATGGTCTGATCGATGTTTCTCTGTCTCTGGATCTGTTTTTGTTCATCAGTTTATGTTGTTCATTATACTCCATAAATAAGTGAGATCATGTGGTATTTATCTTTCTCTGACTGGCTTATTAAAGATAGCATCTTGACTTCAGGAATGTTTCAGTCCTAGGTCCAGGAACGCAGACCCTACAGACCACACCCTCATGAAACCAGATGGAACAATTCCATGGCTGACATCATGACCTGACACAATGATCAACTACATGCTTCCTACCCTGGTGCAAATCAATCAGTTAGAGCCCATGACCCCATGATTAATGATTTAAGACACCATGATTAATTATTTTTCCCCTATTTAACACATCCCCTGAAAAGCCATCAAGGAACTAGGTCTTTGAGCATCAGCTTGTCTGTGGCTCCAGGCTTGGCACCATTTCCTCAACTAATAAACACTTACTTTCTTGGCTGCAACCTCCTGCTCCCATTTGATTGGGCTTTGATGTGCATAGGCAAATTCACCCCGTTAGCCAGGTAATAATATCAGTTATTTCTGAAAAGAAGGAGAGAAAAATGGAAGATAGGATAATTGAGCAGTAGGAGTCAAATGAATATGTAATGTTTAATTAAAATGTCAGAAGTACACATGACAAAATATTAAGATTTGATAAAACTGGGTGATGGTAGATGTTCATTATGATTTTTGCTACATTTTTCTCTATGCTTAAAACATTTCATAATAAATAAAATGTTGTGCATGGAGATGTTATTTATTCAGAAAACAGTGTTATTGACAGAATAAAATGCTTAATTAAAATTACTAAAGATGCTCTTTAAAAAGCTGGCATATTTTCCACTCAGGTTGCACCACTCTGGATATAGGTGCAGCTGTTGCTTGTTCAGTGAAACTCAAACATGCCATGGAATTTTTTTAGAAAATTCTAAGACATATAGAGGGCTTAAAATCAAGTACTGGATAAAATATGTTCCAGACTACTGCAGATGTCCTCAGCTCAAACAACATTTTAATGAAAAATTGTGTGTAGGCTAGAGCCTGGAGCAAGAAAGTATGGTTGAATAGATTTGCATCATGACTTTAAAATAAATAAATATATCTCTCCCCACCCTAACTGGTGCATGTGCAAAAAAAAAAAAAAAAAAAAAAAAAAAAAAAAAAAAAAAAAAAAGAGACCTCTTACATTTAAATATAACCATAAACTTAACAGGATGTTGGCTGTCTCAAATGAGGTAAAAATGCTGTCATTTGTACAATTTAGTGTGAATATTGAGAAAATGCAATGGCTAGCAGGCTTACTGAAGAAACAAAATTATATTTTAAATGCTTAACTTTGAGAAAAGAGAGTGTTAAAGCACATTCTAATATATTCTTTAAGTAAAATAGAAACTTTAAGTATAGTACTGAATAGGTAAGTATTCTTGGACCCAATTCCAGCATGGTGTGGGAAGTTGCCCCATACCAACAAACATTTGGACACTAGCAGAGTGTGCAAAAATTCAACTCATTCTGATACTGTCTAACTGAGATAGCATCAGATTCTACAGGTTAAAGGCTCAGGTCTCTAAGAATGCACTTCCTCCTACTTCAGGCACCAGTTGTAAGCCCAGACTGTACCTGTGCTCTGATGCTCTGACCAACCAGTTATGTATTGGAGGTTCCAGTGACTCCCTCCTTGGCAACTCAATTCAGTTGCCAGTTGCAAGTTCAGATTGTTACCTGTACTTCTTATTGACTGCCTATAAACCAGAAGTTCCCAAGATCCCTTCTCCTTGTATTCAACTAATTTGCTAGAGTGGCTCACAGAACTTGAAGAAATAAGTTACTTACTAGATTACTAGTTTATTGTAAAATAATATAAACTCAAGAACAGCCAGATAAAAGAGATACATGGGACAACAGAGGCTTCATACCCAAAAGATAAGTTTTCACTCTCAATACATAGGAAACTTCAATGATTTGGGGAGCTGTGAATCAGGAACTCTGAATGAAGAAATATATGAGAAATATATTTTATGTTCTGGCTAGTGTGGCTCAGTTGGTTGAGTATCATTCCATGCCCAAGAGGTGGCAGATTCAATTCTTTATCAGGGCACATGCCCAGGTTGCAGGCTCAATCCTCAGAAGGAGGCATGCTGGAGGCAGCTGATCAATAGTTCTCTCTCATCCATGTTTCTCTCTCTCTCCCTCCCTCTGTCTCAATCTCTCTAAAATCAATAAAAATATATTTTAAAAATATATTACTTAAATTCATTAAACAATAATGGTTGTTAATTATTGAGACTGATAATGTTATCAATTAAATGTTACACTCATGCTTTCTTGATTGAATTAAAATATGTCTGGTAGAAATAATCAACATAACAAGTTGGCAATGGCCAACAATGAACATATTAAAACATGTTATTCTAACAATTGTTGGGAAAATCAATATTTGAAAAAAAAAGTAGATTTAAAATAATTGATGTGGGGAAATTCAAATTATTATGAAATACAAAGGAGCCATTAAGGCAAAACAAGGAGCTGTAATTGCTATAATAAAGTTCACTTACCAGTAGACAAATGCACTGATCTCTAAGATAAATCTTTTAAGCAAAAATTTAGACTGAAAAAACGCCAACATTTTAAAAATTCAAGAAAATAAGAATAAAAATGTCAATGATTTTACTTTGCTGTATAAAAAAAATAGGTCACTTTGGGATTACATTTGATTATTTTCTTCATTTTACTGCTGAAAATACTTAAGTGAAAATCTATTTATACTGAAATAAACTGATAAAATCTTTTTATTCAAAAGATCCTCAGAAACAATGGGGTCAAAATAATCTGTATTTACTTGAACCCCTGGAGAAATTTTGTCAATTCAAAATTTCTGATTGTTGGTGCAAAGGATAAGGTGGTAAGAAATAACTTCAAAGAACAGGGACATCTAATAGTTTTTACAAAATTTCCCAAGTATTAGTGCAATTACCCCACTCCCACCCCTTGACTCTAAATCTTCAGTATAACCTGCTGTATCTACAAATGTTTTTTGTGAGTTGTACATAAGAGAACTGAAAGACATGGGCAATGTTCCTTATTTGAGTAGCTTATAGAGAAAGCAGTTAGGGGAAGTGACAAATAGGTACATTAAATTCAGAGTGAACCAGAATTAGAAGAGACTGTGAGAATACACACTCTGGGGAATTCACAGAAATGTTGGAAAAAGCATTGGATTTATTGGACATAAAATAGGGAATGCAAATCAATTTTAAATGCATCTCAAAGGAGAGAGTAACCTCTAATGATGTCATGATTATAGCCAGCACCAAGAAAATCTATCTACTTCCCAGAGTAGATCTAATGGAGTCCAAATAAGTAACTATAAAAATAAATAACCACATTTTATAAATGTATATACCATAGCATTATATGTCTAGTATATATATGTGGATATGTTTATAGCATAGCTACTTCTAGAAGAAAAAAATACAGATTTCTCTATACAACTAAGTTTCTTTCCCTGTCTAAATGAGAAAACATCATAAATATGTACAAGTTCTACATTTCATGAAATAATTAAAACTCTACAAGGACACCATGCCCCATGTGAAAACCACAAATAAGCAGAGTAGCTACATAATCTTCATGTTCAGGAAAAGACTTAAACCCAGAGGAGAGTGTTAACAAGTTACTGTTTCCTCCTAAAAAGAGTGAGTCTCAGGCTTATCAACTCTCAGTGTCCAGTCCTCTAATAACCTTATAATAAAACAGATGATGGAGAATGTTTCAATTTGAGGTTGGAAGACTGCCATTTTGAGAGTGGCAATTCTCGCTTCACGTTCTAGGATAAATAGCCTTTGTTTTTAGAGAATACTACTCTTTGATTTGCTTGGGTACTACTTAATAGAACCTTCAGTTTCTATATATATAAGAAACAAATGTCTCTACTGTTCTTGAAGAAAACTTAAGATAGAAGGGTTTGATCTTTGGTTTATTAACTTAAATAGGTTTCTTTAGCAAAACAGTCCCCATAGAGAGTTGGATAAATTTGTTATCAATTTATTTTGTTTGCCTCTCAAAAATGTCTGTATTTTATAAATTATTTCTACTTGGTGCCTATATATCTTTGTGAGAAAGAATGTGTGTTCATATTAACACCCAATACCAGACTTTGCCCTAAGAAAGACAAAGTCCTGACCTTACTTTCACCTCATATAACAGAAAAAAAAAGAAAAAGAAATAGAAAAAGAAAGCAAAGGAAAAGGCATGGACTTGGTGCAGCTTCAAATTAGACTAAGACACAATGAACGGTATAATTTATGATTCAAAAACTCAGTTTTGATACATATACTATAGAATAGGATGACTGGATTATCTGGTGAATAAAATTCACTCCACACATTTACGGTGAAAGGCAATAACAAGCATGAGAAAGTTGGGGACATTTCTCAAGAAGAATATGTCCCACTTCTATGATAGGATAGGAAAATTGGAGAAGAGAAGAACTGCATTTCTCAGAGGCACAAAGGAAAGTATAGGCAATAATAAGCATGAGAAAGTTGGGGACATTTCTCAAAAAGAATATGTTCAGCTCCTCTGATAGGATAGGAAAATTGGAGAAGAAAACTGCATTTCTGTGACACGAAAGGAAAGTATATGAAAGAACTGAGATGCGCAAGTCTCAGGAGATTCTATTGAGGGTACTGAGTTTGACTCCCAACCCTGTCCCCAATAGCACAGGGAAACCTTGTAGGAGCTCAGCAGATTTCCCGGCAAATGGTTTGAACAAGTTAGTAATCACAAGTAATTTTGTCTCAGACTATTTTACAGCGATTCTGTGTGTGGTCCACTCCTCTCCTGGTCTGATGTGTGCTCTAGGAAAAGAACAGGTGAAGTTCCCTTCCTTGAGACCATGCAATGTCTGGATGAGAAAGCAGGTTTGGAGGTGTCAAAGGACGCAGAAGACAACATCATATATCAAATTAGAAGAAACAGGTGAGGATGGATGGAAAGTATAGGCCAGGAATTGATGAAAGCAGTGCATCAGAATAGCTGCCAGTGGAGTAGCTTTGCTTAGCCAAGAGCTCACTCACCTGGGTCAGCAACAGTTTAAACAACTGGGTGGTGACAAGATTAGAGGATATAAGATCAGGCCAGAGGAAATGGAGGGCCTTTTCCAGAGCACAATAAAGTTACCACTCTAGGAAACTTCCAAGAATAAAATAGAGGTATTTCTAAAGGGAAACAACTTTCTCAGAAGGAGATCTGGGATGAATCATCTCTTAAGTATTTTGGGGGAAAGTGGAAATAATTTCATTTTATAGTACCAGGCTGGTATAACAAAAGCGTATGGTTAAACAATGAGAGATGAGCATAAACTTCCAAGGATGTACAGTTGCTTTAAACTGCCACCATTTCCATTCACAACAGGAGCGAGTACTTCTAGAAGGAATGGTCAGATTGTACTCTTGGCTGGCAAATGCATAACAGCCTAACCTAAGCCTTCCTTTTAAACAACGCAGGTTTCAACTCCCCTGCTCTGCCACTCACTTCCTGCTCTGCTACTCCATCTGGCATCCATCCTCAAGGCTTCCTTTATACTCAGGGCAGGAGTTTGCTTTCTGCTTTCTACGTTTTCCAGTTCTGCCATTTCTTCCTAGGTCTGCTTCCACTGAACACCTTAGAAATGGCTTCCCTTTGCTCAACTGCCCAGGGATCCTTGTACCTAAATAACAGTTTGAAGGGTAGGAACCCAGCCTGGAGAGAAGAACCCAAATCTAAACCACAATTAACCTATACCAAAGTTTTCCAAAGCAAACATTTGAATAATTCAGTAAGTAAATGTAAAGTCCTTATTAAATATACTGTATATCTAGGATTTTGAAGTCTTAATTTTATTATTATTATTATTATTATTATTATTATTATTTTTTATAGAAATCAATTTTGATGACTGCATGTTTAGAAAGCCAGAGATCAGGATAATTAAGGGAAGTGACTCAGGGGTGAAGGCCTGTCAGCACATTGACATCCGTAAAACAATCTTTTTATGATGAATCCACTCACAGATTGTATTTCTCCACTCTTGACAGAAATCTCTTTACATTCCTGACTGAATGCTCAGATTAATCCCAATGCTTAACTTAAAAATGTTTCTGAAGCAAATTTTCTGACTATATGTTTGCATTTCATTATGGAGTTTAAAAGAGTATCTGATATCTTCCCCTCAATATCTTTTGCTGTTTTTGTTTTGTTTTGTTTTGTTTTGTTTTCTTCCTTCTCTTTAGTCTGAATGTACTTGGCTCATTTCCTCTCTCTTAATAGTTATGCTTTTTTAACCTCCAATAATCCTTATGTCCTTTTTTGCTGTGCTCAAAGAAACCCAGCCACTTCTCTAAAATCATTACCCATAATTATACATATTATACTCTTTTAAATCATGATAAATAATCCTTGCCATAATTATTTATTTAGTTGAGTCATATAACTTTAAAAAATCCACCATTAAAATGTAATTTGCCTCTGAAATCTACTGATAGTTAGTAGAAATACTTTTCTTTCAGAATGCCACTAGTTTAGCAACAAACACCAAAGCCTTGGTGCTTGGCTTTATTTGTTCTTACAAAATCCATTTTGCTTATTGATTGATTTTCAACACCATTAGATAGCCTGAATGGGATCCCAGGAGAGCTTTATAGGCTTTTGGAAGGGAGTAAGAGGCAAGAGGATTGTGAAAAGAAATTATTGGTAAAGGGAGTGAGAGAAGATATTCTAAAGGAATTTATTGAACAATTTATTGGCAAGGCTTGGCTTGAGAAGTTCACAAGAGTTAGACTTAGGAGGTTTAGAGACATACAAGTTCAATATAAGCCAGTATATAACGAAACTACATAAAGGAAGATATCTAACTCATTGTTAGGTTATATTAATTTAAAGGCAGTGTCCTGTATAGAAAAGTAAAAACCTTAATGACTTTCTGTAATAATTAGACCCCACTCACAGTTAATTTAGTTCCCAGCTCTTATGTCATTTTTAAGGGTAAGGTAAATAGGAAATAATTAAGTTTTGTTTATTATCTACTATAAGCCAACCACTGGGCTAGATAATTATATAAAATAACATGTGGGAGGTAATACTTAATTCAACCATTGGCATAGGTATTACTTTTCTCTTTCATAAATAAGGAAACTCAAATATAGGCCTGATGCAGAGGCCTGGTGCACAAAATTCGTGCACTTGGAGGGGGGTGTCCCTTGCCCAGCCTGCATCCTCTTCAATCTGGGACCCCTTGGGGGATCAGGCCTAAACAGGCAGTAGGACATCCCTCTCAGAATCCGGGACTGCTGGCTCCTAACAGCTCACCTGCCTGCCTGCCTGCTTGATTGCCCCTAACCACTTCTGCCTGCCAGCCAGATCACACTCTAACCGCTCCCCTGTCAGCCTGATTAACACCTAACTGCTCTCCTGCCAGAGCGATCACCCCCAACTGCCCTCCCCTGCTGGCCTGATCTTGCCCTCAACTGCCCTCCCCTGGTGGCCTAATGGCCCCCAACTTCCCTCCCCTGCCAGCCTGGTAACCTCCAACTGCCCTACCCTGTCAGCCTGATGTCCCCAAACTGCCCTCCCCTGCTGGCCTGGTTGTCCCCAACTGCCTTCCCCTGCAAGTCTGGTCTCCAGTAACTACCCTCCCCTGCCTGCATAATCTCACCCCCAACTGCCCTTCCCTCCTGGCCTGATCACCTCTGATTGCCCTCCCCTGCCAGCCTGATCTCTTTCCCAACTGCCCTCCCCTGCAAGCCTGATCTCACCCCCCAACTGCCCTCCTCTGCTGTCCAATTTGGTTCTGATCAGTCAGTTTCTATGCCAGTCAGCGTCAAAAGCTCCACCTCTTAGGCAGCCATTGGCTCCTCACACTTCACCCAGATTTGGTTCTGATTGGTCGGTTTCTATGCCAGTCAGCATCTCTGGGCCTATCAACGGGGGCTGATCAGCATCCCAGGTGGAGGCCTGGAGAGAAATGGAGGCAGGGCTGCTGGAGAGAAAGAGAGTGGCAAGTGCTGATCAACAGCTGCCACGAGGCTATGGATCAGACCCTGCTTCTCTCATCAGGCCTCTCTCCAGGCCTGATTCACAGCCCCCTCAGCAGTCAGTGCTGGGTCACTGTGCCTGCAGTTGCAGTAGTTAGTTTTGTGTCACCATGGCAACCCAGCGCTAGACTGACTTCAGGTTGGTAAAGCCTCCAGTGGTGAGGGACCCAGGGTTTTTATATATTAGAATAACAGCACTTTTAAATGAACTAAAATCTAATGAAAACCTTACATTTTTAGTACTAAAAACTTTACATTTTTAATACTAAAACATTAAAGCAACCAACATTTATAAAATGATAAAGTGAGTAAAACAAGTAGTACAAATGCATACAACAAATACATCAATGCATCTCTCTTTTCAAGGATTACTATCCTCACATATCTACTACAAATGAAGACCATTATCTCATATCCCTCCCAAAATGGTTGACTTATGTCTTCTTGGCTGATCACAGGCACTGCAACCACTTGCTCCTTGCTAATTAGTCACCATTCTAAACTTTGGACACAGAGGCCTTTCTCTCAGTGGGAAATTGCACTGGATCAATGTAGAGTAAGCCCCATAAGACTCACAAAGAGGTTCACTCTTCTAGTTAAGTATTGGGCTAATTAAAGAGAATTGTAATGTAAGAGAAAAGCTTAAACCTATTTTTTAATTACTACTGTTCCTATATTACAACAGAAAAGAACCCAATAAATTAAACCACCCCAAAAGATTCTATTACCTAGTATGAACATCTCCCATGCATCCAAGCACTAGCCATGTTTCCTGGGTGTAGGTTATATGGACAAGAAAACAAGTTAAAAGTAAAATTAATTTGGTGGTTTAATTGACTGATGCACCATGGCACAATAGTTTACCATACTTTTATGATATACTGAAAAAAGCTTGTGATAAAAAGATTTTTAGTGTACCTGCAATAGGGAAAAATAAGACATTTTGGGGGGGCTATCAATCTGAATCTGTGCCAGTAACCTAATGTATTCTTGATAACCTATAATTAAGTCACTGCCCCTTTCTCCACAATCTGGTCTTGCAAGATTTGTTTCCCTAAGTACTCCCATTTTACAAAGGCCATAAACCATGAACAATACACAACGCCCGGAGGGGCTTATCAGTCACTGGCGCCAGGACAGGCCTTTAGGTGTTGTCTCACAGCCCCCATCCCAACACACAGGGATTTTTGCAAAGCCCACAAAAGGTCCGGAAGTCTGATCCATAATTGGGGGACAAAGAAACCAAAAGGTATAAAGGGAGAGCTTCCTTCGTATTGGTTTGCTCAGGATTCAGAGAGAAGCAGTCTCCCCTGAGTCACTGTACTAGTACATGCAAAACATCTGAAAATAAATGTGTTTTTTTTTTTCTGTATCTCCAAGTACTCCTGTATATTTTTCAGTCACCTGGTAAATTCTGTAACATCTGAATATAATGAATAATTATATTTGAATATTCAAATATTTTGTTGTCCATATTAAAAAGGAAAGCAATAGCAATTAGATATTTTTATTAAAAATATTTCTTTAAAATATTTAAGTAATATTTTATATTAGTTTTTAATGTTTTTTTTTAAATATACTTTTTTTTCTAAATTCATATGGATAGGGGCAGAAATAGAATGTTGGGGAACCAGCTAGAATTGTAAGAAATATTAATCATGCTCTGTTAGCCATGATTGTTTTACTCTGATTAAAGAAGACACATTCTAACCTGGCTGGCAGCCTCACTTGGGACCTGAGAGCTGACCTGGAAATGCAGCCCCTCCTTCCCATTCGGAGCTACCAACTATCATGGAGAGATGAACAACTTTGTTGCAGAAACCAGAGCTGCCAGCCCTTGAAGATCCCTAGACCTTGCATATCACTAGCTCTTTGAAGACCCCAGCCCTTGCATATCACTAAGCCCTTTAAAGATCCCCAGTCCTTTTGCATACCTGCTGGCCTTTGCAAATCTCCAGCCTGCTTACCTCTTAACTGCCCATTTGGCATACCTTCTGGCTATGGCCCCATGTAATCCTTTGTCCTTTTACCCAATGTAAGCAGCTGGCTTATGATGGGGTACAGACCAGTTTTTTTTGTGGATGCCCTGCTGCTCTCCCATATTGCCAGCAGGCAGTATTGGAATAAACACTCATAATTATTCAACCCTATCTATGCTTAATTGGCTCAAGTAGTGACAGGCAGCATGGACCCATTGTTTGTCCAGTTACAATATTGCTCTTCAATTTTTTAATTTATAAAGAGTTTTTAATAAAATTTCAACATTCTCTGCAATAAATTATTGCTGCTTCTAAATCTAATTATTATTTATCAATTTATACGGCTCATAACCAATTTTGTCTAATAGGGTCTATTTCATCTTTTAATATCTTGCTCTTCTTAACTATTTTAAAATGCCCTCATGTTCTCTTTAACTTCTTTGCTGGGATTTTCTTTTTCCTAGTAGCTATAAGGGATATCAGTAATTTTTAAATTACTTTTCTAACTTTTTGTTCTTCTATACTCATCATTCAAGTTAATCCTACACATGTTTTTCAATGAAGATATTTACTTTTTTTTGTGGATTTCTGATAATTTCATGGTAAAAACCTACTGGAAGTTTCTCATCCTTTATTGGCAGAACTGTAATCTGCTTTGCTGTAGTTATGATGTCCTTTAGAATACTCATGAATTTTAATATTTCCTCTCAGTGAAACAATAACAGGATACTTTAATTTCTGAAAACTTGATTTATTGGAAGCTAATGGAACAAAATGCTATTGTATGTGATCTTATTATTTAATATTCTATATTTTAATATCTTATAGGCTCTAAGTGCAAAACTTGCTTGATTATAATCAAAGTATCCTTACGTGAGAGGCTTTAGAGGTCATATGTTCCTATTTCTTGCTTTGGTAAGACTATAATGATGCTATATTGAGCAAGCATAAAGCTACCTCATTTTTCTAGCTCTCCAAAGGACATTCAAATTATAGCTAGGTGGTTTAAAGTCTTGTATGGACTATTGAATTATTTAGACTCAATAATCTCTGAATTTTTTCACATTAAAATATCAGGTTAATTCATATAGCAGCCTGTTTTATCAATATTGACATTCTGAAAATAAAATGCCATTAAGTCATGCACCTGTTTAATTTATATTCACTTGGATTTAATTGTGTCTGCTTTACACAGATCCCTTATGCTTTTTTATACATATCAAATATTGTATGTATCTTTCTCCTTTAAATTTGGTACAGCTTGAAGTCTTTGTGGTTAACAAGCATCAACATTAAAAATGAGTAAAGAGGGATATTTCTTTTCAAAGTATTGATAAACAGAATTTCCCTCTTGACTACATATCTAAGTTGATAGATGCTGTGTTTATTAGTCAGAATTCTCCAGAGAAACAGAACCACTATAATTTATCTATATAAAGAAGATTTATTATAAAAATTGACTCATGATTATTTTACTATAGTGATTAGCTAGTGATTGATATTAATATTAGGAAGAAAGCAAAGGGAAGACCAGACATTATAAGCATGGTCATCTGGGCAGCTTCATCAGGATTCCATGGATTGGCTAGAGGGGGTGGAGTCACTGCAAGCATGGCAAATCTTAAAAGGTTAAAATCCCCAGACAAGGAATTTTCTCTTGTTCCTCTTGTGGTTCCACATGCAATGGACTGCAGATCGGAACGCAAGCTAAGCTAGCTTGATGCTGGACGGGACTGTGCCAGAATGGAGCAGAAACTCTGGGGAGTGGCTTTAATCCTAGCTCTGCTGAAGATGAAATGGGACTTTTTTCTTAGCAGGATGAAGGGAGATGGGACCTTGGAAACTCCGGGGTTTTATTCCACAGGCATAAAACTTTCCTTGATACTGAAATGCGGAAACCAAACTGAAACATGTGGTTTTCCTCTGGGCAGGATGCAAAGGTGGTTTCTTTCTGGCTTCTTGTCCAGGTGGATTTGAAGAATGAAGTCACAGACAAAAGCTGGTATAAGACTCCCACATAGGGAGGGGGTCCCAAGGGAGTGACCCTCTAAGCCCCTTTTTCCCAAGGTTTATAAAGGCTGCAGTTCTTTATTGTTTGATACTCCCTTCTTGGTCACTATAGCAGCTTCAAAGCTCAAACCCCACCTGGGGCCCTCCTCTTTTTCTCCCCCTTCTGTGGCAGAATTCTCTATCCCCTGTGAAAAGCTATTTTCCTTTCTCCCTTTTGTTTCTCCACTTCCCGTGGCTTTCCCCTGTCTTCTATGAATGGGTGTCTTCCTCTCCCCTTAGACTGTGGCTTTCCCCTTATCTTCTGTGAATGGGGATATTCCTCTCCCCTTATCCTGTAGCATCTTTTTTCTCTCTCAGTGAATGTAAGCCTTTTGGCAGCTTCCAGCCCCCCACTTTACAGTCCTCCCCCATGTACCCTCTTTATTTCTAAAACTCCCTAAACCTGCCTATTTCACCCCTAAAAACTCATTTCAATACCTCATCCTCCCGTGGGGGCCTCAGAAAATTTTTATTCTTACAGCACCCCAAGAAGCCCACTTCCACTGGCAACCAATGTAGACACAGAGGACACCCCACCAATAGCAATTATAGATACTGGTGAGTTCAAAATCTATAGTATGGATTGGAGAATGGTAAGTGCTGTCCAAAAATGTGCCAGCACTTTGGCATGCAGCTTATTTTGAGCTGAAGATAATTGAGGCCCCCAAAACTCAGGAAGAGCTTTACACCTTCCCCTTAAGTGCCTAAAAGAATTTAGATGGAGAGCCTGGTCCAGGAAGAGAGCTATCACTAGAGATACAGAGAGCATGAACTAGGTATGCTGGGCTGGGGAAAGCTCAGCAGGAAGTTTGCTAAAATTCCTCTCTTTGTTCCATTATCTGTTTAACATAGCAAACATTTATTTACCAAACATTTGCGCTTCCCATCTTCCTGTGAATTGTATTCCTTCCCTTTGAAGCCCCAGACCTCTACCCCTTTCTCCTTTGCTCAGGGTATAATTTAAATATCATTTGCTGACTGTCTTTGAGCCTCCTATGTCTATATGAGGATCCTGCACAGAAGTAATTAAATTTGTGTGTCTCCTGTTAATCTGTTTTATGTCAACTTAATTATTAAACCAACCAAAAGAACCTATAAAAATAGAAAAAAAAATGTCCTTCCCCTATACTGGCAAGCTGGAGGAGATCTAGGAGATCCTATGATGTAAAGAAGTCTGAAGACAGTTTGTTGGAGAACTCCCTCTTTCTCTGAAAGAATGATCTTTGTGTTCTATTTGGCTTCAACTGATTGGTTGAGACCCACTACATTAAGGAGGGCAATCTTCTTACTTGAGGTTTACCAATTTATATCTTTAATCCAGAAACACCCTCCAACTTTAATAATAACAAACACGTTAAGATATGTAATGGTAGATTTAATATTTCAGATGTTATCTATCTCAATGTTATCTCAGATGATAGAGACATGTGATTTATATGTGATTGCATATATGACCTATAGTTTCCCAATAGCAGCATTCTTTGTGGTAATCTGGGAACATAATCCATAAATCTGGATAATGTCATGGCACACAATCTACTTACTCTATCACATTAACATCAGTTAAGATTTCAGATTGGCATTACCTCCTTATTACAGAACTTAGTAAAATCCATCAGATATAGGGCGAACCCTGGAATAAATAGTATCTCTAGCAAAGAACATATTTGAATTAGTCAATAGAAAAGTTTATTCTTTTGTTTGCCAATTATCTCATAACCACACTGTTTAATAGGATTTAGAAAGAATCTAAATTATCTATAAAGTACTAGTGTATTAACATAACACACTCACATTTCCTTTGCCTCTTTCTTACTTGAGTAGCAATGTAGAATGAGCCTGCCTACAATGGAGATAGAGGAGAGAAGTTCTCACCACAACTAGGAAAAGTCTCTTAGAAAGTGGGCAAATATCAAAAAGGATTTGGTACACGTTGTGTCAAGGGTGTTTGGAGCCTCAAAGCCAGATTTACCTGTTCTGGGTTTGTGAAAAGCAGAGAAATAGAAATCTACTAGTTTGTAAGGAACCCTATGACTTTAGACTGAGCTGCATTTGGTCCCTCCAAAGCTTTTGTTCTGTATTCTGCTGGAGTCTGGCCTTGAATGAGGCTAAAGTTTCATGCTGTGGCTTGACAAGATCTTTTTCAATTCTTGTTAAATATTAAGATTTTCCAAGCACTGACAACTCATACACCATGCCCAAGAATATGATTCCTCATTGTCTGGCTGTCTACTTTTTAGGCTATTTCTGCTTTTCCACTCTTCTCTAAAATTTATGTCACACACAATATCATCAGTAAATGGAGAAATCTAAATGTACATCCACAGAGACAGAAATAAGGAAGCTATTTTGGTGAACCTGGATTAGATGATATAGGCACTCTTACACAATGGGTTTATTAAGATAGAATTCATCCTATATAATAAAGAGGTAATATGAAAATTGACCATCATGACCTCACAAGGTGGCTGCCTATGACCAGGCTGGCAGGAGGGTTAGTGAGGAACGACGAAACAACTGAACAGCAGGCTGAGTGGGGCGGCCAGGCTGGCAGGGGGGTCAGTGATGGGAGACCAGGCCAGCAGGAGGGTCAGTTTGAGGCAACCAGGCTGGTGGGGGGGGGCAGTTGGGGGTGACTAGGCCGGTAGGGGGCAGTAAGGGGTGACCAGGCCAGCAGAGGAAGGCAGTTGGGAGCAACCAGGCAAGCAGAGGGGGGGGCAGTAAGAGGTGACCAGGCCAGCAGGGGGGTCAGTTTGGGGCAACCAGGCTGGTGGGAGTGTGCAGTTGAGGGTGACCAGGCCAGCAAGGGGGGCAGTTGGGTGATTAGGTTGGAAGGGGGGTCAGTGAGGGGCAACCTGTCTGGCAGATGGGGCAGTTGGAGGTGACTAGGTTGGCAGGAGGGGTAGTAAGGGGTGACCAGGCCAGCAGGGAGGCCAGTTAGGAGTGACCAGGCTGGCAGGGAGGGGGAAGTTGGGGGCAACCTGGCCAGCAATGGGGCCAGTTAGAGGCTACCAGGCTGGCAGGCAGGTGAGCAGTTAGGAGCCAGCAGTACAGGATTGTGAGAGGGATGTCCAACTGCCGGTTTAGGTCCAATCCCAACTAAACTGGCAGTTGGACATCCCCCAAAGGGTCGTGGATTAGAGAGTGTGCAGGCTGGGCTGAGGGGACCCCCCCATGCATGAATTTTGTGCACCAGGCCTCTAGTATATTATAAAGCTTTTTGTTATTTTCCAGTGTCCTCATTGTTTTTATGGATGAGTAGATTTTTGTAATTCCTTACTTTGCCATGCCAGAAATTTTGTGTCTGAAATGAACAATTTTAGGTATTTTTTCTACCTGCTTTTCCTTATTAGATGAAAAAACATTCCTAATTCCAAAAAACTAACCACAGAACCTACTTTTAAAATCATTAAGCAATAAAAATTTAATTGCTCGAACTAGATATAATAACACAAAACATTGATAACAGTACAATTATACTATAATTACTTTGCTGGTCAATATCCATAAGTGCAAATATCCTATCAAATAAGAAATATTAATAATATAGAATGACAAATAATAAAAAATTGAAAATCTCTTTGAATAGTTGATCCTTCTGAGCTTAGGTTTATAGTAGCAAAATTATACAACATACACATGAAGCAAAATTTCTAAGTATCTCATCACTATCACCTCATTCTGATGTTTTGAGTAGGCAGTAAGTATTGTAAGAAGGCTGCCTCTTTTAAACCATGGAAACAGACAAGAAAACTTATCATGACCAACAAAATGAGAACTGAAAACTTGAAAACCTAACCAAAACCTATAAGAGTTTTACTCTCATACCCTCTCTGTAAATGCTCTGAAGATAAAGTTCTTAAAATCTGATTTTCCAAAATTAAAAATGTTTAAATGTAGCTGAGTTCACAAAAGATAATGGGATAAAAATGGAAAAGCTTCTTAATTGCTCCTTCCCAATATCAGCAGCCCCAAGACATCAAGCTGATGATATAATCAATAAAATTGTCACACTCTAAATTCTAACATAAAACTGGATGGTATTAAATCTCCTGATGCAGAAACTCTGTAATGTACTCAACAGATTTTATTTTTGGCCTGAAATATAATGCTTCTTACTTACCTAAAATTCAAAATACATATAAGAGAATGTAACTTAGCAATTGATATATAGTGTAGTCCCCTTAGTCAAAGAACCTAAGAAAATCAATAAATATAATTTGACCCCAGAACTCTAATTTGGAATCACTTTGTGAGGGTTATTTCTCATTTTTAATACCACAGAAATGGAAAGCTAAGATAATGGAAACAAAATTGCTATAATGGTAATAAAATATTTGTAAACTAAAAAAATATTCATTTAGGCTGCAGAAGAGACACTTAAATAATTTGACTGCTGTGAGTAAAATTAAAATGGGGCTATAATTACTCAGCATTTCAGCATCCCTTTCTTTATGAAGAGAAAAAACTGCGGCTGGTTTCCCCATCACAGATGTTAGGTTAGGTGGCTCAGGAGGTGGCACAAGAAATAGAGTCCAGTGAATCAGAAAAGAAAGGAAAGGAAAAGGTTTATTCTGCGTCCCCGGGAGACCCACGTACCCCAAGGACAGGGCACGTGGATTCACGCCAACAGGGAGGGGGGCGCTTTTTTTATACTGCAGTTGGGTGAGGGGTGGGGACATGAGCTGAGGAATTCTCTGCTGCAGGGAATGGGCGGGGGTATTCAGAAAGAAGTCAGTATCTGTGTGGGGGTATGTGGATTAAGGGAGAAGAAGCTGGTATCTGTGTCTGGCACATTGATCTGTGAGAAATTCCAGGGGAAGTCCATTGTCTCATCACATGTCTGCATGTATCTGATCCTGGGCTCTCTCCGACCTAACATCCCGGCCTTTTGGTGATAGGGGACGGCGACTCTTTCTGGCTACTTCCAGCTGACCACGGGCGACGAAGGGGGGGGGGGCGGTTAAAGGCCAGGGTTAGGCAGAGGCAGGTCTGAGGGGAGCCCAGTGTAGGGATGGAGCAGGAGCTGATTCACAGTCACTCGTGACATCTCCGCGTGGCCACGTTTTACGGACAGAGATGCCGGCGGGCGGGTGGCCACCTGGGACCAGCACGGGGCAGGGCGGGACTCACCGCTGATGCTGCCAAACTGGGAAAAGTTGCTGAGCTGAAGAGATGAGGTCCTGATGGGTCCAGAGCCACGAGGAGGGAGAGGCGGGCACCAAGAGCCGTGGAGGGATGGCCAAATGGAGTGCTCGTACCCCCCGGGTTTCAAGGCACCAAATGTTAGGTTAGGTGGCTCAGGAGGCGGCGCAAGAAATAGAGTCCAGTGAATCAGAAAAGAAAGGAAAGGAAAAGGTTTATTCTGCATCCCCGGGAGACCCACGTACCCCAAGGACAGGGCACGTGGATTCACACCAACAGGGAGGGGGGCGCTTTTTTTATACTGCAGTTGGGTGAGGGGCGGGGACATGAGCTGAGGAATTCTCTGCCACAGGGGATGGGCGGGGGTATTCAGAAGAAGTCCGTATCTGTGTGGGGGTATGTGGATTCAGGGAGAAGAAGCTGGTATCTGTGTCTGGCACGTTGATCTGTGAGAAATTCCAGGGGAAGTCCATTGTCTCATCACATGTCTGCATGTATCTGAACCTGGGCTCTCTCCGACCTAACAACAGATACTTCTATATTGTCGCATTAAAAGATTAAAAATATGTTCCAGCTGCAGGGAGAATGAACCTGCAGCAAATTAACAAAACACAGGTGACATTTTCCCCATTCACTCTTTCTTATTAATGTGGCATCTTGCAAATACATACTTCATTAACTCTATAAGGACATATATGAAGGATATATCAGTCTCAGGTGAAAGTTAGAAATCAGCTAATATTTTTTTCAATTTTGAAATACTTTTTCATTGGCTCTTTTAGGAAGTACTAAAAATAACTCTCTTAAATCAATACTGCAAAAAATGTGGCCCCAAAGTTATTTCAGTAGTTTCCCTGCTCTTCACTGGAATACCTCCCTCCCTCACCAAATAATCTGGAAACCTGTGGATATAAAGTCTAAAATCTAGATTAGAAAATGAAGGTAGTGAATTCAAATATTATCGTAATGATTTTTTCTAAACTCTTTATAGATAATGAAATAATTTTAGAAAAAAAGTAATTCTTCAAAGAGTAAATTTTTTCACTATGCTCAATTACCACTCCTACTTTTCTCTCCACAAAAAGAAAAGCATTTTCTTAAAATATATTTCCTACTAATAGTGATTAGTAAGAAATATGGTGATCCTCTAGTTTCTATTTTTCCCCCTTCATCCAGTCATTAATTTTTGTTTTTTTGTTTTTTTCTGTTCTTGGTTCCATATTAATATAGGTTCCTCTCCCAAATCTTTGTCACATGTAAGTAGCCAAGAAACACTATTATTTGAATAGCCACCAGTTTATTTATTGTTTAACCGAATCTCTCTTAAATTTCACTGGATAAACTAGACCTTATGGAGAAGAATAGGAATGTGTATGCTGGCCCTTACAGATAGAATTACTATGAGGACCCAGGAGAGCTGATCTCAGCCAGAAAAAATGTTCCTCACCATTGCCTATCCACAAAGTGGTAGGAAATAGATGCCAATCACACACATGTGAAATATGTCAGGAATCAAATTGGAAGCTCCTAAACTAACCCTCTTCTTCCAACAGTTCATAACCTACAACTCCAATATGAGAACACATGTCTTACTGGTGCACAATAACTACATTTCTGACTCATTTTCCTATCTCTATTGGGAACGGAGGACTGACTCTGATCTGTTTTTGCTGTTGCCTGACCCCTAGCTCTTGTTAGCTCTTTCTCCCAGGTGATCTACTGTCTACTCTCCTCCCTTCCACCGAAAACTGGCTGAAGACCTATGAAATGTGGTCACTCAGAATCAACAGGCCATCGCCCCTTCACTTGTAATAGCACATAAATTACTTTCTCTTCCGAATACTTCTTCCTAGTTTTTTGGAGGAATAATTTCCTTTCTTTGATAAATGTCTCCTTCTCCTCTAGTCCAAATATATAATTCCAGTGGTGGCTTCCAATTATCACATTAAATTATGTAATTTTATTTTTATTGTTGAAAGTATTGCAGATGTCCCCCCCCGCTTTTTTCCCATTGAACTCCTCCACCCCACACCCACCCCTCCAAGGCCTTCATCACACTATTGCCTGTGTCCATGAGCTATGCATACATGCATATAAGATCCCTGAGTTAATCTCTGCTCACTCCCCATTGCCTTCCTTCCCTCTGAGATTCATCAGTCTGTTCCATGCTTCTATGTCTCTGGATCTATTATGTTCATCAGTTTGTTTTGTTCATTAAATTCCACATATGAGTGAGATGATGTGATACTTATCTTCCTTTGACTGGCTTATTTATCTATGATCCATGGAGGGTCTTCAGGACCTATGCAGACCCAATAATAATTATGTTTGCCTCAAGGCTACAGTATTAGTCTAGCAGGTGAACACTTCCTAAATTCCTCCAGAGACATCCCCTGAAGGTTTTGATAGTTTTTATATATTGTTCATGTATCTTTTTGTTTTGTTGTCTGAAAAAAAGTCCAATGGAATTACACAGGTTATAAAGCTATGAGGCCTTAGATCAGAAACAGCCAGCCAACACAGTTCTATTTTCTGTAGCTTAGTGTCTAGAAATATTGAAGCCACCATGGAAAGAAAGAGAAAAAGAAGAGAGGATACTGGTATGAGTCCCTGAGGTTGTTGGAGATGTGTGGGGCTGACCTTCCTGAGGCTTGGTTCCTTAGCTCTTTCTTCTGTTTTGTGAACTGAATAATTTTTATTTTTACCTAAGCTAATTTTTATTCCCATTACTAAATTATTTGTAAGCCACATGCCTGGGACCACTTTATTTGTGTAAATGTATTGGATAGCTACGTTTAGAAATTGTAAAAAAGAGCTATATATCACTTAGCTCATGTTGTCTCGTTCTTACAAAGCTAGAAATAACTTTGTGCATTTTCTTTATGTAATTACTTTGCTTAGAAAAAACTTTCTTCATGATAACCTTCAGTCTAGTTTGTAGCTACAGTATCACAAAAAGTTAAGGGGCCTAGTTTATATGGTGAGTACTATAAGGATACATTGTTTACCTGTTCTGTTCACTAATGTATCTCCAGATCTTAGAGATAAAAATCTCAATATCTTAGAGTAGTACTTGGCACAGATAGAGTTTTCAGAAAATATTAGTTAAATGAAATTAGTGATATAATAATATATTCTCAGAAAGATAATTTTTTTCTTTTATTTAATAAGTGAATTGAAATAAAATAAAGACTATTAAAACTGTAAGATATTGGTTAAGAAATTGAAGAAGACACAAATTGAAGAAGACACAAATAATTGAAGAAGACACATAGAATAGAAGAATAAGTATTGTTAAGATGACTAAAATTACTCAAAGCAATCTACAGATTCAATGCAATATCTATTAAAATACCTATTAAAATACCAAAGACATACTTCACAAATAACTCAAAAAATTATATAGAATCACAAAAGACCCTAAATAGCCACCACAATCTTGAGAAAGAAGGACAAAATTAGAGGTATCGTGCTACCCGATATCACACTATATTACAAGGCAATCATAATCAAAGCAGCATGTCACTGGCATAAGCAAAATCAATGGACACAGAAAGTAGGGTCGGGGGAGGCATTGTGCTTGGGGAGGGGGTGGCAGGAGAGAGGTCAATGGGGAAAAAAAAGAGACACATGTAAACTTTAACAAGAAAGAATTTTAAAAAAGACACATATATCAGTGGAACAGAATAGAGAGCCCAGAAATAAACCCACTTAAATCTGTATAATAATGGGGAAAGGTCAGTCTCCTGAGAAAGAGCAAAACTGTACCACTATCTTACGCCATACACAAAAATTAACTTAAAATGGATTAGAGGCTTAATGTAAGACCTAAAACCATAAAACTCCTAGAAGAAACAGGATGTAAGCCCCTTGACTTAGATCTTGGTAATTATTTTTTGGACCTGACTTCAAAGGAAAGGGAAACAAAAGCAAAAGTAAACAAATGACACCACATCAAACTAAAAAGTTCTGCACAGTGAGTAAACAAAGTGAAAAGGAAGCCTAATGACAGGGAGAAGATATTTTCAAATCGTATATCTGACAAGGGGTTCACATCTAATATATATACAGAACAACACATAACTCAATACAAACAAATGAACAAATAAACTGCTTAAAAAATGAGCAGAGTATCTCAATAGACGTTTTTACAAAGAAGACATACAGATGGCCAACAGGCACATGGAAAGATGCTCAACCTCACTAATTATCAGTGAAATGCAATTGAAATTGCAATGAGATACCTCCTTACTCTGTCAGAATGACTGTCATAAAAAAATACAAGAAATAACAAATTGTTGCAGAAAGGGGAACACATATGTACTGTTGGTAGAAATGTAAATTGGTGCGGCCACAATGGAGTTCCTCAAAAAAAATTGAAAATAGAACCACCATATGACCCAGCAATTCCACAATCCCAATTCTGGGTATCTATAAAAAAAATAAAAATAAAACACACATTCAAAAAGATATATGTACTCTTATGTTTATTTCAGCATTATTTACAATATCAAAAGATAGAAGCAACCAAAGTGTCCATTGATGGATAGATAAATAAGATGTGATAGGTGATACATATATTTAAGATGTGATATATCACAGAAAAAAAAAAGGAAATTTTGCCATTTGCAACAACACGGATAGACCTTGAGGGTATTATGTTAAGTGAAATAAGTCAGACAGAAAAAGACAAATTTTAAATGATTTCATTTCTATGTGGAATCTAAAACACAATAAAATCAGACTCATACATACAGGGAATAGATTGGTGGTTAGCAGAGGAAAAGGTAGTTGGGGGTTTTTCTAAATCGGTAAAGGGTTTCAAGAGTTACAAACTTCTAGGGGGGATAAGGACACATGCAATACATTAATCAATACAGGAAATATATAAAAATAAATAAATAAAATCTACACAAATAAAAGAGAAACATGGTAATTAGCCATACCTCCGCTACACTTACCATTGGCTAATCAGAGCAATATGCAAATTAACTGGCAGCCAAGATGGTGGCCGGCAGCCAGGCAGCTTGAAGTGAACATGAGGCTTGCTTGCTTCAGTGACAGAGGAAGCTAACGTTCCCCGCCTGCCGTTGCCAGCCTCTGAGCTTGCAGTTTGAAACATTGTTACAAATATAGAAGCTAAACAAAACCCCAGAAACCTGCTTTCAGCCAGCCGGGATCTCAGAGCTGGAGTTGAAACAGTGTTTCTATTATAGAACCCAAACAAACCAGATACCTGCTTTCAGCAGCCGGGGCCTCAGAGCTGGAGCTAAGCCTCAGAGCTAAAGCTGGCCCAGAATAAAAAAAGAAAAAGGAAAAAAGGAGTGGTTGGGAGCTCCAGTCACCCGCCAGCCTGAAAACAGCCCTCAGCCCCTCACCCAGACTGGCCAGGCACCCCAGTGGGGACCCCCACCCTGAAGGGTGTGTGACCAGCTGCAAACAGCCATCGTCCCCTCACCCAGGCTGGCCAGGCACCCCAGTGGGAACCCCCACCCTGATCCAGGACACCCTTCAGGGCAAACCAGCTGGCCCCCACCCATGCACCAGGCCTCTATCCTATATAGTAAAAGGGTAATATGCCTCCCAGCACCGGTATCAGCAGAGTCGCGAGGCCTCCCGGCACTGGGATCAGAGTGACAGGGGGCAGTGCCCAAACCCCCTGATCGCCCTGTGGCTCTGTGTGACAGGGGGCGGGGCCACAACCACCCTTTCAGCCCTGTTCTGTTCATGACAGGGGAAGGCGCCCCAACCCCCTGATCAGCCCTGCTCTATGCCTGATGGGGGAGCTCCCCAACCCCCTGATTGGCCCTGCTCTGTGGGTGACAGGGGGCGGTGCCCCAATTCCCCTATCGGCCCTACTCTGTGAGTGACGGGGGGAGCTCCTCAACCCCCTGATCGGCCCTGCTTTGTGCGTGATGGGGGGTGGCACTCGCAACCTCCCCATGGACCCTGCCTTGAGTGTGACAGGGGCAGTGCTCCAACCCCCCAATCGACCCTACCCTGAGCATGACTGAGGGTGGCATCGCAACCTCCCAATCTTCCCTGCTCTGTGCATGACAGGGGGCGGTGCCCCAACTCCCCAATCGCCCCTGCTCTGAGCCGGACCAGGAGCTGCGGGGCAGGCACCTAGGGATTGGGCCTGCCTTCTGCCACCTGGGAGCGGGCCTAAGCCAGCAGGTCGTTATCGCCCGAGGGGTCCCAGACTGGGAGAGCGCACAGGCCGGGCTGAAGGACCACACTCCCCACCGAGTGAACAAATTTTTGTGCACCGGGCCTCTAGTAAGTCATAAAGGTGTAATATACATTATGGGGACTATATCATTAATATTGTATTAACTATATGGGGATAGACGTAAACTAATATCAAATCATTATGTTATACACCCAAAACTAATATGATGCTGTATGTCAATTAAAATAAAATAAAATAAAATAAAATAAAATAAAATAAAATAAAATAAAATAAAATAAAATAAAATAAGGCACAACAAATTTTAAAGATCTTATCATTGATTTTCTAAGTTCAGGGATTCATAGGTTTGAACTCCATGGAAGACTAATGAAGTTTTATTTGCTCTCCAGCAACTACCTTTTGGAAAAGGATCCCAGGGAGCAAAACTCTTTCCCACTCTGGTTGTTTCAAATTGTCTGGGAAAGACTTTTCACAGAAACACTGAATAAAAATCTGGGTTATATAATTCTTGGCCAGTTCTCAGCTTTGAGCATATTTAAGTTAGTCAAATGCTTACTCTAAAAAGCACTGATGTGGGAGTACTCAACTTCTGATGCATTTTAAATGAGCACTAATCAGCTGCTAGCCTCCTGCTACTAGCTAGTTTTTGCTTTTCATATGAGTTCAAGCTTAAAATTTATAAAAGTTTATATTTCAAAGTTCTACAGATATTTTAAAAGTCTCAAACTCAACATTTTATAACTCTAAGAGTAGGGGAAATAAAGCAAGAATCTTTTAGTATTTGTTCCTGAAAAATTAAATTGATCTCAACATTTATGACGGGTAGTAGAGCTGTACAATGTGAGCAGCTGCCAAACAAACAAAGCCCCTTGGTCCAAATTTTTGTGAGAAACGGGATGGGTATATTCAAGACTAAACTATTCGAAAGAATAGAGTCATGCTACAGAAGGTGCACTTCATTTTAGCAAGTATCCATGTTTCACGAGAAAACTCATTCGAGCACTTTTTGTCCTCTTTCCTTAATTAATCAAACCACCTTGAGCATTTATTATGAATAGAGTACTGTTCATTTTCTCTTTCTCAAATACAGAAAAAATCCTTCCATAAGTAACATATCCTGATCAAGGGACATCTTTTTGAAGACTCGTTTTGATAGTTGTTTTCTATTTATTTTCTATTAATTTCCTAAATCAGGCAATAGAGTCTAACCTATCTCTGCCTCAATTTGACATATGGTTATAATATTATACTGTTTAGATATACAAAACTATAGTAACATAACAATCACTTTATAAATTCTTGTATACAAGGTCTTTATACATTATCCATTGTGTATGGACATCCCCCAGGTAAGTACATTAACATTCACCAACTACCTACTATGTGCTCCAAACTGTGAAATGACATTTAATGATTGATTTCAAAGTGCATATTTCTGAACTTTATAGGTAAAATAAAGTAGGATAAGAGCTAAGTTAAAAGAAGATGGGATGTCAAACAAATATCATCTTCATTTGAATCTAGGGGCAATGTTATGTAGTGGCTATAGGAGAGAGTCTTTACTTGAATGATAGCTCTTATACTTACTAACTTTATGTTTTGAGGTAAGTTTCTTAAATCTTTTCAAGTCTCAGCATCTCAGTTTTCTCAGCTGCAAATTAGTAGTAGTAGTAATAGTAAAGAGTTAATACATCAACCTGCTTAAGACATCGTTAAAGCATAGGATGGGATTAATAAATAGTAGCTATTATTATTAAGGTCATTCCCATTGACAAAATCCATGATTCATCATTGCACTTTGCTCACAGTATATAACAAAAAATATTTTTGAGAAAGGAATTCAATTCTGTTTGGGAAAATATAATGATCAGTTATATAATTCACAATTTAAAATAGATTAAATAAACCAGTTGCTCAGAAGAACAATTCACTTTGGTGGTAAGATAATACAGTAATTTATTATAGGATTCCTGATTTTTTAAGAAAAGCCACTCTATGATGACATAAACAGCACTCTTCTGAACATCCATGCAATAAGCATAATGATAATTTCAGTCCTCAATATAGGCTGATTGCATCATACCAGAGACCAATTCAGAAGGGCAATTCATGAGAAGCAATTTTGCAAAAGTGTCCTGTTAGATTGCAAACTCAAGAGCTTCCTAGGTGAATCTGAAATTGTCCTCCCATAAACAGATGGCAAGGAAAGACCAAAGGAAAAAGGCAGGCCACTCCAGATTGGTAGGTGGGAGATTTAATAAGCAAGGGAACTTACATACCAGGCTTGTCTTGAGTGAAAGCGAGCTCTCTGCACTCCCTGCCAGCCAAAATCTTAAGTTTTTATAGAGGTCTTAATTGGGTTCAGTCATATTTGCAGACCTAATTGTCTAATCATGGTACTACCTCATAGCTATGTTCTTAAAACAGCTCCTATTTGGGGACAGGTGGGGGAAATATACATAGTTGAGGTGTCTAATAGAAACAGTTAACTAAATATAACATCATATTATCTTTACTCAGTATTGATATTATCAAGTATTTTCTATAGATAGGTATAGTAAATATAGCCAAGTGCAAAGGCAAATTAGAAGTCAAATGCCCAAGATTTTACTCTGTAAACTGAGAACTGACTCAGGCAAAATAAACTCAGTACTGTACATATAAAATATCTACTTTTGAGCAAAATAATTTCTAGACAGACTGCTTATGTACAACCAAAGACAACCAAAGTAACCAAATGAAGTAATTTATTTTATAGCTTTGTCTTTTATAAACCTCTTTAAAAATTGGAAATGTCTATCAAAGGTAATTGACTCTGTTTTAGAGTCAGTACTGTGGTTTTCTTGGAAAAGCATTGGGAAGCAAGATAAATTGTTATAGAACAAATCAAATTCAAGATGATAAAGTTATAATAGAAACGTGTCTACTATTTAAAATGTGGTGTCAGATCATTAAATGTACAGTTTAAAGAAAGATACTATTTTACCCCATTTGAAAAGTTAACTCTACATCAGAAGACTATTTCTACCAGCTGTAATTATTGTATGATCCTTGAGGAGTGGCTTTCCATGAGCAGCAAATGGGTCTGTAACCATAACCGCAGCCCACCTACCTCAGTCACAGAGATAGAAGCTTAGAAAACTATATATATATATATCACCCCTCCCCCATGGATGTTCCATGAGATGATAAAGAATGCAACAAGAGTAAAAGTTGTCCCTAAAGCCTGCCTGGATAAATATACTGAATATTCAAGGTTAGACTAGTGCTAAGTAAGCAGTACAATTAGTTTGGGGCAGCCAAACAACTGATTGCTCTATATTTTACTTGGAACAGTTTTCCTTTTTAAAATGAAATAACCATACACTTATATGGTCAGTCACACCATGTCTGTTGAGTTAATAAATATAAAACAATTAATAATAATATATAAGATTCTTTAGCAGCCTTGGATAGGAGGACTAAGGAGAGGATAAATCTTTCTTGTATATTTATTCAGACAAATATATTATGATCAAAATGAGAAAGGCCATTAATGAGATCCATTAAAAATTACATAGAATTTATAAAATTTAGGGCTCTTTTATCAACTTTGTTGAAGTAGGAAGAATAAATCTCCTTGATGTGATTAGAAACATAGGATTTCACTCCCTCAACCCCCAGCTCTCCCTTAATACCAGATTGAAAACTTTTAATCATTTTACTCAATACAATTTTGTACTTGCTAAAATTTTTGAAGCCTTCTGATATATGCAATAAACATTAAATATTATAAGATCTCAGATTTAAAAATTTTATTTTTTGCATGACATTTCTAAGCTCACTAAAATATTTTGGCCTTCTGGTGTCCCTTGTCAAACCAAGTAGCCAATGGAGTCTTGCAGGGAAGACTGTATCTTGCTTATTGTTTTATCTCCAGAATATTGAGTAGCAATAATAGGGTTTCCCCCTACTAATCTATTGTTTTTGGAAACATAAGCTAGTATCATAGCTCATGCTTGTTCTGACCCTTTGAAATTACAAATTATTTCAGTTTATCTGACAGTCAGAGAAAGTGGATTTCATACTAAAGACACCCAAGTAGAATTTTACATAATCTTTTGCCAAGAAGTAGTCAGAAATAGAGATTTAATACTAATTTATTTTAATTATTTTTCCTATAGTCTCTAGTTCATTTAATTTGTTCTGATAATACACTGACATAAAAATAATCGGGCTTAAATGAGGGGGAAATAACATTTTCTTCTTTAACTCAATCCAAAGCATGCATTTTAAAAGTCTCAAGCTGTAATAATGCATAGAATGGTTAACTATATATAATCTATAAAGTTGTCTCTCCAAGGATGGGGATCATTTAGCCAGAGGGCCATATAAGACCAAGAAATCATTTGTTCTGGCCCTGCCAAGGCATTAGGGGTGAGTTAATTAAATGTTTGACCAAATATAGCAGGCTAATTATTAAGTTTATAATTTTGTATGGCCCATAAATGATATTATAAATATCCAAATTGCCCTTGGCAGAAAAAAAGGTTCTCCACCCCTGCAGGTGACCAATATGTGGGTAACGTTTCCCTTACATGTATTCTACATAATATTGTACACCACCTCCAAGTACTAATAATAAATGAACTTGCTGAGAAGTTTCCTATTAGTAATAATATATATGTTTTTCTGAATGCATGCCTTGCAGTGAAGCAATACTTTCATTTCTGCCCAAAGCAGAACACTTTCAAACCTGAAACCAATCCCAGCACTCAGAAACTTATAAATTATTATCTTAGCCATGGGCTACATAAATAAATTAAGCTTTAAAGATCATAAAAAAAAACATGTGTCTAACATATGGTATGTTCATTGGTAGTGTGAAAACTCATCATAAGAGTAATCACATCCAGTTTGTCAGGAAAAGGAACCAAACGCTTCTATTTATGTCCTCCACAGAGCTCAGAGGCATTTTCCCTAAGGTTTTTGGTGAATACACCCATTGAAATACTTACTATCACTGACAGTACAGAGGTAAAAACCTAAAGCTATACATGTGGAAAGTAAAAAATTTTAAATCAGTATTTAGAGGAAATCCAAACCTCAAATGGATGTTCTTACCCTACCAGGAAAAAAAATCGAAGCATTCTGGTTATTAGTAGGTTGGATAAAGACGAGAATAACAATGGTGCCAGGCATTTAGCCGCAAAACATCTATACATCCTCCTATGAATTTTTCTTGAAAGTTTACAAACCATCTGGTTGCACACTAAGTCAACACAGGAGGGATGAAACTTGGAGTTCCATCTGCCACTTCTTAAAACAGGTCAACCGTGGAAGTGTCACACAATATTTTCCACTCATATACTATTAACCAGATCAATTCAAATGTGATTACTATCTTCTTCCATCCATGCAAATAGAGCAAAATTGGATATTGGCATAAGCTTGATGTAATGACTAGATAGGACTTTGTTATGAAAATAGATAAATCCACCTTTTCCTCCCCGAAGTACCTAGCTACACCCTTGATTTGGGAAAGTATTCAAACTATGTCCACAATTGTATGTAGAACCAATGTACTTAAAAGAACTTAAAATAAACTGTATATATTGGAAAGAATTCAAATTGTGATAAGGGAAAATGAAAGGGAAGGAGGCATCTGGCATTTTTTTTATTTAAAAAGTTTAATGTTGCCAAAACCGGTTTGGCTCAGTGGGTAGAGCGTCGGCCTGCGGACTGAAAGGTCCCAGGTTCGATTCCGGTCAAGGGCATGTACCTGGGTTGTGGGCACTTCCCCGGTGGGGGATGTGCAGGAGGCAGCTGATCGATGTTTCTCTCTCATCGATGTTTCTAACTCTCTCTCTCTCTCTCTCTCTCTCTCTCTCTCTCTCTCTCTCTCTCTTCCTCTCTGTAAAAAATCAATAAAATATATTTAAAAAAAAAGTTTAATGTTAACATTATTTCAATTTCAAGTGTGCACCCTCCTGCCCAGCCCCCCCCACCCCAGTCTACTTCCCCCGACCCCTACCTCCTCATCGCTTGGCCTTCACCATGCTATTATCTGTGTCCATGGGATATGCATATATGTCCTTTAGTTAAGCCCTTCACCTTCTTTATTCAGTTACCCCCAAACCCCTCCCTTTGAGCACTGGCCAGTTTGTTCCATGTACTAGTATCATGCTTCTGGTTCCATTTTGTTCATCAGTTCATTTTGTTCATTTGATATTCAGTCTCAACAATCAGGCATAAGGATTTTGGGCAAATGATAACTCCATAAATGGTGTAGTGATTGTTCCATGACGAGTATGATATTCTTCTATAAGAAAAATGCTTAAAAATAAAGTTTCACTCTGAGCTCAGTTGGTTAGAGTGCCATCCCAATATGTCAAGGTTGCAGGTTTGATCCCAAGTCAAGGAACATATAGGAAGCATCAATGAATGCATAAATCAATGGAAGAAGTTGATATTTCTCATTCTCTCTCTCTCTCTCTAAAAATCAATAAATATTTTTAAAATTTTTCTACTGTATCTTAAATTTTTCTGGAGTCAGTTGTCAGTGTTTCAATTTCTCTGTCAATAAATCTTTAAAGACCTTGCCTTACATAACCTCAGAGCAGTCGATGCCCATTTGCCCTTCCTTATCAGGAATTCCACAGCAGTTGCTTATCAGTACTGACCCAGCATGCTTTCAAATGCTTAAAAACTTATGTTAAAATTGCTTCATTCCATGTTTCTTCAAAATAGAAACCCAATTTTTTAAATTTCCTCTTATTTATTTATAGCTTTTTAAAATATATTGCAAACTACCAGAATACAATCTTGATAAAACAGGATATTATTTTTCTAAGTGTGAAGATTATAAGACATAGTAGAAAATGTATTCCCTTAAACAGGTATTATGTTTCATTTGTAATTTTTTCTCTTTGAAAAAAGCAATAGAAGAATCCTTTTAAAAAGGCAAGTGAAAATGATCAAATATGTAGTAAACATTTAAGTCCTCATAGCAAAATTATTGTATCTAGTCTTTTCTAAAATATTATATCTAGTCTTCACGGAAAAATATCCCAAATTCTAACCAATTACAAGCAAGTTGTAGTATAATATCTTAAATCAAAACACAAGAAATCAACTTAGTCTCAAAAGATAAGAATTAAAAATCTTAGAGGATTCTCTTTCAAAATTGGTGATGCTTCCAGTGCTAGACTGGATATCTTCACAGGTGAGTTTAGCAAACATTAAAAGAAGAACTAATACCTATTCCCCTCAAACTATTCTAAAAATTCAAGAGGAGAGAAGACTCCCAAGCTCATTTTATGAGGTAAGCATTATCCTAATTCTAAAACTAGATAAAAGTACAAAGAGAGAAAATTATAGGCCAATATCCCTGATGAACATAGATGCAAAAACCCTCAACAAAATATTAGCAAATCTAATTCAGCAATATTATATATTAAAAACACCATACACCATCATCAGGTGGGATTTATTCCTGGGATGCAAAGATTGTTCAACATCCACAAAGCAATTAACATAATACTCCACATAAACAAAATGAAGGATAAAAATCACATGATCATATCAATAGATGAAGCAAAAGCATTTGACAAAATTCAGTACCCTTTTATGATAAAAATACTCAACAAAGTAGCAACAAAGGCAAAATACTTCAATATAAAAGGCTATATATGACAAACCCACAGCTAACATTATATTTAACAAAAGAAAAACTAAAAAATATTTCCCTTTAGATCAAGAATAAGACAGGAATGTCTACTTTCACCACTCTTCTTCAACAAAATACTTGAAGTTCTAGCATGGCAATCAGATAAGAAGAAGAAATAAAGGACATTCAAATTGGGAAGAAATAAGTAAAACTGTCAGAATGTGCTAGCCAGTTTTGCTCAGTGGATAGAGCATTGGCCCATGGACTGAATGGCCCTGGTTTCAATTCCAATTGAGGACACAAACCTCAGTTGTAGCCTTAATCATGGCTCTGGTCAGTGTGCTTGTGGGAGGCAAACAACCGATGTTTCTCTTTCACATTGATGTTTCTCTCTCTGTCTCTCCCCATCTCTTCCACTCTCTCTAAAAATCAATGGAAAAATATCCTCAGGTAAGGGTTAATAGCAACAACAAAAACTATCAGTATTTGCAGAAGTCATGATTTATATAAAGAGAACCATAAAGATTTCGTAAAAATTTACTAGAACTGATAAATAAATTCAGTAAATAGCAGGATACAAAATAAATATTTAGAAATTGGTTATATTTTTATATGCCAATAATGAACTATCATAAAAAAAACTAAGAAAACAATCTCATTTACTATTTCATCAATAAATCAAATACCTAGGAATAAATCTAACCAAGGAGGTAAAAGACCTGAATTCAGAAAATTCAAAGACACTGAAGAAAGAAATTGAAGAATATATGAATAAACAGATGGATATACTGTGCTCATGGACAGGAAGAATTAACATAGTTAAAACATCCATACTACCTAAAGCAATCTATAGATTCAATGCAATTCCTAGCAAAATGCTAATGGCATGTTTTAAAGAACTAAACAAATATTCGAAAAATCTATATGGAACCACATAAAATCCTGAATAGCCACAACAATCTTGACAAAAAAAGAACAAAGTTGGGGGTATCACACTAATGATAACAAACTATACTACAAGATTGTAATAATCAAAACAGAATGGTACTGGCATAAAGCAGACTCATAGTTCACTGGAACAGAGCAGAGAGCCCAGAAATAAACTGACATGTATATGGACAGATAATTTTTGACAAAGGGGGCAAGAGCATACTATGGGATAAAGACAGTCTCTTCAATAAATGGTGTTAGGAAAATTGGACAGAAGAGAGAGAGAGAGAGAGAGAGAGAGAGAGAAAGAGAGAGAGAGTGAGAGAGACCAAGCCACTTGATTACACCATATACAAGAATAAACTGAAAATGGATTAAAGGCTTAAATGAAAGATTTAAAACAACAAAACTTCTAGAAGAAAACTTAGGCAATAAAATCTCTTACCAATATTTTTTTCTGACATATCTCCTTAGAAATGGGAAACAAGAAAGAAACAAACGGGATTACATCAAAATAAAAAGTTTTTGCACAGCAAAGGAAATCATCAACAGAACAAAAAGAAAACCTACTAAATGGGAGAATATATTTGCCAATGACACATCCAATAAGAGGTTAATATCCAAAATTTATAAAGACCTCAGACAAATCAACACCATAACAACAACAACAACAACAACAACAACAACAACAACAAAACAATCCAATTAAAACGTGAGCACAGGACCTGAATAAATACTTCTCCAAAGAGAATATACTGATGGTCAACAAACATATGAAAAGATGCTCAACATCACTAATCATCAAAGAAATGCAAATTAAAACCACAAAGAGATATCACCTCACAACTGTCAGAATGGCCATCATCAATAAATCAATAAACAAGTGCTGACAAGGATGTGGAGAAAAGGTAACCCTGGTGCACTCTTGGTGGGAATGTAGATTCGTGCAGCCACTATGGACAACAGTATGGAGATTCCTCAAAAAATTAAAAATGGAACTGTATTATGACCCAATGTTCCCATTTCTGGCGATATATCTGAAGAAACCCAAAACTCATTTGAAAGAATGTATGGACCCCTATGTTCATTGCAATGTCATTTACAATAGCCAAGATATGGAAGCAACACAAGTCCTAATCAATAGATGAGTGGATAAAAACCTGGTGGTAAATATATACAATGGAATGTTACTGAGCCAAAAAAACAATCAAATCTTACCATTTTTGACAGCATGGATGGACCTAGAGTATATTGTGAAATAAGTCAGACAGAGAAAGACAGAAATCATATGATTTCACTTCTATGTGGAATCTAAAAGACAAGAAACAGATTCAAGGTAATAAGAATGGATTGGTGGCGGCCAGATAGGTGAAAGGTTGGGCAGCCAGGTACAAAAGGTGATGGCATTAAGAAGTACTAATTGGTAGTTACAGAATAGTCACAGGATGTGGAATACAGTATGAGGAATACGGTGAATAATATTATAATAACTATGTGTGGTACCAGGTGGGTACTTGAAATGTCCTGGGGATCACTGTGTAAAGTATATGATTGTCTGGCCACTGTGCGGTACACCAGAAACTAATACAAAATAGTGTTGCACGTAAACTGTGATTGAAAAATATATATTTCTTAAAAATCTGTGATGTTTCAGTGACTTTAAGTTTCCAAATGCAAAAGATAAAATGAAACTGTTTAAAACTTCACAAAAATAAATATATAAATAAACAAGTAAATAAAAAAATGAATAGTAAGTGCTAAATTTCTGCCAAGTATTACAATCTTTAGGATTGAATCTAAACTCCATCTCCATAAAACTTAAGTGATGCCAGCAACATTGCAATTATCAGTCCCATGCAATCATAAATAGTATGATAAATATGCTAGCCAATTCTGCTTTCTTCCTTTAAAGATTTAATGTTTCAGAAAACAATCCAGAACTAAAGCTAAATGATAGTGTCTCTGAAAGAAATGAATAGAAGGAGGGAGAAAGGAAAGAAGACTTCAATAGCTAACTGTTCAGCACAATGACTCTCAAATGGCTCAATTTATAATTCTCTCAAGAAGATCATTTTGACTTGCACACTATGCTGGAATATTTGTTCTCTACAATAATGCTACCATCTCAAAAATCTGTACTGCAGTCTTTAAAATCATCTTTTAAAAAATATGATGGAGTTTCATATACTTTTACAACAAAAGTTAGATTGAACAAAAAATTATATATGAATTAAGATAAGGGAGTAATATTTTTATTTTGTAAATATATCTTATTATTCATTATTTATTTGAATTGCACTAAAGTTTATTACTATAGATCATTATAACAACTGATTTTTTTTCTGTGTTCTAACTGGAACAAATAGACTTAAAGCTTATGGGATTTAGGTTAGATATCTGGAAAGATCTGCTGACAGAGGGGGTCTGTTACGCTCTGAACATAAGCTTGGAAAATCTTTTTTATTTGCTAGCCTTTAAAACAAGTATGGGATTTTTTAAAACTATGAGTAAGTTTGCCTAAAGACAGAGAAGATAGACTAGCTGACATTTCTAAAAACCTTTGCAGCACTGTTTTTCTTATTTGGTGATTATGTAATTAGGTTCTTGTCCTAATATTTTCTTTGTTGCTTTTTTCTATATTCTTACCCATCATCACCATTCCTGAACATCGTTGCAAATTCTTGTGCTTTTTTCAAGACCAGCTTCAGTGTAAAAAATATTTTGAAAATTCAATTATTTTTAAAAAGTGAATTTTATTCCATAGGGGCATATATGTTTCTAAATAAGATTTTCTGTAACCATCAATATTTAGAGATACATATGAATTAATACTCACCTGTTGCTGAAATAATCGAAAAGCCTCACTCATTTTATATAACTCTGGATTTTTTATTATTCTGTCCCACTTGGCCATCATATCCATAATTTTCCAATAATATATGTATGAATTGAGAGATTTAGCTTTGCACTTCACAGTTACTGATTTCCAGAGGCACCTGAGTGATTTTGTATACAAACAAACTTGCCTCCTCTGTATTTCACTTGAGAAGCATTTTGGCAAATATTTTATAACACTGAGTTGAGTTGGGCCAACTTAATTTGGTTTCATCTCAGCTTTCATGAATTTTCTATTTGAGTCAGTGATTTTCAAAAGCTTTTTAGGATTTTTGTAACCTTCCCATCAATCCTGGAAAGGAATCTTGTTTGCGAAAGCCTTGTAGATTACTTTATTTTACACTCAGAGTGCTAAAGATTTTTATCAGGCTGTGAGACAAAACTTGTCACTCAAACACTTCATTTCAACAATTCAACTATTGTTTTTGTATGTGACTGACTGTAAGTGTAAACCATCTTTCCAGAGAATGCTTGGGTGACCTATGGCAATGCAGTTTGTGTGGGAAGCTATAATATTTCAAAGATACTATGTAATCCTTTACTGTGGTTAAATCCTTTCCTGTGGCTCATTCCTGATCTAGGTAAAAAAAATCTAGTCCAAAAGTATATGCCTGTAATCTAGAAGCTAATGATGAGTGTCTTGTTTTGCTTCTAAAATTTTCTACAGCTGAGACATATGTCCTATTTAAACTTAGATTATTCTATCTCTTCTCTTCTTAATAATGTTCCCCAATGCCATTCTCATAACTTTTATTGCAGGGTATGATTATAATTGTTCTATTTTATTATTAATTACTGTTGTTAATATCTTACTGTGCTTTATGAATTGGACATTACTACAGGTATACTAGAGGCCCAGCATGCACGAAATCGTGCGCGGTTAGGGCTAGGCCATCTTCTGCCCTCTCACCAGTCCCCTCTGCCACCCCTTGACTCTCTGTGGTTCCCATCGCAGCATGGCTCCAGTTCCCCAGAGCCTGCAACCCTGGGGAGGGACAAGAGGTCACTATTCCGCCCTCTCCCAGCCCTGCTGCCACTCTCCTGGGTTCGCAGTGGTTCCCCATTTGCCAAGCTGCGATTGAAGCTTGAGGGCTGGGGGAGGGATCAAGAGGTCGACCATTCCACCCAGCTCTCCAGTCCCACCCCGCTGCCACTCACCTCAGTTCCCCATGGTTCCCTGATCACAGCATGGCTCCGGTTCCCCAGAGCCTATGGCCAGGAGGAGGAACCAAGAGGTCACCATTCCACCTGCTCGCCAACCCCACCCCACTGCTCTATTCACTGTTGTTCCCCATTCGCCATGCTGCAATTGGAGACTGTAGAAGGCGCGGGGGGGGGGGGGGGGTGCGGAGGGGAAAGGGACTGATAGGTGCTCAATGCACCTCATGGTGACCCATCCAACTGTCATTTTGGTCATAATGGTCACAAGCCTTTTTATATATAGGATTGTATTTGGTTCTATCAGAGATTTCAGGAAGTCAGAGAGGGGTCTCATGTGCATCTCTCATGGATACAGGTGACTACTACTCTTCCTATGTAACAAAACCTTCAGCAATCAAACAGGTTCAATTTTGTCATTATTTCAATTTGGCGAACTGTATATACAGTTGTTCTGGACATAACACACCTGCTCTGAAAATTCCTAGGCTGAATTCTACATTAATTTTAAGTTCAGTTTTAAACATAAAATATTTTGTACCTGTGTCCATAATTCTAAAACTGGATACTAGATTTTAGTACTTTGTTTACATTTAGGTTTATGCAATATAAATATACATTTAAAATTAATATAATTAATTTATATAATTATTTGCAAATTTTAATCCAAGTAAGTCACAAAGCAAGTATGTCACTTATAGATCTGACTGCTCCCCAAGTAAAAGGAGATGAGGAAGAATGTCATATTCCTTTCTCTTGCTTCTGAAACCCATGTACATTTTAATCCAATACAGTTCTTCAGTCTAGAATGTGAGTCCTGGGATTATATAGCCATAATAGTGATGGGGACCAATTGGAAGAAGGCTAAGGAAGGAAGAAAAAAGCCAAAGACACTGAATCTGTGAACTATTTTTGCACCATAGTCTTCAATTAGCATTTTAACAACCAGCATATAAGTAAATAGAGGGAAAATGCAGATCTAGGCTAAAAGAACAACAAAAATGCAGTTGAGTTGGAATTGAGCAATTCCCTAATGCTGCACAAGTTAGACAACAGAAGAGGATGGAAAGGTAAATTATCTCAAAACAACTCCCCTAAACCTCACCCAAGTCATCCAGTTGTGGATGAAGTCTGCTAAACACAAAATCAGTTACATTATGTATACTTGCATATTCCTTAGAATGTCATATAAATCTGGGCTCACTTAATTCCAAATCCCAATTTGTTATAGTAATAAATTTATATATATAACCTATTAATGGCAAAATTAAAAATAAGTAAATTTAATTATTGAGTGGCTGGTAAAAATTTGAAACAAATTTTGTAAGAAGTATTTTGTCTATTTGTTTGACCAGGTACTTTTACATGTTTGCAATTATATCAAACAAGTTGTATACCTACAGACACTATTTTAAAAAAAGAAGCCTTTAAGTGTTTTCCCAACTCCTATTAAGTACTAAAATATAATGTCTTTGTGACTTTTGTCCAGTATGAGAAAAACAAGTGTATTTTGGATATATCTGATATATAATAGCAAATATTATGAATTTAATTACTTGATGAAGCTGATAGCAGATACATATATATTGTAGGTTTACCATTTTGATTTGGGCTGTGATTGAAATAAATGTATTGCAAATATCACTCGACATTGCTCAACTTGGCCAAATTCAAGAATCTGTTCCTGTCCCTCCTTTCTCTCCTCCCTCTTATTCTTTTCCACCTCCTCCTTCTAATTTTTTTTTAAACAATACATTAAAATGTAAAAAAACATCCTGGCCCATGTTCTCAGTGGTTAGAGCATCAGCTCATGCCCTGAAGGATCCTGGGTTCCATGCCAGGTCAAGGGCATGTACTTGGGTTGCAGGTTGAATCCCTGGTCCTGTTCAGGGTGCCTGTGGGAGGCAACCCATCGATGTGACTTTCTCACATTGATGTTTCTCTCACTTCTTCTCTTGGCACCACCCCTTCCACACTTTCTAAAATCAATGGAAAAATATCCTCAGGTGAGGATTAACAAAAAATAAAATAAATTAAAAACGTAAAAACCATTCCTAGCTTGCTAACTATACAAACACAAGCCATGGGACACATTTGTCCTGCCAGCATCAGCTGTAGTTTGCTAATCCTGTTAGACCAGCGGTTCTCAACCTGTGGGTCGCGACCCCTTTGGGGGTCGAATGACCCTTTCACAGGGGTCGCCTAAGACCATCAGAAAACACATATATAATTACATATTGTTTTTGTGATTAATCACTATGCTTTAATCATGTTCAATTTGTAACAATGAAATTGGGGGTCACCACAACATGACGAACTGTATTAAAGGGTCGCGGCATTAGAAAGGTTGAGAACCACTGTGTTAGACCATAATTGTTTCAATTAAACCTCAATTCCTTCCTCCATAATAACTTTACTGATACTTAGATGGTGAAGCTAATACTACCTATTATTTTCATAGAATAAATAATTTCTCATATTTTAGGTGTGCAGGAAAATATTTTCAACAGTTATAAGTCATGACTATGCCCAGAGAAATTTAATTGAAATGTTCCTTTATCATTTACCACATGTAACATTCTTAAGTTACTTTTCAGTTATTTAAGAATCCTATGTGTTAATTTGACCATTCTAGATAGAGTTTACTTACTGTATTCACAGACAAGATCATTATGAACTATATTAGTTTCTAATATTTGATCCTCTACTTCACACAGTGTACGCTGCTGGAAATATTAGAATATATATGCTTTTAATGAGTTCACAGACTAGTAGGAAGGACAGACAGGTAAATAATTAAAATATTTCAACTAAATAATTTAAAATTTGAGTAGGACTTGGATGCATTTTAAGATGCCAGGTACATGAAGCAGAAACATACACTTATCTATGGTCAGGGAAGAGTGGGACATATGTGAGACTTGTCAGTGTATAAATGGGCTGAAAATTTACAGACCCCAGACCCTCAAGAAGATCATGGACAAAGAGAAGACTGGCTGGAGAAACAGCAGTATTAGCAGTAAATGGAAATGAAGGAAGTGGTAAAAAGGAAACCAACTTAGGCAAGAAAGGATTACCAAAAAGGCATGGTCAGCAAGTTCACAGACTTCAGGGAGCTCAGCTAAGACAAAGCTGAAAAACAGCATCAGAGTTTGCCAGTTGGAAGGCATATAGTGAGAAGACTCTGGGAACTAGTGAGTGTTAACTCTGAAGAATTGCATTACAGTAGTGATTTTCACAAGAAAATCAGCTAGGGAGCATTTTCCAAAATTGAAGTACCACTTTCCCAAAGGAAATGTCAAATTGCAACATGGCAGAGAAACTGCATTTTTTTAAAGTAAGCTTTCTGTTGTTTTGATACTTGCCTCCCTCACAGGTTGGCAATTGATGGAAAGTGAAGAACTTGAGAAAGCAAGTATATTTTATTTTGAAATAACCATGCATTTGTTAGAAAGAAAAGAGATAAAATCATAATGAAAGGGAAAAGTGAGGTTTAGGAAGGGCTTGATTTGTTGCTGTTTAGGATAAGAAAGATTGGAGAAAGTTACAGACCAAGAACTAGTAATAGAACAGAAGCTAAGGATGAGTGATCAAGAGGATGTCTCAATGCCTTGCCATGTCCCTGATGAGAAAGGATAGAATGCAGAATAAAGGCAGAAGGGCAAGTGCTGAGGTATTGACACATGAGAAACAGTTTGCTAAGCAAGCAAATTTGCACAAAAAGCTGCTATACAACTTCAATATAGGCACACCTCAGAGATAATTGTGGGTTTGGTTCCAGACCACCACAATAAAGGGATTCATAATCTTAATGCTGGTGGAGGGTTTTGCCTTCAGTTTGTAAAATACATAACACCCGTGAAGTGCAATAATGCAAAATGCAATAAAACGAGGTATGTCTGTAGCAATTTCCTCCACTTTAAGTTATATCTATATTTGAGGAAGGAAAATAAAGGATAAGGTGAAGGGGACAAAAATCTGATTACAGGGTGGTCTGTGTAATGGATTTCTACCCATTTCTTCCCACTGGAGTACAGCATCTTAGGAACACAAGGGGAAAGAGGAACTATTGGTTTCATTTGAAAGATTATGCATAGAAGAGGCACTGATGAAGTGACAGCCTGGATGCCAATAACAAAATTAACAGCTCATATGCATAATCTAAATATTTTATTAACTAAATGAAGGCAAAGCTGTGAGTTCTGACACAGCAGGCTTGCTGACAAGTATGGCACTCTGGGTGTGTATACAGATAGGTGCTGACAGATCTTTTCCAACCAAAGGAAATACTTAGAATAAACGGTTCATCATTTGGTTTGTCTTGTAGCTATCTGAGAGATCTCAGAAAATTTATGAAAGTGGTAAAATGGTAAGTGTTAAAATTTAATAATATTCCTATTAAAGGAAATTTTTTATCCTGAGGGAAAAGAACTCCCTTTAAATAATACTCCAAGATCTAGAATATATTTAAAATGTGAATTTTGCCTATCCAGTGTTAATTCACTTGAGAAAGTGAGACATATGGCTTTGTGTTATCTACAAGGTTATTCATGGGGAAGACAGATCACTAATAGAATATTCAAGAATGTAAAAGTGCCATCAAGAGTCTGATCAATCACCTTATAGGTATACTAGAGGCCCAACGCATGAATTCATGTACCAATGGGGTCCCTTGGCCTGACCTGCGGGATCAGGCCTAAACCAGCTCTCTGACATCCCTGAGGGGTCCCGGATAGTGAGAGGGTGCAGACCAGGCCGAGGTACCCCACTGGCGCACGATCAGGGCCAGGGAGGGACGGGGGATGTTGGCCAGCCGGGGAGAGACCATGGGAGGGCTCCAGGGTATGTCCAGCCCATCTCGCTCAGTCCGGATCAGCTGGACCCCAGCAGCAACCTAACCTACCAGTTGGAGAGTCTGCCCTCTGGTGGTCAGTGCACATCATAGCAAGTGGTCGAGTGATCTTACCATATCATTAGCATATTACACTTTGATTGGTTGAATGGACAATCAGACACTTAGCATATTAGGCTTTTATTATATAGGATGATTCTTACAGAATGGGATTATTAGGAAGAACACAAGAAAAGGACCCAGAACTGATATAGGCCATATTACATATTGACTGTTCAAAGCTCCCAAACTGCAATCTAACAGACTATTTCAAGGGAGAGATGTTCTACTTACTTCAAAACATTAACTCATGTTTCCAGCCAAGTGGCAGCACTGAACCGGCTTGTGATTATGGCATTCAACATTCTGTGTGCCATTTAAGTACCTTCAGCATCAATTTTGCAGCTGGCAAACTACTGCTATTTATGTTTTCACTGCATTTGAAATAATCTAGAAGTTATTTTACTTCCATTAGACATTAAGAAAAGAACCAAATGTAAAATCATTACTTTGCCAATTTGCTGCGAAACCCAAAGGAAATTTCTCAAATGTATCATTTATTGAGTGTAAAAGTGAAAAACAAAAGCAGTTGTTGAAACTTGTTTACAACATTTTTTGGTCAGGTAGATTTATCAAAAGCATATTAAGTATTTTGAGACTTTTCCCCATTTATTGTGTTATAAAAATAGCTGATTGAATATATCCTATATGCCAAGTATTATTAGCAATGTCATATTTCTTCTCATCTTAAAAACCCAACAAGTTAAGTATGATTCTTGTTTTACATATAGGGAAACTAAGGCTGCAATTCATTAAGTTACATAACTAATGAGTGACAGCCAAAATTCCAATACAGGTACTTCTGAAATCAAAGCCAAAGCCCTTACATTCTCAAGTGAGTCCCTTTAGGGATTCAGTTACACATTTTTTAATATATATTTTATTGATTTTTTACAGAGAGGAAGGGAGAGGGATAGAGAATTAGAAACACCGATGAGAGAGAAACATAGATCAGCTGCCTCCTGCACACCCCCTACTGGGTATGTGCCCGCAACTAAGGTACATGCCCTTGACCGGATTTGAACCTTGGTACCCTTTAGTCCACAGGCCAACGCTCTATCCACTGAGCCAAACCGGCCAGGATAGTTACACATTTTTAAAAGGCTTGAGATAATTTATGCTATTACATAAATAAAATAGCATTATAAGATTAGAGCTTGGATTCGTTAACTAAATTCCTAAATTTTCTTACCTTCTAATGTGATAGCTATGACAAAGCACATGTGAAACTTTAGTGCTCTAGTGATCAGTATAATCCTAAGCTTCTTAAGGCACTCATTGAAGTACTGAATCAATTTTGTTTTCCTCTTTTCTGCTTGGACTGATCATTGTTGGAGGACTATTTAGTCCCATACAGATTTGACCCACTACACAATTTTACTGTTAAGTATTATCAGGATCCTGAATGTTACTTGCCTTCCTTTTATGCATCTTCTTTAGTATTATTCAGGGCCCTAAACACTTTTTAAGATGGACTTTTACTTGAAGCCTTCCACCCTGCACCTTTCCACATTGATTCCATCACTGATCACATGTTCCAAGCTCCATCTTTTATCTTCTCTTCATTTCTGTAGCCGTTTCTCTCTCTTTTCATATACTTACAGATCTATGGATAGGGCTATCAATATCTGCACATACATTGATATATATATATCTGTGTCTACATCTGTATCTACAGAAGCTGTCTCTTCCTTCTTTTCACTGGTAGACAAGATAGCTTACTCTTCATGATTTAAGTTAACCTGCCTTTCTTGAGTGCTGAAGCACCTGAGTGCCCGACAGTACTTATATTCTCCCCTGTCATCAATTCAGTATGTTCCTCGTCACTGAATTCTTTTATCTCAGTTTACACATAGCTGCAGGTATGGTAGCAAGCAGAATGATGGCCTCCTAAAATGTCCATAGCCTAATCTTAGTACCTGTGAGAATTACTTTCCATGGCAAAAGGAATTCTGCAGATGCAATTAAGGACCTGAAGATGGGAAATTTATCCTGGATCTTCTAGGTGAGGCCAATTGAAGCATAAGGCCCATGAAAGTGGAAGAGAGAGGCAGAAGAAGAAGGTCAGAGAAGAAAATGACATCAGAAGCAAGGTCAGAATGATGCCACGTGAGAAGGACCTGACTTGCCTTTGTTAGCTTTGAAGATGGTGAAAAAGGGTCACAAGCCCAAGAATGCTGGTGGCCTCTAAAAGCTGGAAAAGGCAAGGGAATGAATCCTTCCCTAAGCCCACAGTAAGGAATAGCCCTGCTGGCAACTTGTTTTAGCCCCATGAGACTATATTAGACTTCTGACCTACAGAACTGTGCTATTTTAAGTCAATAAGCTTGTGAAAATGTATAGCAGCATTAGAAAACTAGCACAGACTCTATCTTAAGAGCATACTTATGGATGCTAAATCCTAAAGAAATTATCTTATTTCCCTAATTCCTTCTATATTTAAGAGCCTCAAATTTGTAATCTATACCTACTACTTCCATTAATTCTTTACCTACTCCAAAGCTTCTTAATAACGTGAACTTTTTATTCTTACGAATTTTACTAAACATTTTCTCTTAGGGGACCTTAGAAGGCATTTATCTTACCAAACCCGATGGAAATTTCTCTCTCTTTACTTCTTTGACATCTTCAGTGTCTTTGATCTTTCCTCTTACATTTGAAAATTACTTTCTTTCCTTGGTTTCTCTGATCTTGAACAGGCTCCTGGTTTTTTCCCTAGCTTATTGAACCAAAGACTATTTAGATAATTCAACACAGGTACAGCCACCTTGGCTGTGCCTCAAAAAAAGTCAACATCCTCTGGGAGAATTTGAGATCAGATGTTTCCTGATTCTCTTTCTAAGCACTGCTTCACTCTTTAGCAGATTAAGAAATGCTCTTTAACCTCGGTCCCCAAGCACTTTGCTCTTCTGGCATCTAACCTTCTCAGGTGCTTCCCATTCGCCTTCAGACTGTGGAACTAGGGAGACTACAATGAGTGACAATCTGAGAATTTAAAGGTAGTTTCTTAAATTAGTTTTGCCTTTCTTCTAAAAGAGCTCAACCAACTAGATTATATATAAGAAGGAAATTTTACTGATTTTGCTCATCTTATGTGTCAAATTAAACTACTTTTGAAGATTGTAACAAGCAGGGTAATTTCAAACAGCATTAAGGGTTCTGAGTAATCTACAGATTAGATAATGATTCCTGAGTCTTGGAATTACCATTCAGTCATAGTGGATTTGGTCAAAAGTTTATAGTCAGTAAGAAAATAGTGTTTCTAAATGTTATAAAGCAATGGGAAACATGTTAGTCATTTAATGCCAAGCAAAACAATAAGTGTTGAAAATGTATGATTATAGATATGTGAAATAAACCTAAAGATGCAAAAAATTAACCGAAATATTAGCAATAGTTGTGTTTCAATCTATGGTTTTCTTTAGTATTTATGCATTACTGTGTTATTATAAAAAGGAAAGACAGATTTTAAAACACAAGCACAATTTAAATGCAATCTTCCATCAGGTAACTTGCTTTCAGCTGGACAACTATGGCACTCCTTTTCTATGGCTCCTGATGTGCCACTCATTTTGTTCCACAAGTTATACTAAGAGGGAATTTTAAACACATTGCATAGCTATCCCCATGCTACTTATTCTTTAGAAAGCAAGGTACATGTTGAATTGAATTATTTTTTAAGTCATTCAGACTAGTTTTATGTCCTTTTTAGGATATGCTGTGTACACTTGAATAAATAAGTAGCCAATTAATGAGATTTTTTAATGCTTCAAACAACAATAAAATATCACCAATATATAATAACTAAAGAAAATCTGCCATTTTGTCCTCTGCAGTAAGAAATGCATGCTGAAATATTAATATTTTTAAAGACCAGCATTTAAACATCTAACAACTCACTAAATTATCTCTACACAAGTGAAAACAAGTTGCAAGAAGTGAATGTGAAAGAAATGTATCTTCCAGAAAGAAAGCCCCCCATCACCACTGATATAACATGGTGAATGTATGCTAAATAGTAATGACAGATGCAGGCACTTCCTAAAATAATACAAAATGAGAATTTCAGGGAAGCATAATTTAATTTGCATCCTGGGGGTATATTTTTATTTTCTTGTCAAAGAATTTACATTCATAACTGGCTATGCACGATTACAATAAAGAGAGGTTTAGGATGTTTTGTTTGTGTTGCTTTTTTTGTTTTGTTTTTTAACCAGAAAGCATAGAACAGTAACTTCAGAGTGCTGACCATAGAAGTAAATCATCTGAAATGTTACCTTTGCCATGCTAGCAACATAAATAGTCTGATTTGCAAGTTCCTAGGGTTTTCTGGATTACAATGGTACTAATGTTTTGAACCATAGGTCCCCATTGGCTCACACCTTTTCAAATCAATGGCTTTGTAGTCACTACCAATTTCTCCCTTGCCACATAAATACTTGCACATATTGAAACAATGAGACTCTGGGCTTACCCATAGCCCTTCCTAATCTTTCTTTTTTGTTCTGCTTCTGTTCTCTAGTTGAATGAGAAAGGGGAAGATTTTTTACCGTGAATTTTTGGCTCCTTTGCCTTTGAAAAGATTATTTTCCTTCTGTCTTCATTTTAATATAGTTTGTTAACTGAATGTTACTTATATTTCCTTTGAAATTGCCTTTTCAATTTATTACATTGCTGTGTGTTGATTTCCTTCTCAAGTTTGCATGCAGCTAAACATGGTCTACACATTTTCTGGCAGAGGAGTAGATTGCAGTATTGTCCAAGCTTAATCCTTCATCATTTATTATAACTGATACATTGACACCTTCAATTAAATCCTCCCAAGTGTAACATATTGTTCATAATCCTCTGTAGCTGCACTGTCCAGTGTTGTAGCCATTAGCCACATGTGGCTATTTACATTTAAATGTAAATGAATTACATTTAAATAGAACTTACAATGTAGTTTATCAGCATACTTGCCACATTTCAAGAGCTTAATCACCACATGTAACTAGTGGCTATGACATTAGATGTCACAAATATTACAGAACATTTTCACCATCTCATAAAGTTCTACTGAACAACACTACTTTAGAGGAAGTCTCAGAGACTGAGGAACTAGAAATCTAACCTGGCCTTCTTGAAATGCAAGGAGCCAGAGGTTTATTTGTTCCAAACTACATCAGATAGAATGTGCTGACCATGCATTTAGATGGAAAACTAAATTAACTTCTTAGGATTTGTTTACCAATAAGACCACATTACACAAAAGGAAAAACAAAATATCCAAGCGATGATGTATTTATGCTCCCTGTTCCTGAGAAAAACTCTACCTGATTTTTTTTTTTTAATTCTTGGTACAAGTTAAGCTTGTTCAGCCCTAAATTTATCACACACGCATGCTATGTGCAAGTTGCTGATATGTGCATTTTGTTGCTTGGGGGAAAAGATGAAAAAAAAATCTCAAAATCCAAGATGGTGGCAGACTAAGTGGATGTTACACTCACCTCCTCCCAGGACCAAACTGGAATGACAATGAAAATATAGGACAATCAACCAGAAGAACCAATTGAAGACTGCCTGAACAGAAGCCTTATAACCAATGATTTACAGAAGAAGCCACATTGACACTGGTAGGAAGAGTGGAGACACGAAAAGGGCTCGCCCTGCTCCCACTGGTGGCAACAGAGACTCCAGAGGGATATCTCAGGTGTGCCTAGAGCACCAGAACTGGAAAGAGGCCCCACATAACATCTGGCTGTGAAAACCTGAGAGGATTCTATCTGCAAGGGAGAGATAGGAGTCTGCAGGAGATACTGGCATACTCCTAAAGGGCCAATGTGCCAGCCACTGACCCTGGGCTCCAACAGAGGTAGGGTGAAGCAGACTTGAGTTGGGTGAAGAGACACTGGGGTTTATAGCTCTGGGGAGAGAGTTGAGGGGGACAGCTGCCTGGATCCTTGTGCTGAGTCACACTCTTGTACTGCAAACACCATCTTTCTTGGATAGAGCACTCCCCTCTGTCAGGGCAAGCCTGACAGGATTGAGCCGGGCTGAGGCAGGGAGGTGGGAATTGAGAAAAGAAAGAAAGACAGGAAAGCGGGGGCGGGAGGACCCCAGTTCTCTTGATGAACTGAAGCAAATTTATTAGCTATACAATCCTATTTATACACAACACACTGAATAGGAGGTCTGTCAAGAGGAATGTATTCTTTGTTCCTCTTAATCTCTAAGGGAGAGACATAGCAGAAGGACAAGTTCTCAGTACAGCATATCTCAGTAAATAGTTACAGACTTCTTGGTAAGCTATGAAAGGCTGTTCTCATTCTACAAATGTTGCTCTCATTCTACTGATAACCGCCATCCAAACAAGTCTGGGAAAACTGTGTGGGTAAGGGTCCCAGCCTTGCTAGCCCCTGCAGGTGCAAGGACCTTGCCAGCTTACATCTGGCCCCCAACACCCCTCCTTAGCATCAGCCTGGGGAATGCAATTGCCCCACCCTCTGAACTCCCTATACCCCAACCCTGTGGAGTCCAAGCCCTCATGAGGAGGCAACTGCTTAGTATAGGTTGTGGAGATCTGAGCAGACTCAAGAGGTGTCAAGGACTGAGTGGCATACCTTGGGGTGAGGGCCATACTCCCCACTTTCCTATAAAACTGACTAGCACCTTCCCCTCATGGGAGATTCTCTAGGCCCACTCTCCAGGCCCCAGGTGGCCCCATCTGCTCAACTTCTGGTGGACCCACCTGATGAGTTCTAGGCAGAATCTTGGACAGACTGAGTTGTATGGCTCTGGGATGGGGGCCACTCCCCCCACCTTCCCCAAGCCTAACTGGCACTTCTCCCTCATGGGAGATCAGCTAGCACCATCCTCCTAATTCCGGAGGGTCCCGTACTGCTGAGATCAGGCTATTAACAGAATCTGGGATGGACTTTGTTGTGTGGCTCTAAAACAGGGTCTATTTTTCCCTCATGTCTGACTAGTGCAGGACCCTTCCATCACACAGCCAAATCTTGGTCTCTCTGGGCTGACAGACTCTGCTGGCCTCACCCTGACAACTCCCTGAGACCCTGCCCCAAACCACAAAAGTTTGGGAGTACCTGGTGAATGGTAGCTAGATTTGGTATACCCTGACAAATTTGTTGAGCGGCCTCATACCCAGCACTGGCACTGAGTTTAAACCTGCATCAATATGGTGAACACCACTCACCCCTACCTGGTGATTCACTGAGAACCTACTTTATGAAACTCAAATACTGTCAGAGGCTCTTTTACTGAATGAGCTTTTCAGGCAGCCAGCAGGTGGAGGAAGGTAGAGGCAAATCTGAGGTTGCTTTGGGACATTAACTAATCCACCCCTAGGCTTGGTGGTGGTAAAAGTGGCCTTGATGCACAGCTAGGTCCCTCCCAGGCATACTCAGGGCTAGCAGAGAAAGCCACAAACTATGGATCACTTTGTAGCTCCAAACAGGTTGCCCAGGGCCAGTCACAGGCAGAATTTGACATTGGCCTCACAGAAGTCTAGAATCCCTCACAGAAGTCTAGAACCAACACACCAAGTAACTGGTTTCAGATAACATTAGAGCAGGATCCAATTAACTTCACAAGTGGCATAGCCAAGGTGATATTTTTGTGGACACCAAACCCTGCTGAGGAAAATTCTGCTTTGTGTAGTTAGTACCTGCACAGCAGCTTGCATGTCAAGGTCAGGGTTGAGCCTCATAATTAGCCATTTTGAGGGCTGATCCCAGGCACTAGGGGGCCAGTAGCAATCAAGACTAAATTAAAACAGAAGGGCCCATATAACCCAAACAATGGACATTTCTAGAGCACCCATGTCAGCTGATCAAGGAGACTGCACCGCTGGGTCCCACAGAACACCTACTATGTAAGGCCACTCTATCAAGACTGGACGTAATAGCATATCTACCTAATATATAGAAACAAACACAAAGAATCAGTCAAATAGGGAGACAAAGAATCATGTCCCCCCACCCCCCCCAAAAAAAAAAATAGGAGGAGAGCTAAATGAAATGGAGGCAAGCAATTTACCAGATATAGATTAAAAAAATGGTTATAAGGATTCTCAAGGAACTTAGTGAGAACTTCAACAAAAAAATAACAAGATTAAAAAGGATATGGAAACCATAAAAATGAAGCAATCAGAAATGAAGAATGCAATACCTAAAGGAAGAATACACTACAAGGAATAATCAGTAGGGTGGATGACAGAGAGGATGGAATCAGCAAATGGAAGACAAGGTAGCAACAAACATGCAATCAGAGCAGTAAAGTGAAAAAAGAATTTAAAAAGGATAGTTTAAGGTATCTTTGGTACAACATGAAGCGTAACATTAGCTGCATCATAGAGGTACTAGGAGGAGAACAAAGAGAGCAAAGGATCTAGAAACTATTTGAAGAAAAACCTACTTGAAAACTTCCCTAACCTGATGAAGAAAAAACATGCTCAAGTCCAGGAAGTGTAGAGGTCACAAATAAGATGATCCCAAAGGGGTCCACACCAAGACACATCAGAAACTTTGCAGGCCAGAAGGGATTGGCAAAAAATATTCAAAGTGATGAAAAGCAAAGACCTACAACTAAGATTACTACCCAGCAAAGCTTTGTCTTAAAATCAAAGGACAGATGAAGAACTTCCTAGATAAGAAAAAGTTAAACAAGTCCAACACCAAACCATATTATATGAAAATTAATGGGTCTTCTTTAAGAAAAAGAAAAAAAGAAAAAAATCTTGAACAATAAAGACAATAGATATCTATCAACAATGAATCTAAAAAATAAAATAAATAAACAAGTGAAACAGACTCATAGATACAAAGAGCATTTTGATGGTTGCTAGATAGGAGGGGGTTTAAGGATGGGTGAAAAAATATAAAGGGATTATGAAGTACAAATTGGTTGTTACAGAATAGTCATGGAAATGTAGGTATAGCGTAGATAATAAAAGCACAATATGTAAATCAAACAAAAGACAGAACAGTAGAACAACCATCCAGATGACCTTCTGGACGACCATGCTATGACACCCACTTGCACCAGGCCAGCCAAGGCAGGTGTGATGTGATTGGTTGGGTGCCTGACCATCACCCAGTGATTGCCCCAAAGAGGGAGGCCCAGGCTACCTGGCCAGTGGTGCTGCAGTGAGTATCCTGGGTCTTCCTCTGCGGGGGCAATCCATTGTGGAGCCCTGCTGGGTGGGCAGGGCCTACCTCTTTGGAGTGATCGAAAGCAGGGCTCTGGTACTGTTAGAGGGCTCAGGCCAGGCTGAGGGACCCCCCTCCCCGGAGTGCACAAATTTTGTGTGCCAGGACTCTAGTAGTCAATAATATTCTAACAACTATACTTGGCGTCAGATGGATGCAAAATTTGTGTGGATTACCACTTAGTAAGTTATCTAATGTCTAATCACTGGGGTGTACACCTAAAACTAATATAATAATGTATGTCAACTATAATTGAAAAAAATAAAAATGTTTTAAAAATAGGAGAAAAAAAACTACTTCATTCAGCAAGGCTATCATTTAAAACTGAAGGATAAATAATAAGCTCTCCAGACAAGAACTATCTAACAAAGTTTTTTTAACATCATACCAATATTGCAAGAAATGTTAAAGTGACAGCTTTAAAAAGAAGAAGAAATTAAAAAACAAAACAAAGGAACATAGTTAAAAGACTAAAATGCAATAAATATATACCCATCAATACTCACTTTAAATGTAAATGGCTTAAATCAGGGGTCCTCAAACTTTTTAAACAGGGGGCCAGTTCACTGTCCCTCAGACTGTTGGAGGGCCAGACTATAGTTTAAAAAAAAACTATGAATAAATTCCTATGCACACTGCACATATCTTATTTTGAAGTAAAAAAACAAAACTTCAAAAAAAAAAAAAAGCTCTCCTAACTTCAAAAAAAAGGCCCTACTAACTGCAAAAAAAAAAAACATAGACCTCTTAACTTCAAAAAAAATAAATCCTAACTTGTTCTTACCTCAATCCTCAAGCAGCAGCAGGCTCTGCACAGGCAAGCTCGTGACTCCTCCGATCACACCCAAGACTGAGAGGAGGAGTCGAGAGACAGAGAGAAGGAGGGGAGACAGAGAGTGCCACACACATTCCACACATGCGCACTGCAGGCCCAGGATGAGTCGGCTGCTAAGCAACAGGCAGCGGTGGCAAAAACACCCGGCAGGCTGGATAAATGTTTTTGGCGGGCCACATGTGGCCCGCGGGCTGAAGTTTGAAGACCCCTGGCTCCAATAAAAAGACATAGGATAGCTTAATGGATAAGGAAACAAGACCCACATATATGCTGTCTACAAGAGACCCACCTCAGGTCCAGCTTATAATAAAAGATACACACACACACTAAAAATAGAGGAATGGAAAAATACATTTCATGCAAATGGAAAGGTAAAAAACAGCTGGGGTAGCATACTTATATCTGCCAAAATAGACTTTAAAACAAAGACTACAGTAAGAAACAAAGAAGGACACTACATAATGCTAAAGGCAGAAATCCAACTGGAGACTATAACCCTTATAAACATATATGCACCCAATACAGTGCCACAAATATATATAAAGTAAATCTGATTAATGTAGAGGGAGATTTTGAAAGTAATACAATCTTAGCAGATAATTCTAACACCTGTTTGACGTGAGTGTATAGATATTCCAGACAGAAAACCAATAAGTAAACAGAAGCTTTAAATGTCACACTATATCAGATGGATTTAATTGATATCTTCAGAGCAATTCACCACAAAGCAGCAGAATATACCATTTTTTCAAGTACACTGGAACATTTTTCAGGATAGATCACATGTTAGGCCACAAAACAAGTTTCAATAAATTTAAGGAGATTGAAATCATATCAAGCATCCTCTCTGACCATAATGGTATGGACTTAGAAATAACTCACACACAAAAAAAGCAAAAAAAAAAAAAAAAAAAAAAAAAAACCAAAAGTCACACAGAGACATGGAAGCTAAATAACTTCCATGTTACTAACATGTTAAAACTAACATGTTAGTTTTAACATGTTAGTTTAGTAACTAACATGTTACTACACAATGAATGGGTTAACAATGAGATCAAGGAAGAAATCAAAAGCTAGCTTAAAACAAATAAAATGAGAATACAGTGACCCCAAATCTATGAGACACAGTAAATACAATCCTAAGAGGGAAATTCATAGCATTACAGATCCACCTCATCAAGAAACAAGAAAAATCTCAAATAAACAATCTAACTTTACAGTTAAAGGAACCACAGAAAGAATAATAAACAAAGCTCAATGTGAGTAGGAAAAATGAAATAATAAAGATTAGAACAGAAATAAATGAAATAGAGTAAAAAATATACAAAACATCAATGAAACCAAGAGCTGGTTTTTTAAAAAGATAAATGAGTTGACAAACCTTTAACAAACTCATCAAGGAAAGAGAGAGACAGAATCAAATAAATAAAGTCAGAAATTAAAATCACAATGAGATATCATATCATACTTGTCAGAATGGCTATTATCAATAAATCAACAAGCAATGTGTTAGTGAGGATTCAAAGGAAAGGTAACCATAGTAAAAATGCCAATTGATGCAGCCACTATGGAAAACAGTATGGTGTTTCCACAAAAAATTAAAAATGGAACTGCCTTAGGACCTGGCGATTACACTTCTGGGAATGCATTTGAATAAATCCAAAATTCTAATTAGAAATAATATATGTACCCCGATGTTCATTACAGCATCTACAATAATAAAAGAGAAAAATGGTAATTGGCATACGGCACTACCCTTTTCATTGGCTAATCAGGGCTATATGCAAATTAACTGCCAACTAAGATGGCAGTTAACTGCAAACAAAGATGGTGGCTAATTTGCATATGTAGGCACAATGCAGGGAGGCAAAAGGGAAAGCAGGAAGAAGCCCCCTGCCACTGACAGTGATCGGAAACCCAGGGGGGAGCTAAGAGCTGGGGGGCAGGGCAAAAGCGGCCCTGGGGCCGCTTTTGCCCTGCCCCCCAGCCATGATCGGGGAATCAGGCGCCTTTGCCTCCCTGACCAGTGATAGCAGGAAGTAGGGGTGGAGCCAGTGATGGGAGCTGGGCATGGTCGAAGCTGGCAGTCCCGGGAGCTAGGGGTCCCTTGCCTGGGCCTAAAGCGGAGCCCACAATCGCGGGGCCACTGCAGCTGCGGGTCCCCGCTGCCCGAGCCGGACGCCTCAGCCAGAGGCATTCTGCAGGGGCAGGGGCGGAGCCTGCAACCGCAGGGAGCTGGGGTTCCCCTGCCCAGGCCTAATGCTTCCGCCAGAGGTGTTAGGCCTGGGCAGGGGCAGAGCGGGAGATCGCGGCGTTGCTGCTGCTGCGGGTCCCCTCTGCCCGGGCCAGGCGCCTCGGCCAGAGGCATTAGGCCTGGGCAGGGGCAGAGTGGGAGATCGCGGGGAGCTGGGGGTCCCCTGCCCAGGCCTGACACCTCTGCTGGAGGCCTCAGGCCTGGTCAAGGGGCCGATCCGGTGATTGGTGATTGGAGGGTGATGAGGGTCAACTCCTCTGGCCAAGGCATCAGGCCTGGGTGGGGGCCGGAGCCAGGGATTGGAGGGATATGATGGTCCCCTTGCCCAGGCCTGAAGTCTGGGTCAGAGGCGTCAGGCTTGGGCTGGGGGTGGAGCAAGCGATCAGAGGGAGATGGGGGTCCCCTGCCCAGGCATGATTCCTGGGCCAGAGGCCTCAGGCCTGGGCGGGGGTCAGAGCCAGTGATTAGGGGGAGATGGGGGTCCCCTGTCCAAGCCTGACACCTCTGGTGGAGGCGTCAGGCCTGGGCAAGGGGCCGATCAGGTGATCGGAGGGTGATGGGGGTCTACACCTCTGGCCGAGGCATCAGGCCTGGGCAAGGGGCAGAGCCAGCAATAGGAGGTGTCTGGGGGTCCCCTGCCCAGGCCTGACGCCTGGGCCAGAGGCATCAGGCCTGGGCTGGGGGCAGAACCAGTGATGGGGGGAAATGAGGGTCCCCTGCCAAGGCCTGACGCCTCTGTCAGAGGCGTCAGGCCTGGGCAAGGGGCCAATCCTGCGATTGGAAGGTGATGGGGGTCAACGCCTGAGGGCTCCCAGTATGTGAGAGGGGGAAGGCTGGGCTGAGGGACACTCCCCCCCGCCACACACACACCCAGTGCACGAATTTCGAGCACCGGACCCCTAGTTATTTATAATAGCCAAGATTTGGAAGCAATCCAAGTTCTCATCAATATATGAGTGGATTAAAAAGCTATGCTACACCCTGGTGGTATGGCTCAGTTGGTTGTAGCATCATCTCATACCCCAAAATGTGGTGGGTTCAATTCCTGATTAGGAAAGAAGAAGAAGAAGAAGAAGAAGAAGAAGAAGAAGAAGAAGAAGAAGAAGAAGAAGAAGAAGAAGAAGAAAGGACGGAGTGGAGAGGAGAGGGGAGGGGAGGGAGGAGAGGAGGAGGGAAGAAGAAAAGAAGAAGAAGAAGAAGCAGAAGAAGAAGAAGAAGAAGAAAGAGATAAAGAAGGAAAAGGGGAGGAGGGGGAGGAGGAGGAGGAAAGAGGAAGGAAGAGGATGATGGCGAGGAGGATGAAGGAGGATAGTGAGGCGGAGTACTGAGAAGAGAAAGAAGAAAAAACTAACGCGAAAATGGAAAGAAGAAGAAAACATCACCACTGTGGAACAGTTATACAACAGAATACTACGCAAAGGCAGGAAAGAAGAAAATCTTAACTTTTGGGAAAGAATGGGTAAACCTGGTGATTATTATGCTAAGTGAAATAAGCCAGTCAGAGAAAGACAAATACCACATGATTTCAATTAGATGCTAAATCTAATACACAAAAGAAACAAACAAAATAGAAAGAGGCTCAGTGATACAGAAAACAGTCTGACAGCTGTTAGAAGGAAGGGGCATTGGGAGTCTGGGTGAAAAAGGTGGTGGGATTAAGAAAAAAAAGAAGAAAGAAAGAAAGAAAGAAGAAAGAAAGAAAGAAAGAAAGAAAGAAAGAAAGAAAGAAAGAAAGAAAGAAAGAAAGAAACTCATAGACACATACAACAGTATGGTTTTTACCAGAGGAAAGGGGGTTAGGGGAGGTAGAAGAAGGTAAAGTCAATAAATGGTGATGGAAGTAGGTTTGACTTTAGGTGCTGAACATATAATACAATATACTGACGATGTATTATAGAATTGTACACCTGAAACCTATATAATTTTATTAACCAATGTTGCCCCAATAATGTTTTTAAACCCTCACCCAAGGATATTTTTTCCATTGATTTTTTTTTTTTTTTTTTTTTTTAGAGAGAGAGAGAATGGAAGGGAGGGAGGAGAATTTAGAGAGAGAGAGAGAAACATCAATTTGAGATACATATCAATTGGTTGCCTTCTGCACACTTCCTGACCAGGGCTGGGGATGGAACCACAACCAAGGTATATGCCCTTGACCAGAAATAATATCCAAGATCTTTAGTCCTACAGGCAGATGCTCTAACCACTGAGCAACTGTCCGGGGCATCACCCCAATACATTTTATAAAAATATTTTTAAAGATTTTAGGCACTGAGACTAAAAGAAAAAATAAATGAATTTCCATTAGAGTAAGCAATGCTAGCTGCCACAACAAACAAACCCCATATATAAAAGAAATAAAAGTGCCAGTTTGGCTCAATGGATAGAGCGTCAGCCTGTGGACTGACGGGTCCTGGGTTCAATTTCAGTCAAGAGCACATGCCTGTGGGCATGATTGTGGGCTTGGTCCCCAGTTGGGGGCATACAGGAGGCAGCCATTCAGTGATTCTCTCATCACTGATGTTTCAATCTCTCTCACTCCCTCTCCCTTCTACTTTGAAATCAATAAAAAAAATTAAATTTTAAAAATAATTAAAGTAATTTTTTGTTCAAAAGAGCACAAGTAGCTTCCTTATACCTTGCAGCTGTGCCATCTGGGACATGTGGCCTCTATGGCCATCCCATGGAAGATGAAGGGAGCTATAGAATTATCCTGGGTTCTCTAATGTTCCAGGCCTTTGAGGGGTCTCTCAATTGCACACACATTCTATTAAAACTGAATCATAAGTCCACAGTATACCACAGTAGAGACTGGGAAATCTAGTCTTCTATATCTGAGATGAGGGAATGGTTTACAGTAAACATACACAGCCTGTCATTGAATCTCTGTGAGGGCCAAGGTGACACTAAAACATTTCTCATGGATAACTTCCACATTGAACATATTGCCATTGCTACTAAGCACCAGTGATCCTAGGATTGTTGCATTTCAAGAAACCTGTTGTCAATGCTACCATACCTACAAGAAGATACATTCCCACCCCCTTCTCTGCCCTCTTACATTGCTCTCCTTCAAATCTAGATCCTGTCCCGTTGTGATAAATTGGCCAAAACTAGTTTACATGACTAGATCATAGCTGCTAGAGAATCCGTGGATGTGACTGGTATGACTCTACCTTAGGAAGGCTGAAATTATAATGCGTAAAATTTTCATATATAGATAGCAAGCATGTTCAAAGGCTTAAGTAGTTGCAATGACAAATATTACTAAAAAATTGTTAAAGACAATATTTTCTTATCCCTAAATGATTTAATGTTCATTTCCTGAAAAAGGAGGGGGGGATTGTCTGTTATCCAGCGCAGTACAATTACCAAAATGAGTAGCTAACATCAATGCAATAGCATGATCTGATCCAAAGACCTGATTTTGGTCCCTTCCATTTCCTCAAGCACATTCTTTTATAGGAAAAAAGAAATCCAGTGTCATGTATTGTTAGGTCTCTATAGTCTTCCTTAATCTGTAATGATTCATCAGCCTTTCTATGTGTTTGTGACAAAGACTTTTTGAAGAGTACAGATCAAGTATTTTGTAAAATGTCCCTCAATTTGGGCTATTACGATATTTCCTCATGATTAGAAATAGATTATGCATTATTTGCAGGAATGCCATTGAGTGATATTGTGTTCTTCTCCATGAATATAATCAAGAGGCACACAGTATGTATTTGCTTCATTACTCATGATGTAATCTGCCAATTCTCAGCACTGTAGTTACCATTTTTCCCTTTATTACTAGTATCTTGTGAAGAGATACTCTGAAACGGTGTTAGTATCATGTTATTCTTTAAGTTTTCACCTGTTAATTTCAGAATCCTTGATGACTCTGGCATAAATCAATTTTTATTAAGATAATTGTGAAATGGTGATTTTCTAAAACAATCAATCCAAAATATGAAAAAGCTTCAGTAATTTGTGTCATTCCTGTGCATGTGTCATGCCAATTCTTTCTGCATTGCTCCAGTTGTAGTATATGGACTTGTCATCAAAGCAAGTTCACTAAGAAACATATTTCAAATAGAGAATGGAATTTGTCATCTCAGTCTTTACACAATCTTCATTTCATCAAAAGTTCTTCCAGTCTTTGTGTGCATATATGCATAACATATAGTCTGTGAACATGAAATGTATAAACATTTCACTTAAGAACATACCATAATTTTATAGAATTTTTGATATAATTCAAATATAATGTTCTTAACATTTATTAACATTTATACTTTACTCTGTAGCTCACAAACTGTTCCTCTTTTAGAGTCTTCAAACATCATCCTTTCTTGCTCTGTTGCATGAGCTAGTCCTTGACCATGAAATGACCTCCCCAATCCCTTAGTCTTTATTTCAATGTAAATGATGCTTTAATGAAGCTTAGACTAAATCATGTTCTTCTATGATATGCTTCTCTGTACTTATTTTAATAACTATCACAATTTATAAGTCCATATTTATTTAAATTAACAAAGAAAATGTATGTGTCCTTGACTAGACTGTGCGTTCCTGAGGCCAAGGATTCTGGCACCGAGGACAATATAACACAGTCACACTTCTCAGTGAGCACAGGTGGAATGACTTTGAGCCTGTTTCTGGACATTTCAGTTATTTCTATTTTGTATTGCATGCACTGATAAACATTGTCATCCATATAGCTGACATGATAACACAATTTAAAACTTTAATTATATTAATTGTAATGGGCCAAAGATACATTTACTTTATTTTAACACAAGTGCAATTTTGAATTTGCAGTTCAGACTTCCTATTGAATGATAAGAATTTACTTAAGTGACCATTACATAATTTAAATACTTTGTGAAACCTCACAAACCATTTTACCATCTCCATACTACAGCTTCTGAAATATTTGAGCCTGTTATTCATTGATTATAAAAAAACATTCTGGACTTCAATAGTCACACCTGAATGACTTCTCAGCAGCATTGACCTATTCCATCCTCCCTTTTATCTTGCACAAAACCTCTTCTAATAGGTTGATCCAAATAAACTTTCCCTTAGATTAACTAATTAAAGATTCTTGTTCTTTCTACTCTTAATTGCCAATTTATCAGAAATCATCATTTAGTTTACCAGAAATATTTCATCTCTTATCAAACTGTCATTTGATTCTAGATTCTAGAACCTTGTTTGTTACATCCTCAAATTGAAGACACCTAGAGAGATTCTCTCAGGAGATCTCTTTATATTTAAACTTCTTCACAGCTATTTATGTCTTACAGATGTGGTGACAACTGTGACACAGACAAATCAAGGAACCCTGCTTAATATGACTAGGAAACCCCACTCTCTTATCCCCTATTTCTCTTTAGCGGCCCCAAAATAACAGCTTTCTAAATCTACTCCTCATTGAAATTGGCCTTCAGTGCTTAGTGCCGTGCCCTTCAATATTTTCACTCCATGTATTTTTTTTATTTTTTGCAAATCCTCTTAGGGAATACCATTTCTCTTAGGACACCTCCTAAACTGTGTGCCATAACTAGCATTTTTAAAGCCAAAAGCCTTAAAGGACAAAGCACCTAGCTTTTACATTTGTATGTTGAACCTCCTAATTAAAGATGTATCTACAACAATTTCTCTGCTAGTATTTTTCATGTGCAATTTCTTTGTAATAAAGATGACATATGTAACCAGTGCTTGCTCCTTCTCTAATCTCTTATGAATAAACAATAAAGAATTTACTCAGCTTCAAGTTTTACATTTCAACTATTTTCTTCCCAATGCTATCCAGGGCAATCAAAATACAGGCTTAATTTTTAAAAATGGCCACAACCTATTTCCTTGACTTGTTATGATCACTGCAACTATGTTAGATGAAGGAAGTTACTTTGAAGAGAAGCGATTTTCTACTTAATCCCTGTGTGGTTACAGTATCAATGGAGGAAGCATTAACATAAATTTTCCTACTTAATGATATGAATTAACTTAAGTCATAATTACATGAATAAAATATCTTGTAAACCTTTTCACACACCATTCTACTATCTCTACACTACGTTCTGGTATTCACTGATTATGAAAAAAGACTTCAAATATTTTATGTTAATTTAATGTGTCATTTAGTCCCATTGATTAAGATTTTCTTAGTTAATATTTCTTCAAATCCATATCACTGAAAGGTTAAATCCAGTTTTATCAATATTTAAATGCATGCCTTACCTCAATTTTATTATACCAGTGGGATTGGTTCTTACATACAGTTATCATGAATGTTTAAATGATCTTAATTTATATGATTGCTCTAAATAGCAATATCTGCAGATTATCTATGTGGTTAATTTGCATTTTTATATCTGTTTCAAGCTGGGAAGATGATGTGGTATTTCTCTTCACAATTACACGCTTGTTTAAAAATTCCTTTAAATATTTTATTGTGGGCTAAGAAGTGACTCCAAATGTGGTAATAAATAAATCTCAAACCTAGCCCTCCTCCCCTCATAAAAGAAAACATTCTCCCTTCTAAAGGGAAAATAATCCTGTACTTAATCACAGTATAAGCAGGGTCACAGCCAGGCTTTCTGGGGAGTTGAAACTTATGCAATTTTCAAATCACTTAAAAACAGAAGAACCCCTCAATATAGCAAGGGTATAAAGCTATGATCATGTGAATATATCACTAAGGCTGCTCCCAAGATTTTGGAAAAAACATGTGTCAAGTCAGGATGCCTGAATTTGAGCTCCATTAACTCCCTGTCAAATCACTTCTGCATATGAAACAGAATGTAACATGGGGCTATGCAAACAGCAGAAGAAAACAGCAATAACTGCAAGGAGTGGAAATTGCCTTTTCATAGAAAAGGGACTGAAAGGCAATTGTTAAATTGATAGTGTTTACTCTCCACATGAGGAATATGCAAGGAAAGAATGGTTCCTCCCATATTTGACTTTTACATTTCTCATAACTTTTATAGTGAAAATACATTCTTGTGTAACTTGTGTGTTGTCTGCTGATTTTTAAACACACACACACACACACACACACACACACACACACAAATATTTCTTGAACTAGGCACTGAAGACTGGCTTTATAAGAAAAGATGGGAGAGCATCTTAGCTTAGGTTGCTATAATAAAATACCAGAGACTGCATGGCAAAAGCTACAGCTATTTATTTCTCATAGTTCTGGAGGCTGGGAGGTCCGGGTTAGGATGCAGCACAGCGAGGTTCTGGAGAGAGTCCTCATCTTGACTTGCAGGTAGCTGCCTGCTTCCTGTGCCCTCACATGGCAGGGGTGGGGGTTGGCAGAAAGATTGGTTCTCTTCTTATAAAGGCACTAATTCCATCAACAGTATCCCACCCTCAAGACTTCATCTAAATGTAATTAACTCCAAAGCCCTTCTTCCTAACACTATCACATTAAGGGTTAAGGTTTCAACGAATGAATTCTGGGGTGAACACAAAACATTACATCAGTAACACAGAGGATCTAGCTTGAAGGAAGGAATAGATTTTGCAAGGATATGAAGTGGAAGGTGAAGAGAACATTTGAGCATCTGTTATAAGGCAGGCTGCCTTATCACAAGGTTCTCCCCATAGTATAACAACCCCCATCCACAATCTCTCTTGACATCCTAGGGAGAAAAGAAATGGTAACTGTATAAAATATATTAGAATTTAAAATATAATATTATAGTTAACTCAGCTAAGTAAAAAGAGAAACAGAGGTCATCAAGCCAGAAACAAAATTAAAATAAACTGTGTATTCTTCTATTATATATTCCTCAGTCCACATGTCGGGGTGGGCCCAGGCGTTTGTATTCTCCTTTTTGGCATAAAGCAATAAGAAATACTGTATCTCTAGCCAGTTTGGCTCAGTGGATGGAGCATTAGCCTCAGGACTCAAGGGTTCCAGTTTCGATTCTGGCCAAGGCCATGTACCTTGATTGCAGGATGGATCCCCAGCCCTGGTCAGGACACATGTGGGAGGCAACCAATATATGTGTCTCTCTCACATTGATGTTTCTCTCTCTCTGTATCCCCCTCCCTTCTCCCTTCCACTCTCTTTAAAAATAAATGGAAAAATATCCTCAGGTGCAGATTAACAACAACAACAACAAAATACTGTTATTTCTAAAGTTTAGCTGAATGGACATATTGGATAAACAGCATTACAATACTTTTCTCTGGGAATTTCCATTAACTTTCAGGACCCTTTATAGATATTCTGTGAATTCCATGTCTCCTACCTTCCCCCAACATCCCCCCCCCCCGCCCCCGCCCGGAGATGCTTGCTCTGTAGTTTGTTTGGTTCTAAGAGTCTAGCACCAAAATAAATATAAATCAAACAGCTGGAAAAGTCTACAAAGAATAAATCAGTATGTCATTGTACCATAGGAACCGCCTACTAATTCAAGGTATAAGTCAACAACTTCAATTATTTTCCTTCTGGAACACTGATGTTTCACAAGCAGGATTAACATTTTAACTATTAAAAGTCATCTGACCAATATTTGTGAAACACTTATTTTATGTAAGACACTCTTCTACACTAAGAATACAAAGCAGCTCAACATAATCCTGCTCTCAAGGAAGCTACTCTTAGTAGGAGAGCAGAAACTGAACATGCAATTATAGGATCCAGTGATAGATTCTGTCAAAGAGAGTGGTACTTTCTCTTTCTATTGCAAGGTGTATTAATGAGCTCCAACAGACAATAAAATAGTTTAATGAAACTGAGCGAAAAGAAATATTAATAGGAAAATCATATTTAATACACAATGTCCATGGTATTTTTCTTGAATATTAATCCTGATAATCATAATTTTACATAACATTTTGTATATCCATAGTTTTGTAAAAATATTTTGTCTAGTTCATAATTGGAATTAATTGTTTTGACAAATTTCAGTATTTATTAAGCAACAGTGTCCTAATGAAAATATCACTAATTCTAGCTGCTTGCACCGATGCTATAAAAAAAAAATAAAAGAGAATGCAAAATACATTTTCTAATGGCAGATTTCCACAAAATTTATGAGTAATCTAAACAGCATGTTTTATTTTAGGGTCAACTCTTCCCCTTCTTCCATTGGAAATTGAACATCACCAACTAAATTAAGATTTTAGTCATTTTATTGAAAATATTTGTGGTAAAAGAGAAGTACTCCTCTTGAGTACCAATCATTGTGTTGCCCCTTTCTGCTGACCTAGCACACAGAGAGCATAATGTAACCTTACTCTTCTCTTCTCTTCTCTTTTCTATTCAAAATATTTCGCTCTTCATCCTGAATAGAAGAGGCCAGAACACAGAATACTTACTTATAAACCTTAGAAAGGATTTAACAAAAAACTTCTCTCAAATGTTATCTGCTAGAAGGATAACTTATCCCTATATAATTATACAAAGATAAAACCTAATTTAATTAAACTCTCTAAATATACACCAAGTAGCCAGATTATTATGACCACCTGATGTTTGTAGGCAAATTAGCTATAATTTCACGCTGAAGTTGCTAGAGGGCCACACCATATAAATAGGGAAACAAGTTGTTTACCACGACAGTAGAAGTGGTTTTTTTTCTGAACATGGGATATATTTGAACGTGAGTGGCCAGATTATTATGACCACCCCATCAGTACTTTGTTGGGCCACCTTTTGCCTTCAGTACTACAGCGATTCTTCTTGGCATTGACTCCAGGAGATATTGAAAGGTGAGGCAAGGAATCTGACACCATGCCTGATGAATAGTACTGTCCAGTTCTGTAAGATTTGATGGTTGTGGAACCAGCTGTCTGATGACTCCTTTAACTTCGTCCCACAAATGCTCAATTGGATTGAGATCCGGTGATTGTGGGGGCCACCTAAGCAAGGTAAAGTCTCCCTCATGTTCTTGAAACCACTCCTGCACAATATGAGCACCGTGGCATGGCGCATTGTCTTGTTGGAAGAAGCCATCTCCATTGGGATACGCCATCAACATGATAGCATGAACTTGATCAGCAACGATACTTAGGTATGTTGTGTTATTCAAACATTGTTCCACACAAATTATAGGGCCAAAATCATGCCAGGAAAACATGCCCCAAACCATAACACTGCCCCCACCAGCTCGAAGAGTTGTACTCATGCATGTAGGGTGCATGCTTTCATGATGTTTCCGCCAAATTCTCTGCCATCTGCATGATGCAACTGGAAACGTGATTCATCGGACCACATGACTTTTTTCCAATGCTCGACTGTCTAATCCGTGTGTTCCTGTGCGAATTGGAGACGTTTTATCTTGGTAACTGCAGACAGCAAAGGTGTTCAAACAGGCCTTCAGCTTCCATATCCCATATGATGCAGTGTATGGCTAATTTGCCTACAAATGTCAGGTGGTCATAATAATCTGGCCACTCAGTGAATAAGACCAAATAACCCTATAACTCTAATATTACTGGAAGAAAGAAATAATAATAGATATTATTTAATGAATATTTACTATGTGCCAGGAACTATTTTAAGTTGATATATGCTTATGTAAGTAGTTTATTTTTGAACAACAAGAGGGCAAGGGGGTGCCAATAATCCCCACACAGTAAAAAAATATGCCTATAACTATAGTTGGTCCTTCAGTAGTTCCAACTGCAGTTTAAAAATATATAGCCTTAGCCCTGGCTGGTGTGCCTCAGTTAGTTGAGAATCATCCTGTGCACTGGCAATATATATATACTAGTGGCCCGGTGTAAGAAATTTGTGCACAGGGATGTGTCCCTCAGCCCAGCCTGCACCCTCTACAATCTGGAACCCTTCAGGGGATGTCCAGCAGTCAGACATTCCTCTAGCAATCTGGGACTGCTGGATCCTAACCACTCACCTGCCTGCCTGACTAATTGCCCCTAACCACTCTTCCTGCCGGCCTGCTTGCCCCCAACTGCCCCCCTGCAAGCCTGCTCACCCCTGCCAGCCTGCTCACCCTCAACTGCCCCCAGCTGGCTTGCTCACCCCCAACTGCCAACCCCGCCGGCCTGATAACCCCCAACTGACCCCCACTGATGGCCTGCTTGCTCCCAACTGGCCCTCTCTGCCAGTCTACTCACCCCCAACTGCCCCCCACTGGCCTGATCACCCCTAACCCCCCCCAACCAGCCATATCACCCACAACTGCTATCCCATCTAGCCTGGTCACTCACAACTGCCCTCCCCTCTTGGTCCCTAACTGCCTCTATCTCGGCCCCACCACTATGGCTTTGTCCATAAGAATGTTCAGAAGGTCTCCTGGAAGGTCTCCCAGTCTAATTAGCATATTACTCTTTTATTAGTATAGAGTCCTGGTACACAGGTGGGGTCTGGCTGGTTTGCCCTGAAGGGTGTCTCGAATCAGGGTGGAGGTTACCTTGGTGGGGGGGGTGACCTGGGCGAGGGGCCTGTGGTGATTTGCAGGTCGGCCATGCCCCCATGGGGTGAGGGTCCCTGCTGGGGGGGCGTGGTCACCTTGGGTGAGGGGCTGATGGCTGTTTGCAGGCTGGCCATGCCACCCAGTGGGGACCCTCACCCCAGTGGTGGTGTGGCCAGCCTGGGTGAGGGGCCAAGGGCCATTTGCAGGCCCCTCCCTCAGCAGCCGGCCTGGGTGACCCAAGCCTCCTGTGGGCTCAGGCTGGCTCCATGGCCACTGCCCACAGGCCCCTCCTTCAGCAGCCCAACAGGGCAAGTGGGAGGATTGGGTCAACCCTAGTGACAGAGGAAGCCAAGCCTCCCGCTTGCTCTGGTCTGCTCCATGGCCACTGTCCACAGGCCCCTCCTTTGGCGGATGGCCCAGGAGGGCAGGAAGCTTGGCTTCCTCCTGGGGCGACCGAAGCCTCCTGCCCTCTCTGGCTGGCTCCTTGGTCACCGCCATCTTTGTCCCGCTAATTTGCATATTCCCTCCTGATTGGTTGTGGGGCTTCATGGAGGTACAGTAAATTTACATATTTGTCTATTATTAGTGTGGACTAGAGTCCCAATGCACATATTCTTGCATGGGTGGGGTCTGGCTGGCCTGCCCTGATGGGGGTCCATCGGGCCAGGTTGGGCTGGCATGGGGGAGGGCCCGCGGGAGGTTGGCCAGCTGGGCCCTCCCCCAGTCGGGGTGTTGGGGTTCCGATCTGGGCCAGGCCATCTGGGTGGGGGGTGATCAGGGTCCAGATCAGGCTGGTTGCCTGCAGCAGTGCTCATCACAGCCACCAGTCATTCCAGTCATTCTGGTTGTTCCACTGTTTCCGTCACTGGAGATATATATAGTTTAATATAGATAATGTCATTTAGTCCTCAATCTTATGATCTGCATACAATATCCACACTTAACATTCAGATTTCTGATAAATTCACATTTTTAAAATATTCACATTTAATAAATCGGGAAACTGAAACACAGATGCTAAGCAATTTGCTAAAGTCACTCAACTAGAGTGGTGGAACTGGGACTTTAATCAGAGGCTCAGGTTCCAAAGAACAATGAATCACTTTATCATAGTGCCTTAGCCAGTAACTGCAGCCTCAGCTATATTCTAATTTACTAGGGGCTACTAGCAGGAACTTACACAGATTCACAAGGCAAATGTTTAATATATAGAACTTCTGTGTGAGAAGAGGGGTTTCAACGGGTGGTTCTGAATCCTTGCAGAGAAATCAGATGTTGACTAGATGAGCAGCTACGTTAGATAACAACCAGAAAAAAATCCACAGTTTCCTGTAATCTATAATATTTATCATTGAAAGACATGTTCATTTTTTATTGTCCTTATGCCATTTAACTGATATGTGATAGCTTCCAATTAAAGCAAGAATGGTACTATTAAATTATTTTCTCCCTTCCAAAATATTTCAAATGTAATTTTTCAAAATTCAAAAAATCTATAAATATTATAAAAAGGAAGGACAGATGAAGACAAAAGTGAAGTTATTAGAAAGGAAAGTAGACATAAACATAGCTGGTATTTGTTCAGCTATTTTGTTTAGACCATCCCTCTCAAAAACCTTTATGATTTAGTCAGAATTTAGAGGAGTGTGATTTTTTTAAGGTGCTTATATTACTTACTTTATCCTATCAGACTGTTCACTTGGTATAATTCACTATTTGTTTGTTTTCTATTATGATATGGGCTGGAAAAATAAAATGGGATAAAATTAACATTGAATAATTTCACTATTTAGACAAAGAGTTCATAAAAATTTCACTGAGGACAAAGGGAAATATAATTACATAAAGTCAGATTTTGAAAATTTTCCTGTATATTGCAATTATGCACAGTTATTTAAGAACACAGTGCTTAATATACACAGCTCTTTTCATTTTACAAGGTGCATTTGCATACATTTCTGATTTATTTCTTCAGGAAAAACCAAATTCTCTTTGAGGACATCAAGGAATAACTGAAAAAAAGAGAGCAAATATCATAAAGATGTGCAATTCCCCCAAATTAATCTTTAAATAACTTTACAACAAGATTTTTTATGGACATGTATAAACTGACCATCAGCTACTCATGGAAGAGTTAGAGATACTATCCTGCCAATGTAGATCAGAATACAAAAGAGAAGCAAAATTTCCCACCAGTTACCAAGTTTTTTTATAAAACTATTGTTATTTTGGAAGAAGGGCAAGGTTATATTGATGAGGAAAGGAGTAAAAGAAACAGACTGGTGAGCAAGAGCAAAAAATATCTGTGCATTTATGGAAATGTATAATTGAGGTGCCATTACACATCAGTGAGATAAATTCAAAAAATATTTTTAAATAATGTTTATTTACTATGGGAAAAGAATTGTAAATTCCTATGTCAAGCAAAGCAGAATTCATAATTCACAAAAGAAAAATTTATAGTGTCCAAAAGATATTTGAAAATATGTTTATCCTCCCCAATAATCAAATAAATAAATAATAATAAAAGTGAGAGTAATTTCATATGACTTGGATTGGCAAAACTTGAGAAGTGATGACACTGAATTGGGCAAGGATGCAGATAAAATGGAAATTCTTCAATGCTGGTAGGAACATACAGAGCACAATCACTATGGACAACAATTCAACACCCTATCTAATAAAGAGGGAATATGCAAATTGGCCATCACATCATCACAAAGATGGCAGTGCCCACAGCCACAAGATGGTGGTGCCCAGTCCCCACAGCCCCGCTGGAGGCCCCCAGTCCTTTCTGCCCAGTCGGGGGGGGGGGGGGGCGGCAGATGCATGGTGCTGCCAGACCCACCCTCAGACCCCAGCAGCCCAGGGCCGGTCCGCGGAACAGGCAAGCCTCGGAAGGTGGCTGCCCAGCCACCCAGGGCCACGCGAAGCTCAGGTAACCAGGGCCGGCCGAGGCTTGAGCTGCCAGCAGTGGCAGTAGCAGAGGTGTGATGGGGGCGTCTCCTTCCCCTAATCACCGGGTAGCTTCCTGCCCCTGAGGGCTCCTGGACTGTGAGAGGTGGCAGGCCAGGCTGAGGGACCCCCCTCCGGTGCATGAATTTTCATGCACCGGGCCTCTAGTTATCTAATAAAATTGGAAGCACACACCCAATGAGCCAACAACTCCACTTGTAATATATTATTGAGGAACACTTCCACAAGTGAACAAGGATCCAGTATGCAACATTCTATGGGACATTGTTAGTGATAGTAAAAAATGGGAAACAAATAAAGTGCTTATTAGTTTTCTTTCATTTAGAAAACACACAGATTGTTCATCCTCTGTTCTGGCTCTATTCTAAGAGGTTGATAATTTATTTAATCTTTATAACAACTCCATAGGTACTACTATAATTCCCATTATGTAGATGAGGAAAGTCAAGCACAGAGAAGTTAAGTAACTTCCCCTGATTCCCACATCAATAAATAGTATAGCTGGGTTACAAACCCAGATGGGGCGGCTCCAGAGTCTATGAGATATATATATATATATATATATATATATATATATATATAATTTTTTATTGATTTCAGAGAGGAAGGAAGAGGGAACGAGAGAAAGAAACATCAGTGATGAGAGAGAATCATTGACTGGCTGCATCTTGCATGCCCCCCGCTACTGGGGATCGAGCCCACAACCCAGGCGTGTTCCCTTGACTGGAATCAAAGCTGGGACCCTTCAGTCCGCAGGCCAATGCTCTATCCACCGGGCCAAACCGGCTAGGGCTATGCTTTTTTTTTTTTTAATTACTATTCTATGTTACTTCTCATTCATTGGAGAATTAAATAACATAAATTATAAGATATTATACATTATCAAGAATAAATCTTAAAAACTATAATGAGAAGAAAAAGCAAGTTCCAGGATAGTATATACAATTTGATAGCATCTGTGTAAGTTTTAAAAAGTAGTAGGCACATAATATTTTTTTCATTAACATATGCGTACATTCATGCATGTAAATGAAATAATTTATATTAAATGGTAAAGTGGCTGGTTTGGGAGAATTGGGAATAGACACAAGCCTGGAAATAGGAAACGAAGATATTTTCAAGTTTATATTTAGTGTTGCATTAAAGAAAACCTTTATTAAAATGTGTGTGTGTGTGAATAATAATGTACTAGAGAAGACTGACTCCAAGAGCTTGTGGTTTGCCCAAGGTCAGAATTAGAACATAACAGAACTAGAAATCAAACTCAAGGTACAGCGCAGTTTTATATTCCAAGTCTAGTGTTTCTTCTTTTTAAACTTTGCTTGACCAGATATTTGCTGCATAGACATCAGCTGTCCAAAGGAGTTAGAAAAAGAATGTACTTATAATAAAATATGATCTATCTCTACCTCAAAAATTTCCCTATTATTAATTTATCTATTAATTCATGCAATAATATTTACTGAACAATTGTTTGCACCAGCCATTATGTTCAGGTACTAGACATAGTTTGAGACTCCAGTGGCCTATGAACTCAACACCCCTGACTTACAAAACCAGAACTCTAACCACTGTCAGCAAAAGCAGGTGGTGCAGCTAATAAATATTTATTGCCTGACATCTGGAAGAAAATTTTTATAAATCTGACAAGGAGTTATCTTTACACATTTCCTTCTTCTTAATGGTGCAATAATAATTTCAAGCATTATTATTGTTATTAGTCTCTGTAATTATGTAATAATCATGATACTTTACTTCTAATTCTCCAGAGAGAAGAAGAAAAATCCACTGGGAAGATGATGAGAGAGATTAAACCAAATGGTCTTGATAAATTTTCTATTGTCATTTTAAACAAAGCCCTAGACACCATCTGACTAATTGCAGATATTTCTGGAAAGCTTGAAGGTCTCCAAATAATGAAACTGAGAAGAGGGAGAAAATCAGTCAGGAAACCGATAGCTCCCTGGACAGTGCTACAGACTAGCAACTGGCCTGCAGCCTGTGGTGGGGCTGGCAGTGTGAACACCAGGCAGTCCATCTTATCGGTTAATTTGGTCTCACAAATAATGGTGTACCTATCCAATTTGGAAGAGCATTTTGGCAGTGGGAAACATTTCAAAGCAAGGTTCACAGAGAGAAGAAAGAGAGAACTTGAAATTAAATTTAAAATATCTTTGTTATAAGCTGAACAAACAACAATTTTATATGCACTCACCAAAATGCTCTGTCATTCTTCATCAGCGACTGTTACATTCAAATTCCTTTGCTGAAGAATAAAAAGTGTCCAAGGGAGTGGTAGATCTTTCTTTGCTTCATTAAGTCTGCTGAAAGCGAAACAAAAACAAAGTTGATAAAGGCATCCTATGAAGATCTGGCTGTCATTCGCTTTCTCATCCAGCAAAACAAATCTGATATAGTATTAGGAACATTAATGGAAGAGTTGTTAAATTTAAGAAAGAGATAACGATAAATATCAATATTGGCAGCAGACAGGATATGTTTTAGCTATAAGATTTAAAGAGAGGAAAATAGTTCTTCATAGTTGACAGTCTTTATATCTTTATTTGAAATACTGAATTTCTTGCAAAGATCAATTCCTTCCCGATGAGAATATTGACATTTACTTTTGTATCAACAACAGTAGAGTGACAGTGAAATGTGGCTTTTATATCCAATAGTTTCAATGCATGCTATTATAGCCTATATTCTAGAGTCTTTGCATATTTCAATATATGTATATTAATTTCCAAGAGCTGACATTACAAGTTACCACACCCTCAGGCTTGAAACATCAGAAATGTATTCTCTCACAGCTCTGGAGGCTAGAAGTTCAAAAATCAAAGTTTGACAGGATTTTAATCCCTTTGCAGGCTCTGGAGAAGAATCTTTCCTCACCTCTTTTCAGCTTCTGGTGGTTGCCAGTAATCCTTGGGGTTCCTTGGTTTATAGCTATATCAGTTCAGTCTCTGCCTCTGTCACATGTGGATATCTCCCTTCTTTGTGTCTGTATGTCTCTCTCTTGTAAGAACCCTAGTCATCATATTTAGGGCCCACCCTAATCCAGGATGACCTTATTTTAACTTGATGATATCTATAAAAACCCTATTTCCAAAAAGTACACATCTACAAGTACCGGGGTTTAGGACTTGAGTATATCTTTCTATGGGACTTGAGGTAACCCATTACAATGTTAAATGCATGTCTGGAGTTCCTGAGCCTGGAAAGCGAGAACAGATGAGGGAAATGGCTATCAGAACAATATTGACTTATTCAATTAAAATGTAATCATGCATTTACAAGGAAGGAAATCTTTCCTTCTGGTTTTGCAGATCAAGAATAGATATGCAACCCCATGAATCCTGCATCCCACATATAAGAAAGGCAAGAGGAGTAAATATATCCAGATCAAGCAGCAAAGCCCTACTTAGCAAGTCATGAAATGTCAAATTTAGATTCTGGAAATAAGTTCAAGAGATAGTAGTGGGGAACAGGAAAGAGGTCTGTAATGCCCATTTCACAGAAAAGGAAACTGTGGAACAGAGAAGTTACACAAATTGTCCAATCTCAAGTAGCTAACAAGTGGAAAGATGGGAATTCAAATTCATTCAGTCTGGCTCCAGAGTTTTATGTTCTTCAAAATTATATTTCTTCTTAAGGAAATGGTTTAAAGAAGATTTTATAGTCCTTCTTAGAGTAAATAACAACTATTACTTGTAAGCTAATAAAAATGCCATTGCCAATCCCCAAGGAAGTATTTTTTTAAATATATTTTATTGATTTTTTTACAGAGAGGAAGGGAGAGGGAAAGAGTGTTATAAACATCGATGAGAGAGAAACATCTGAGAGAGAAACATTGATCAGCTGCCTCCTGCACACTCCCTACTGAGGATGTGCCCACAACCAAGGTGCATGCCCCTGACTGGAATAGAACCTGGGACCCTTCAGTCCGCAGGCCAACACTCTATCCACTGAGCCAAACCAGTTAGGGCCCAAGGAAATCTTTTTGGAAATTACATGGTAGCTGAAGTTCAATATTCTTGTTCTTGTATTTCTTAACTTCTGTGTACCAGGGACACAGTTGAGGAATGTTTTCAAATACATTGTAAATATCTGGGCAATATTTTACTCCAGACAAGCCAATTTACTTGCATTTACCTCAAAATCCAATGATCAGACCACTGTGCCTTACACAAGCTGTCCACTTCTTTTATAAGGATTCAGCATCCATTTCCTTTTGCATGTTTTTTGCATACCTCTTTAAAATTACTTTTCACATTGTTAATCAATCAACCATGAACTCTTTAAGGTCAAGAACCATGTCTTTGTCCTTTCCAAATCTCCGGAACCAAATTCAGGCTTGGTATATGGTAAGTGTTTAATAAATAATAAACAAGCAGCTAAATAAATGAAACTGCCACTAAACATTACATAAAAGAGAATCAGTATAATATGTTCTACAGGAGGATCAGAGTGGTATGCAAATTAAATAATTTTGAAGACAGAGATTTAAAAAGTAAGTCCTTTCTACCATGGAAGATTAGACTTTCATGTCAGAGTGTTCCTCAAGCATGATGACAAAAGGCACCTCCATTAGTTGTAATTTCAGGTGCAACTAATAAGACAACTAATGAAGTCATAGATGCCACATTCTAAGGTGCAAAACTAATACTCAGAATTTACAAATGTGATCTTAGAAGATGACCATCCCACTGTAGCCCAGAGATTGGAAAGCAAACAAGAGTTGGGAAATTCAGGGGGATTTTTAAAAAGAGTTGTTGTTGTCTTATAAATCCCATTTTTGTCTAAAGGTTAAGATGATTGTCTGGACAGCACAGCTCGGTGGTTGACCGTCAACCTATGAACTAGGAGGTCATGGTTCAATTCCCAGTCAGGGCACACACCTGGGTTCTGTGCTCGATCCCAAGTGGGGGGCATGCAGGAGTCAGCTGATCAATGATTCTCCCGATCATTGATGTTTCTATATCTCTCTCTCCCTCTCCCTTCTCTGATATCAATAAAAAAAAATCCAAAAATAAATAAATAAAGGTAAAGATGATTGTAGGAGGTACTTCACCCCACTGCCTAAAGTCCAGAGAAAAAGGTTTTAGGGAGATGGCTAGTAAACCTTATTATACTTCAGTTTAAGGCCCTTCCTTTGGAGGACATGGGAGACTGATGACTAGTTCATTCTTCACACATCTGAAAAGTGAGGGATAGTTGGCTAGCTGCCTGTCTGAGGGAGGAGTGCAGAGGAGCTGGCTGCTGCAGAAGTGTTGGCTGAGCCTCACTCCCAGGCTGTATCAGGGCAATGATGGGCCACATATGAGAGAACAAAAGGCATGATGCTGACTAAAGGGGTTACTAAGAATCAAGGGTGGAATTTCCCATTTCACTCAGAGAAAAAAAACCATATTATTTACAAGAATCTACCTAATCTAGGCTCTCACTCCCGAAGTGCTCCCCCTCATCTCTACCTCTGTCTCCTACTCCTTTTGTTCACTTCCCTCCACCTCACAGTGGCTGTTTCTCCCTCTTCTGACAGAAGGCATTTCCACAGGCTATTCTCCAGGCTATTCACAGGATACACTCCTTGACTTCCTTTACGTCTATGTTAAAATTTCAGTGTCTCAGTCAGCTGCTGTCAACCACACATTTCAGCAGTTTAAAGGAACCAGTTTGTGATTGATCATATTTATGTGGGTTGGCTAGTTTAATCTTCTTGTCTGTGCCAGCTCAGCTGGAGCTGGATGGTCTAGAGCAGTGATGGCGAACCTTTTGAGCTCGGCGTGTCAGCGTTTTGAAAAACCCTAACTTAACTCTGGTGCTGTGTCACATATAGAAATTTTTTGATATTTGCAACCACAGTAAAACAAAGACTTATATTTTTGATATTTATTTTATATATTTAAATGCCATTTAACAAAGAAAAATCAACCAAAAAAAATGAGTTCGTGTGTCACCCCTGACACGTGTGTCATAGGTTCGCCATCACTGGCCTAGAGCGACCTCAATTGGATGGCCTTCGGCCTCAGCTGGAGCCCGGGTAAAATGACTGGGAAAACTGAGAGCTCTACTGCACGTGAGCTCTTATCCCCCAGCGAAACGAGGCTTCTTCACTTGGTGGTAGCGGGTTCCTTAGCAGCAAGAGAGAGCGATCCCAGTGCCCAAGCATTCTTAAGCCTTGGGTTTGTTCACAATGTTTAATGCCTATTAGCCAAAGCAAACTGCATGGCCAAGCCTATATTCAAGAGATGAAGAGACAGATTTTACTTCTTTTTTTTAAAAAAAATATTTTTTTTTTATTATTGGTTTCAGAGAGGAAGGGAGACGGAGAGATAGAAACATCAATGATGAAAGAGAACCACTGATTGGCTGCCTCCTACACACCCCACCCTGGGGATTGAGCCTGCAACCTGGTTCATAGGTTGACGCTCAACCACTGAGCCACACCAGCCGGGCAAATTTTACTTCTTGAGTAGCAAAGTCACATTGTGAAAAACAGAGCATACAAGAAGAGTTGCAACTTACTTTGTCAGTAAGAAATACAGTAATCATATTTAAAATTGCAACTGACCCCCCACCCAAACAATCCTGACTCCCCCACCCCCCACAGCCTGTTCTGCTTTTTCCTGTTTCCGTAGTATATGCCACATTCTAATATACTACGTTACTTATTCTGTCTATTCTTTATTGTTCTGCCTCCTCCTTTAAATTATGTTCGCAAGGTAGAAATCTTTGTTCACTAAATAATCCACTTAGAAGAGTTTCTGACACATAATAGCGACTCAATAAATGTTATTTGAATGAATAAGTGAAAAACCCACCAACAATCTGAGGCCGATGGGAATCTCATACTCAGTCAGAGAAGGCTTCTCCTTTATATCAGGTAATGCAGATAGAAAATTCCCAGAAGTGACGAGGGGTTAGGTCAGAGTGATCGCCAAAGAGTCCATTGAACTATCCTGAGAGATAAAGTTCCATTTTAAAAGGAGCAAACAAAACAGAACGACAACAGTAATCTGAGTCTCGCACAAATTTATGACAGTATGAGTCAAGTTATAACTTTCCTGCCTCTTTAGAGTTAGAAGCATAAATCAGGGGAAAATAGAAGCAGTCAATCAGCTCCTCGCTCAACACCCCATTAGGCAACAGCTCACCTTCAACAAAACTGAGATCAAAAAGGGAAAGTAGGTGGAATTCAAATGAAATTTGAAGTTTTAATTATCACATGAAATGAGTCTTGTAAGTTGCTAACCAGAGATCTTTGATTGTCTGAAAGTAATCAGAAAAGTCACGAAGCTTTGCCTGAATTTCACCTACAGGAGGGGAAATACTAGGCCCCGCTACTTTGGATACACTAAAGGAACAGTGCAGAGGGATGGACAGGTTGCTGCGGGAAGAAAGTGCTTTCTGATTACATCCCACAAGCCGGACTTGTCAGACAATGGTTACAGTGCTGTTCCACAGTGAGAGATGCAGTTGCAAAATGACTGACTCATTCTTTATTCATAGGAACACCTTTTACATGAAGGCATGGAGGAAATGAATGCTTATCAGAGGCCTGAAGGAAGAGAGCTAACATGTGTTGACTGTGTGCCGGGGATAGAAGCAGTGCAGGAATTACTTTACGAAATCTTTCCCAAATGCTATAAGCTAAGTACTGTCATAATTTTATACACGAATAAACTGAAGCACAAAAAAAGCCATGCTTAGTTCAGACAGTTAGGATGTGGCCTAGCTTGCTTGAAACTGCGTTCTGTCTGACTCTAAATGCCATGCTCTTCTATTATAAGCCACCACCTTCCACACTGAAGCAGAATCCAGCATAAATCCTCTGCTCAGTTAGTTCATAATCTGACAATAGCATGAGACCCTGGAGAGTGCCCATAAATTACCACCAAACAAGGTCCTAAGGGCTTTAGGAGAGGCGCTGGGAAGTCAGAAGAGAAAGAAACTCCTTCCAGCTGAGGATCAGGGAAAAATTCCTAAAGGGAATGAAATTTTAATTTCACCTTATAATTATGACAGAATCAAAGCTCTGGTTGGTTTTCTCTCCCTTCTTTACTCTTTTTAAGAATATTTACATTTTTTTGCCCTAACCGGTTTGGCTCAGTGGATAGAGCATCAGCCTGCAGACTCAAGGGTCCCAGGTTTGATTCCGGTCAAGGACATATACTTTGGTTGTGGGCACATCCCCAGTAGGGAGTGTGCAGGAGGCAGCTGATCTATGTTTCTCTCTCATCGATGTTTCTAACTCTCTATCCCTCTCCCTTCCTCTCTGTAAAAAATCAATAAAATATATTTTAAAAAAAGAATATTTACATTTATTCAATTGTTTATATAATTCAATTCCTTTCTTTCACAACGCACACAAGTCTAAGTGAAAAAAACTTGAGAGTAAACTCCCCACATCCAATTTCTTCAATATATATGGCATATCCATTCATAAAGCAGTTTGGTCTCCCATTCATTATTGAAATGATCTAAAAATGAGTATCCTATATAATAAAGAGGTAATATGCAAATTGCCTGTCACTCCACCACAAAGATGCGGCACCCACAGTGGAAGCGGGGAGGGTGGTTTCTGTAACACAAGATGGCTGTGCCCACAGAGGAGGCTGAGTTCTCATAAAGATCCTTAATGAGCAATCAGCAGGGACCTGAAGCTGTGCCCCCCCCAACCCACCCCTGTGGGGCTTGACAGGGGACCTCAGGCCACTTCCCCCACACTGGTGCCAGGTTGGGTGACTTCAGGCTGCGCCCCCCCACCCAGCAAGTCTTGACGGGGGACCTCAGGCCATGACCCCACTTGGCAGGACTTGACAAGGGACCTCAGGATGTGCCCCCTGCCCAGTGGGGCTTGACAGGGGACCTCAGGACCACCCCCTGCCCAGGCACTGGGCCAGGGGCAGGGAGGTTTCTGTAACACAAGATGGCTGTGCCCACAGCAGAGGCTGAGTTCCAAAAACAAGCCTTAACGAGAGGTCCCCCATCAAGCCCTACTGGGCAGGGGGTGCACCTTGAGGTTCCCCTGTCAAGCCTTGCACCCCCCAACTACTCCACCTGGCAGGGCTTGACAGGGGAACCTCAAGGTGCGCCCCCCGCCCAGTAGGACTTGATGGGGGAACCTCAGGCCATACCCCCAACCCCGGTGCCAGGCCAGGGGACCTCAGACAGTGCCCCCTGCCCAGTGGGGCTTGATGAGGGTCCTCAGACCACGTCCCTCACCCCAGCACTGGGCCACAGGACCTGAGGCCACACTCCCCGCCCCAGTGCAGGGCTTGACAGAACACCTGAGGCTGCTCACCCCTCCCTGTGCCAGGCCGGGGGACCTCAGGCTGCGCACCCACCCAGTGGTGCTTGATGGGGGATCTCAGACCACACCTCTTGCCTGGAGGGGCTTGGTGGGGGATCTCAGGCTGCATCCCCCCCTGGTGGGTCTTGATGGGGTACCTCAAGGCTTGCCCCCCAAACCAGCCTGGAGGACTTCAGGCTGCGCCCCCCACCCCACACCAGGCCGGGGGACCTCAGGCCATGCCCCCCACCCAGCGCTGGGCCAGGGGACCTGAGGCTGGGCTTGACAAGGGTGGGACTGGCTGGGTCTGGACCTAGCCCAATGGGGGTGGGCCGGCCAGGTCTGGGTCTCATGTGATTTCAAGGTGCACATGGGTGGGCAGGGACTTGAATCTGGGTCCTGTGGTGCACCCCAGATTCTGACAGGAGAAAGATTTTCATATACATTTTACTAATTTTCTTTCATCTCTGACACTTCTATAATAGAGAAAGGGAAAATAGCAATATTAAAATATTTCCTCTAATTAATCCTCTTTTAGTATGCACACATTTCATGCACCGGGCCACTAGTAAGTATATAAATCATTATAAATTTTATTAATTAATGTTTACATATGCTGTGATAAATATAATTATTATTTCTAGGATTTTCCTCATCCTAAATTTCTAGGTTGTTTGTCATACTAAATTGGCAATATTTATTATATCCTTTCAAGCTGGAGGGGAAAAAAAAAGTAGTAAACCTCACTGAACATATCATAAACTACAATATTCAAGTCCAAATGTCAAAAAGCATACATTTTAACATAAAACTTAAAGTGATTGAAAATTATAGAGCAGAACAGCCACTTTATTTGGCTTAAAATACATATTTAAAATATATAAATGAGAGGAATTATGTTCATAATTACACTCTCTAGGATAATAAATAAGATAGAAAAATAATGGCAAATCTATGTTATAAATCACTATTTGTAACTGTATAGCTTTTAATTAATCAAGAACTTCTGAGCTCACTATGAATTAATACAACAAATCTGTTTATGTAAGTTGATCAAACATAGAATCCAAAATTCTGTTTAGACTACCTAATTCTTCTCAAGAAATTAATGCATCTTGTCTTAAATTAAGCCCAAACTAAGCAAAAAGAATCAGATGAATCCAACACTTTAACTTTGCCCAAAATGTGATTTACAAATCACATAATAACATTTAGCTCTTCAATCTAAGAATGAAATAGAAGAAAATAGGAAAAACATTTGTTTGACAGTTACTCTGTACCAGTAAAAATACATATATTATTTCATAAAATCATACATGATAGCTCTGGGCTTTGAACACACATAATCTGTGTCCAGTGCCAGGCAGTAAACCACTACACTATGAGTCTAATATTAGGTGATAGCTAATCTTTTGTACCGATTTTTAAAATTATTGGTTCTACAGTACTGCAAAATTTTAGAATTACATGTTACCACATGTAACATGATTTGGAAATGTTCAAAAAATGACAGAGGAATTTGTACCAAAGGTGGTGTTTCACCCTGAGGCCCTTTGAATCCCAACCCCAATACATATTTAGAAGCCCTTCCAACACTTCAAGTTGGAATATGTTGCCTTCATCCACCTAGCGGTGAAACAAGATTTTTTTCCCTTTTAATTTCCCCTTCCTTGTCTTTTGTGAATCCACAATTAGAAATGCAAGACTGAGAAGCATTGTGAGGCCCCAAGTCCATAAAAACACATCGCCCCAGGGCAGCCATACAGCTGCTCCAACTTCAGCAAAGGTTAGCCTTCCAGTCTTGCCAGCATCCCATTCACAGCCCATGGTAAGTTCTTTTCTCCATCTCTGCTGCCACTTCAAGAGGTCCAACCATTACCTTGTAAGGCACCCACAAAGAGCCCTGCCCTGGATTACATATGCCGTAATGGCAGTTCAATGAAGTCACTGCCCTGGCTGTGTGCTGGTTTCAGGGCTGCTGACAGTGCTGCTGGAGTGACTTTTGCTGTTACTCTACTTAACTCATCCATACACCTAATGTAGGACACCTCTAGGAAACTCACACCAACATCCTGATATGTGCCTCTATGCAGATTTTTGTACTAATAAATCTGCAATGCAGGCCCAGAATGAAGTTTCTGAGTCATAGGGTATCCTATATAATAAAGAGCTAATATGCAAATGGTCCTCATGCTCTCACACCATCATGGCTCAGACACTCAACACTGGGGAGAGAGAAATGGGACCAGCCAGAAACAAATGAGCTTGTGAGAGAGGAATGGGGACCAGCCAGGCTGCAGCCCAGGAGAGCAACCAGCTGCCCGCCCCATAATCCCAGGCGCCAGCGCCTGTGCCCGTGCCTGCAGCCCAGGAGAGGAACAAGCTGCCTGCCCTGTAGTTCTGGGCAGCTGCACTGTGCCTACAACCCAGGAGAGGGACAAGCCACCCGCCCTGTGGTCCTGGGTGCCTATGGCTGCGGCCCAGGCAAAGCTGCCTGCCCATGGTCCCCTGTGACTGAAGCCGGCCCGGGCAAAGCAGGCCCAGATCCTGGGTGTTCGAGGGAGGGAAGCCTGGACCCCAGGTGCTTGCGGCTAGCTGGAGGAGGGAATCCTGGGTCCCAGGTGCAGGGCAAGGCAGAGGTGATTAGGGGCAATCAGGCCAGCAGGGGAGCAGTTAGGGGCAATCAGGCTGGTAGGGGAGCAGTTAGTGGCAATCAGGCAGGCAGGCAGAGATGGTTAGGGATAATCAGGCAGGCAGAGGTGGTTAGGGGTGATCAGGCAGGCAGGCAGGTGAGCAGTTAGGACCTAGTGGTCCTGGATTGCAAGAGGCAGTCGGACATCCCCTAAGGGGTCCCGGATTGGAGAGGGTGAAGGCTGGGCTGAGGAACACCCCACATGCACGAATTTCATGCACTGGGCCTCTAGTCAGTATATATAATCTGACTAGTAGCTACCGTGATGCTTGCCAAAATAGCTGAATCATTCCTGCCAGAAATGCATGAAACTTCTTACTGGCTATGTTTATTCTTAGGTGGTGGCCCTAATTTAAAATCTATACTTAGGGGTTTTCCCTTTATTTTCCCTTTTAGCTTCCGACATATAGCAATATTTGTATCTTGCAGGTTTTATATTATTTTAGTCTCCTTTCCCTGTCTCCCACCTCCAACACAATGTTGATGTGATTTAGACTTAATTTTCCTCAATCCATTCTTTTAAAAACAATGATAATATCCTCTGGTTTTTGGCCATTACTTCATGTATCTCTGATAGCACCCTTGTGCTTTTATGGATCTTCTTATTTCAGCACACTCTCCAAGAGTTTTCCCAAGTGGGTTTCCATTTTGAGACCTGATTGGATATAATGCTCTTGGTTCTACCACATAGTTATGGTGTTAAAAAGGCTAATAATTTTTCCTTGGTAGGTGATATGCTTATTTTTTGGGAAGCATTTTCCATTTGTCTTTGATATTCTAGAAATTAATTGCAATATGTTTATTTAGGTAATAATAACAATAATATTAAATACTGATGATTTATAGGCACTAATCTCAGGCATTTACATATATCAACCCACTTATTCCTTACATTCATTTTTTAAATAGTAAGATAGACATCTTATTAAGCCCATTTTATTGGTGGGTAAATGGAGACACAGAAAGTTTAGCTTATGAACTATTTTAAATAAGATGTCTGTCATCTTTTTCTAACTCTAGCATATTAATATTCTTTATTACTTCAAATATGCCTGCTTTCCCTTTGTCCCCCCCCCCTCACCAGCACCCCTGCCTTTCTTCTGAGAAGATTATTAACTGAACAGTAGCACATTTATTTCTATTCTCCGAATCTATTGATTTATGGTTGTATTTTCTCTTTTTCTGTTACCTTCTACGAATGTTCAATCTCATTGTCCAGCAAACAAATCTTTTCTTAAGCTGAAAATAATTCCTTAGATTATTTATTTCATTTATTCTGTTCTTTATTTCAACTATTATACTTTCTGTGTTTACTATTTCCACTTGGTTCTTTTTTATGACTTCTCTCACATATTATTAACACATTTTTATCTCTAAGTATTTCAATTAAACATTTTAAATTATTATCTCGTCTGCTCAAAGAATCCTGTTGCATATGGTAGTGGTTTGTTATCTTTCTTTTAGATTGTTCTCCCCAATATCTAGATTTTTTTCCCTGTGAGCACATACTATGTTATAATATGAATTAGGGAAGGGTCCAAGTTATATTCCTCATGATGAATTTAAGTAAAAGGGACAGAGTGAGCCTAAGTACTTGCCTTAATATACCCAAGGACTCCTCTTAGTCATTCCTGTCGGCTGTCACTCCACCAGACAAATATTCAGCATTGTTTTACAAGATGACACAGTCTCCTGGAAAAAAAAAATCCACCAGCCATAACATTTAAAGGGAACTAAACAGGAAAGTAAGATAGTTGGCAGCTGACATCTGTTCCATTAGCATCTCACCAGCAGAAATTTTACAGCCCCTAATATAACACCCTTGCCACTGTGAGGTCCAGGCTGTTGCCACAAATTTCTGTGCAGATGATGAGGCAAAAAAAAGACCTGAAATAATGTACAGAAAAGGGAACTGAAAGCCTCTATCCTCAACTTACTTCCCACAGCTGCAGCTCAGTCCATCCACACTCCCCTCTTCTGTGGCTTCTCTGGTCTTTACATCATTTCCAGACCCAGGCTTCTCTCTGCTTCTATAGTTTCTCAAGGTAGATTGGGGCGGGAGGGGGGCAGTTGGAGAAAGCAGCAGACTATGCCCCTGTTCTCTCTCCTCAGGAAACAATTGCCATCTTTCTGAGTTTTTTGTCTTTTTATTTGGGAATGGAATAAAATTGAGTCAATCTCACCTGGACAGAAAAATGGCTGAATGGGGGCAGCAGAGCACGGGCTCCTTCTTTTGGTATATTTCAACCTTCCAGCTCCCTGACCCTCTAATCAGTCAGAATCACCTTTCCAGATACCAGAGGTACACTTCCATAACTTCACATCCCTTTTCTTATGGCCATGGAACCTTCTGGAGCCTTACATACTAATCCTATATAATAAAGAGGTAATATGCAAATGGTTGTTATGCTGTGACGAATAATGACCAACAGCAGGAGGGTGGGGCAGCCAGCTATAAGTGGCAGAGAGCTACAGGAGGGTGGGGCAGTGAGCTATGTGTGGTGGAGAGCTACTACTGGCAGTGGGCCTGGCAGCCAGCTGACACAGTGGCAGTGAGCTACTTGCATGTGGATTTATGCGCAGGGCTACTAGTCTAAAATAACAAAAGTGTAATATGCTAATTAGACCGGACATCCTTCCGGTTGACCTTCCAGAAGAAGGTGGGGCTGCGAGAGAAGCCCAGGTCCTGGGTGTCTGCTGGAAGCCCGGGGGGAGCCCAGGTCTCAGGTGCCAGAGGGAAGCAGGTGTCAGCAGCTGGAGGAAGGAAGGCCTACTCTTGCATGAATTTTGTGCATTGGGCCTCTAGTATATACATAAAGTCCTTACATTGCTTTGGATAGGTAGGGGACACATTACCATCAGGAACTTAAATCCAAAACTTCCCATTTTCTAAATTATTTTAGGAACTACTTTGGATTTCACATTTTTAACTGGTTCTTCAATTACAAGGCTCCATATTTTATTCAGTACACTAAACACTGCTTGGCTATCTTAAAAAGAAACTCACAAAAGCTTTCAAAGTCTTAGATTGTTTCTGATGGTCACAGAAGGAAATTCTCACATTTTAAATTTGTCTGGGGAAACTACAAAAGTCTCACCACAACCTTGGCTATTGAAGTTCAAGATAATCTAAATTCAGAATTTCTTCCTTCATTCATTCTTACTGAATGAATTATGCAGGTATTGCACTTTCTGTGCCTTTTCGTTCAAAGGAGGAAAGCTGCTCTTTTCATTTGGAGCAGAATCTATGATTATGGACCAACTAATTAAGGTGTCTGATATGGAACAATGATGTAATTTTCCCCTTTAGCTTTTCCCTCCTCCATATGTACAACCTTGCTGCTTATAAATGCTATGACTGCTGTTGGGCAAAAGTTTGTTCTAAGAACTTGCTTGCAACTCATTTCTGTACCTACCATTAACCTCCCTTAGCAACAGAGAAATTTTTAAAAAGCCAGCCAACATTACCCATTAATTTGCAATACTCTTATTTATAAAAGGCAGGATTTTTCTTTGGCATTTTCTGAGTTTCTTTCCACTCTTTAATATTTTGATACAATATTTTGTTACTTCTTTTTTTAATGTATTTTATTGATTTTTTTTTTTATAGAGAGAAAGGGAGAGGGATAGAGAGTTAGAAACATCGATTAGCTGCCTTCTTCACACACACACACACACACACACACACACACACACACACACACACACACTGGGGATGTTCCCACAACCAAGGTACATGCCCTTGACTGGAATCGAACCTGGGACCCTGCAGTCCACAGGCTGACGCTTTATCCACTGAGCCAAACTGGTGAGGGCTCACTGTTACTTCTTAATGCAAACCACAGTGTGGGAAAAGGACACTCCTTATGCTTGCTTACTAAAGCTGTGCATGGCAAACCATAGGAGAAAACCAAGATTGCAGAAAATTCCAGCTTCAGTAAGGGAAATTGTTTTCTTATTATGCCATTTTAGTTAGAAGCTTATTTCACTTTTGTAAAAGGACAACTCTCCTTGCTTTACTAATTTGGTATCACTCTTTGTCAAGGCATTTAATCAGATTAAAACTAAAACTACTTAGTGACACAAGATCAAAAAAGAGAAAGAAAAAAACACTTAGCAATGACATTTGAACATTTTGCAGAGAGAAAACCAAAAGCATGCTTCTCATTGATTCAAAAGAAATTTGTCCAACCCAGATATGTTTAGACATCTATACTTCATCTTTTAAAAATGGCAATTACATTAATATTGATAAAAATAATAAATTGCCTTCCAAAGAGGAAAGCATAGACTGAAAAAAAAAGACACCTGTGATGTACAGCTCAAGAGCTCAAAATTTAGATCCAGGACACTAGGGATGTGGGGTGATTTATAAAATGTCTTACTGCCTTGGGTTTGAGTGCCAGTAAGTATTTTAGATCATCAATACCATCATTCTTAATATATGCTTTTTAGCACATTTAAATAGCTGATGCAGTATTTCATTTATGACCATCCTGAGTAGGTTTGCTTTATGCAGTCTATAAACTCAAAGAAAGGAAGTCTGGTCAGGTGGTTAAATGCACATCGGAAATCAGCAGTATATATGACATTGCCTATACCTGTAGTGTGACCTTGAGGAACTGCCATGAAATCTCAGGACCTAGAATAGACCTTATGGTTGTCTAATCTAGCCCCTCCAGTGCCATGGTCTCTCCTCAGAGAACAGTTCTTGGGCTTTGCTCACACTTGCTTTATCACACTCCCAGGTTGTAATAATAACCAACATTAGTAAGTCTTACAATATGTCAAGCACTGTTCTAAATGCTTTACATGAATCAGTACATTTCATCCTCAACATAGGCCCCTAAAAGTGTACCATTCTTGTTCTCATTTTTCAAGATGATAAAATTGATTCCTAAATGTTTTAAGTTATTTAGCAAATTTACTGTGTAACTCCAGAGCCTGCACTTTAATATTTAGAGTTTAAGATTTTAACCTACATAGGTATCATATCAAACTCAGTTTCTAAAACTTAAGCTCCTTGAGGGCACAAATGCTGTCAGCTACTTTGAAATACTCAATAACACTTAACGTAAAAAAATACTGGCTAATAAATTGTTGCCAAGCATAACAAATACTGGTTAATGAATTCTTTTATAGAAGGTGAATGCTCTAGAGATTCTCAGCATCACGTGATCTTTCTACCCTTTTCCACTCCACTCTGGGCCCCAAGGAGGATGATATCTATAGACTTTCACTCAGGTCCCTTTGCCCTTGGCTGCTCATTGGGTATGGACTCGAAAGAGAGCAGTAGGAGATTGAAAGGTGGGAGGAGGAAGAGATCTGTGTTATTTTCCTGGCTCCATCGATTCATCTCCTGTTGTTGACAGTGACTGCTGCGTTGCTTAATAAAAAGTCGCAGCATCTGTCAGGCAGCCATAACTAGAGTTACAGCTCTTTTGGGGTCCCATTAGCTACCCCCTACATTGGCCCTTCAGACCTGGTGCTGATAATCCAGCCCTTGTTAGCTCTGAGGTGAAGTGTCATCTTTTTTGGTTTCCTTTAATCTTTCCCACACTTTCTAATGGATGCCTTTGCTAAATTCTCTTAATTACTCTGTGCAAGCCATCTGTTTTCTGCCAGGAACTGACTGATAAAGGAAAATAAAGCTTAGAAACAGTAAGCAATATACCAGGGATCACCATTTCTATCTCCCTTAGCAGATAATAATAGCCAGCGTTACTGAGTGCTTACTATATGATGGGCACTCTTCTGAATGCGAACAGCTACTTGGCAATAGAGTTTAATATGCTCCCTAAGAAATGTATTCCATTATACATTCATATATTGTCTGTTCTCATCCTAATTGTTGTGAATGTTGGCAAGTTATTCAATTAGTCTATGCCTCGACTGCTCATCTGTAGAAGAGAGATGATAATACCTACTTCATAGATTTGTTACCAAGTACCTGGCATGTGATAAGTACTCATCAATTGGTACTCTGAATTTGGGGTCATTGACAGTTTTCATTGAAACTGATCCCTATAGAAACAAAGAAACAAGCAAATAAAACAGTATTAATCAATCTACCCTCAGTTTAATTCAGTCTTCACAGCGCTAGAGACCGACTTGTCTCTTCTACATGAATATTGCCCAGATATTTTAGGGAATACCCAGGCATTTTGATATTGACCCCAACTGAAGTAACTGGACATCATTTCTCCACCAGCACAGCACAGCCTTTCCTGCCGGAGATTGCTCCAACAAGATTCTCACTTTCGTATGTTTTATCAGTGCCTGTGGCCCTTATACTCTGGACACATGCCCATCTTCCTGAGGGTTCTCTGAAGCACACCTACTTGAGAAATTGGGGGAAAACCCTTTTCTACCAAGTGAAAAGAAGCAGATGTGCCTTAGTAATCTGATTTTTTAAAATCTCCCTTTCTCATTATTTAAATGTTATTTTTTTGCATCTTGGAAATGGGTGATGAGCTAAATGTGTCAAGTACTCTAAAGATGCTGCTGCACTTTTTTATGTATTAGCTTATTCTTTTCTCAGAGTTAAGTCTTCAGCTTTAAATACAAGATATAAATGCCCTGAAATGTCACCACTGAAGTAACCACAGCAAAACGTTGGTGAAAATTTGTATAGTCAAGATTAGAGCAAACATATTCTTTTTATCATTGATTTCTTCCCTTTTCTTGTATAATTTTGCATTCCCCCCTCATCTGAATAAACAGTATTGACAATCTGTTCTATGTATTTCTGCAATCTATGATCATAACACATAATAATAAGAGTGTCTTCTTATTTTTTATGAAAAGGGCTCATAATCTACCTGTATATCTGTCTTCTGCTTTTATCATTTAATACTATGTCTTAGAAACCTCTACCAAGTCAACTTTCCCAGAAAAAAATGTATATTTTCCTTAGCTGCCTTATTCTATGTTGTGAATTTACAATTACTTATTCAACCATTCTCTTTTGATGCACATAGGCTTTGTTTTCAGTTTTCATGTGTCCCAGTGGCTTATTTTTCTGTAGAATAGAGTCCCAGCTGAGACAATGCTGAACTGAAGGGCCTGTGTAATTTTAAATTTTAATAGCTGTTGCCAGATTTGTTTATAAGGATGCTATAATAGAAAAGAAATGTTTTTACTTGCAAAGTGTGATCCTACCCTTTATCCTTTGATGCTACAAAGAGTATTATCTCTTCTTATAATTTTTATCAACCATATAGCATAAGGCATGCCATGTTTTTAAATAAGCACTTTAAAACTCTGTCAGTATGTTGACTGGCTCTCAGGATTTACTCTTTTGTAAACTACTTATTCTGCACTTGGTTCATTTTCTATTGCTTTTTGTTGTTGCTGATATTTTTTTTTTATCAATTTGTAAGAGGTCATTTTATTCTAAAGCTGTTGATCTCTCATATGTATGGTGAATATTTCCCTCAATCATTTATTATAGAATTTGTTTATGGTACATATTGCCATGGAAATATTTTTCTAAATATTTATGTAGTTATGTCTATATTTGTTGTTGTTGTTTGTTTTTATGCTTTATTTTCAGCAGAGATTTTTGTCTTTGTTACATACATTTTTCAAACTCCCAGGTGATACATAGAGTTATTTAATTTTTAAATATTTAAATTTAAATATATAATTTATCTATTATTTTTATATGAAACAAAACCCAGATTTATTTTTTTCCTGAAAGATTATCGTTTGTGCTGGAACTATTAATTAAGAAAACCATTATTTAACAAATAAAATGTTATTATATCTTGTATTTCTGTGACTCTATTTGAACTCACTTTTTTTTTATTCCAATGCCAACATCATATTGTTTTCATTGATATGTCTTTAGAGTATATTTTAATCACTAATAAAGCATACCTCTCCTCGCTACTTTTATTCTCCACAATTTTCTTAGCTATTTTCAGATAATTTATTCTTTTATGTCTAATTTTTTTAAATTATTCAGTTTCAAAATATTGTGTTATTTGAAGAAAAAAATGATGTCACCAGAGTAGTTGAACAGTCACTCCAGGTGAATGGGGGTGTTTGATTTCATAAAAATAAGTCAATGGTTTCTGTCTTAGCTCTGATGACCCATGAGTAGAAAAGATTCTTCAGAAGGGCTGTTGATATTCTTCATGATAACTTAAGGAAAACACAAATCCTCAGATTTAATCAGTAATTCCACAAGTGCTCATTCCCATGCTCACTTTATCTGCTCAGAATCACGTTCAGAAATTTAAGATATTTTGGAACTACTGATTGCTACTGAGCATGAGGACTGGGAAAGTATCTGGAAACCTAATTTCTATTCACTTCTAGTTCAAAGATTTATTAACTGTGTGTGTGTGTGTGTGTGTGTGTGTGTGTGTGTGTGTGTGTGTTTTGGGGGGGCAATTAGGGACACATTGAGCAGTCTTGTGGATCAGAAGGGAAATCAAAGATTAAAGCAGAGGAAAGAATGATTGGACTTGATATGAGAGTTGCTCTAATTTTCTCCCTCTATTTACTTTCATTAAACAACTTTATAAATTTCATTGCAGTAAATACAATTGATATTCCACATGTACTTCTTCCCTTGTTCATAAGCATGCCCCTAAGCACTCCAGAAGTTATCTGTGAAGAAAAGCACTAAACGCCTGGCATTTTGTTTTTTTAGAGTCTAATTCCTTGGAAACAACATCAAGACAAGTAAAGCCATTCAGCTTTTAATCACGGATGTTATAAATCTTCATGTCAGTTAAATCTAGGGTCCATAAATCTAAAAAAATGTGAAATTATGACAGAGATGCGGTCTATCTGTATTGGCATTTCAAACTTGATTACAACGATGGGCTATGGTTGAACAGATTTTTGCAATTCTGTTTGCAAGCGCACCAACATGGAGGCTCTCATGCACACAGTCTGTTGATATATTAAGTATCAGCTTCACGTTTTCCCTGTTCAGACTAATTGCTTCTTTAATCTGCGATTGCTGACACACACGTGCAGTTGTGCAAGTTAATGGGAAGAAAGATGATTCTGATATTCTTCAGTTTCATTACATTGGTTGTAATTTTCCTCACTGCAGAGGCACCATTATTTTATTTGATGGTTTAATAAGCAGGAAATCCAACAATAAAATGGGAGTGTTTAAGATAAACATTCAAAGCATAGCATACCCAAACCAATGCAAGACCAATGGATTAATTTAAAAGACAGATAATGTTGGGAAGGGTGGTAGAGATTTAGTCCACTGGTTTGCCTTGCTTAGCTTGTTCAGATCACCTATCGTTTTAGTAAGCTTCCCAAATCTATGCTCTCAGGTTTCGATCTGCTTGCTCTGATCTCATACCAGGCACTCATGCTGAGTCAAGTGCTCTGCAGCTGACTGATATGTGGGTGCATTTTTAGAATGGAACAGAGTGAAGCTGAACCAATGCAGTGGCTAAAATAAGCAACCAATTTAACTCCATTGTAAAGACAGCCACCCCAATCATTCCCCAAATAATTCAAACTGTTGAGCTGTAATACTGAAAACACATATTTGTTCTGTGTTGCCATGCACTTTTTATATACATCTCAGTCTTTCCCTCCTACTCACTAAGGATTGCATCGCCCTTTTGTTCTGGGGGTTTGGGAGCTGTTATTATAACGGCGCTCTCACATGATGCCTCTGTTAAGTTTGGTTCAGCATTCCCATTATAAAACTCATAAGCTACCAGAACAAACTTATTATAACTGTTTATGAGGAAAAAATTGCTCCCAGCTGAAACTTAGTATATACTACATGCATTTTCAGTCCAGAAGGCACCCGTCTTCAACGTATTATAAGTTAAAATTTCATGCCATTGAATTCACTTTCTTTAGTTGCTTCTGTCAATATGATAACATGAAAGAACAATGCAGTGAAGCAAACAACTGTTCATCCCACATTTTAACCATCTTCCCCAAGATGCTGTTCCTCTTCCATTTCTATCCTAAGTTCAACGTTTGAGGACTTTGCATAGCGCCCTGATGGCCATTTTCATCAGAACTAGTCCCAGTCACTCCTAGATTGTTAAAATACAGGGAGTTGCAATCAGGGGACCACACAGAAGGGCTTTTATTCCCACTATACTCAGGAATAATCATGAGTTAAATACATAAAATATAAAACACTAGTCCTGGCCAGTGTGGGCTTAGTTGGCTGGGCTTTGTCCCATGCACCAAAAGGTTGCCAGTTCAATTCCAGGTCAAGGCACATGCCAGGGTGGAGGGCTTGATCCCTGGTAGGGGGCATGTAGGAAGTAGCCAATTGATGTTTTGCTTTCACAAGGATGTTTCTCTCCCCTCCTCTCTCTTTAAAAATCAATAAACTATATATATATATATATATATATATATATATATATATATATATATGAAGTTTTCTTAAAATCACTTCAGAATAGAACATTAAAAGAGATATGGCAATTAAAGCAATTCCATTTTTGGATTAAGTATTTAAAATTATATGGGATTCTTTTTAAATTGTTTCACTATTTGATGTTGGTGGGGAAAGAGAAAGAAAGCACAAGCAAGCTTGTAAAATGGAAATTTAGCTATTGAATATTGCTATAATTTTTTTCCTTTAGTAATATAAAATCAGAAGTTAAGTAAAAAGTGTTGTTTTTTTAAAAATATTTTATTGATTTTTTACAGAGAGGAAGGGAGAGAGCTAGAGAGTTAGAAACATCGATGAGAGAGAAACATCGATCAGCTGCCTCCTGCACATCTCCTACTGGGGAAGTGCCCACAACCCAGGTACATGCCCTTGACCGGAATCGAACCTGGGACCTTTCAGTCCACAGGCCGACGCTCTATCCACTGAGCCAAACCGGTTTCAGCTAAAAAGTGTTTTTTTAACATACCTTGAACCTGAGAAAACTTTTCCACTGGTTAAATAGATATTCAGATTTCTAGTCTGTCTGCATAATTAATAACACCAATGAAATATATGATAATTAAACTCCTACTCTTCTGTCTGGGTCTGAGGTGGAAATACATCACCTCTGGGAGATACTATTAGGAAGGAGGGTCCAGGGAAGACCTGCTCAGAAAAGAATTTTATGAGAACCAAGGGCTGGTTGGAAAAACTATAAACTGATCCCTGATTCCAGACCTAAATTGCTATGTTTGGCATCCATCTTCTTCTGGCTTCACCCTGAGATCCATTCCTATTTCTAAGACTCCCCGCTGAACAGATGGTTTGTTGAGAGCTAGTACAAGTGCTTCATGATCCAGAGACCACTTGTAACTCTGCATCTGCCACAAAGGCACTTTCATCCCGAGGCAAAGGATGCTGTGTCCACTGACATTCTCCTCCTTGTTCTTAACACTTGGGCTGAGGGAACGAGTTTTATATCTGTGCCCAATATCAATCCAGAAGCCAGTATGTAAGAGAAGCCAATAGATAAAATGTATTAGCATTCTGCAGGGAAAGGCAAGTTGATTCAAAGACAAGCCTAAACATAAAATGCAGGTATATGCAGCATCCTACAGTGAAAGAAAATGGACAGAGCTGGTACTCCATTGTAGATACAAAAGAAGCTATGTAAACATCTATTTCTTCATGCCAGGCTATCAGATGACATTTAAATCTATCCAAAAACCTTTGTTTGAGAACCTATTTCAAACTCAGCAGTGTGCTAGGACTTGAGGAGTGTTACATAGAAAAAGTAGAAGACAATGATTTCCCCCTGAATCATTAACACTCTCATCTATGAAGCAAGGAAAAAATAATGAGTCTCAAATTAGACAATGGTTTTGAAGCCACTTTGTAAATATCTAAGTCATATATTTGTTGATAGACACTAATAAATTATTGCTAAAATAAAAATAAACATATTTTAATTTTTCAGCGTATTTGAAAATCCTAAAAATAACATAACAGGTTGACAGTTTCTATATAGCAGGGTCTATAACTTGCTTTCATGGAAACGGAATGGTAATTTACTAGTTATGTGAACTTGGCAGGCAACTTTGATCTTTTTGAGCTGAAGCTTCCTCATCTACATAATTGGGAAACAATTTCTTCTTTAGATAGATGGTATGGATAATTAAATGAATAAACATACCCCAATACCCAGGATGGTAACAGGCGCTTCGCCTCCTTGCTTCTGACAACAGAACATGACCACAGTTTCTCCACTCAGTTCATATCTGCATCGCGGTGATGAATGAGAATGACAAGCAAGGACAAGCAAGTGTGTCTTTTTTTTTTTTTCTGTTTGTTTGCTGAGCAGAAAAGGAAGCACATTCTTAAATGTGACTTCTGACACCAAAGTGTTGTGCTTTAAGTCTTTAGTTGAAAAAGAAAACTGGCCAAATATGAGTCCCTAATATCTGAATAAAGGGCTATTTTATGCTTTTAAAAGTCAGAATTTAATAGAAACCACACACTTCTGTAAACTTACATTTCACATTTTTACTTGTGTTTATTTTGCTCTATCCTGGTAAGCAAGAAATCCTTTGAGAAGTTAATCAAATCTTGATAATTGTATTATATGAAGTTCCCTAAAAATGCAAGTCATGGTCCTTCCTTTCATCTCACAACAATAAGTTACCTTCAGATTTCAACCCAGAACAAACCAGAAACAGTGAGTGAGAGCTGGCTGATTGCAGCTGTGAGATGATCAACCTGCACTCCAGCTTACCTCACAGTCCCTTCTCTCCGGGCTGTACCATCATTTGGCCCTTAATGGTTCTCTTTTGCAGTTTATCACTCTCCATCCCCATCAATTTTCATTGCTCTCTACAGCTTCTTTATCACTTTTTGTTGTCAAGAACATAACTACTTTTGGATCAGATGTTTGCCATAAATTCCTGAAATAGACATCTAGCCCATAAAGCATAGAAATGAATAGGCTAGTTTTAAATGTCACTGGTAGAGAGTTCATCTCAGTAGGCGTGACTGTTAATACTTTCACATTTTGAGTTCAAAATTGAAATTTTTCCAGTGCCCCAGGCATAATTATTTTCATCCAAATGGCTTGGAAGCCAGTATTACAGCATCCACCTACACATTATATTTTCCCAAAACTCTGACATAAAGCAGAATCACAAATATGTATTTATGTTTGCTCCTTAGTCTTGGCAGCCTTGATTTCTTAGGAAATATCTTATTCACATGGAATCAAATTTAATAGCATTGGCAATTACTAACTTCTGCTTTAGATTAATGTCCATATGTGGAAAAAAAGTGTGGTTTCTTGATTCCAAATGTTGAAAAAAATGGCAATGACACTGAAATTTTATATACCATATTTCAGCTGACAGCACAATTTAGATTTGAGTTACACACTCTTAAAATGAAAGCTTCCAATAGAAATGCTGGCAGGCCCTTTACTTATAGGGAAGTATTTGCCTCTAAAATAATAGCAATATATTACTACGCTGCTGTAAAAAGGAAGGAACTCCTACCATTTGCAATAGCATGGATAGACATGGAGAACATTATGCTAAGCGAAATAAGTCAGCAGAGAAAGATAAATATCACATGATCTCACTCATTTGTGGAATATAATGAACAACATAGACTGATGAACAAAAACAGACCCAGAGACAGAGAAGCATCCATCAGACCGTCAAACCTCAGAGGGAAGGTAGGGGAGGGTGGGGGTGAGGGGGAGAGATCAACCAAAGGACTTGTATGATGCATATAAGCATAACCAATGGACACAGACACCAGTGGAGGTGAGGGCATGAAGGGGGGGGGGTCAGGAGGGTAAGGGGGGATAAGGACACACATGTAATACCTTAATTAATAAAGGAAAAAAAAGAAAAAATATATTATATTTAAATGGATCCTTTTATAAAGCACTTTAAAAGCTGTCAACCTATATCTCTCCTTCCTATGTACATGTACCTCTCATGAAAGTCAATAGCAAAGCTATATGTCTATTATTTATTTAGTTATTAAGAATTTATTACATTTATGAGATTCACCCATCATTAATTAGCCTCTAGGCACCTTTGCAAGTTTTAGAGCTAAAAATATAAGAACATTGTCTGAGTTATTATGATTTGCAAAGTATTCTAGGCATCATGAAAACAAGACATATTGCTTCCAGCCTTATCTTAGAAGTTTAACACAACTTCAGAAAAATACATTCATCAGAAAGACTATACATTCATGAGACTGATGTAACTCAGAATTACTCCATACATTAGAAAAAGAAAACAGAAGCCATAATATTGAATCAAAGGTGTTTGATAAGTTATTTTAAAAATACATTTATGTGTGGTGAAATGTTGTTTCACTGTAAAGGTTGATATAAATGGATGTTACAGAGACGTTTGCATTAATATTGTATTTGATTTTCTACATAATTTTCTCAAATAAATGTATATTGCATCATCATTATGTATTTAGCATTGCCCACAGGTATGAAACTTTAATTTTAAATTGAATGTTGAGCCTAACTCTCTAGTAATGCTAATAGCCAGAAAGAGCATTCCAGCACCAAGACATTTAATAAAACAATTAAATTCAAAATGTATCATCTAAGAGTGCTTTCTTCAATATCAAATATTTGATCCTAATAAATATCAACAGATTGTATGCCTTTGTAAAAAAGAATACATGATGCCAGATACTCCCTTTCACCTCAGCTCTCAAGGTCTTTGCCCATCCAGGAAAGACTCCAGATTGGAGTTGCACTTCAGTCTCTCTCTGGTTCTCTCATTGAGAAAATGCAGGGTTCAGGATGTAGAGAAACTGGCATGGCATGATTGTAGCCAATGTGACCTGGAGAGACAAAAAGTATTATGATCCTATGCCCTAGACCTTGATACCAATGTATTAAGTTACCTTGGGTTAGTTATTAACCTACTGGTTCAGCATTCTGATGTCTTTAGCAAGAAGGTAACCTCCTAACAGTTGAGAAGTATGTTTAAAATCATTTTGAGATGTTGAAATGAAAAAAATGCTCTATAAATACAAAGTGCTTGTACTGTATAAAATTCCACCCTATGTGTCCCTCTGTCTTTACTGGTACAGCTTATCCTTTTTGATCTGTAGAACCTTTGCTTTCCTGTTACTAGCCTACGGCTTGGTCAAAAAAAGTCTGTGCATCCCTCTAATTAATTGCCTAATGCTGAACCAACCAGTATAAACTAAACTAATCCTGGTACAGTGTCCTGCACTCTGACCATTAGCAATCAATATTAAAATGTAGCTCCCCAGGGGCAGAGAGCCAAAGTATTAATTTCCTAGACCTTGGAAAGTCCTTATCAATTCCCTGATTCAATTTATTTAGCTTCAGTACAAAAGAACCCCTCCAATGCAAGATTATAAAATGCATTGCAACTAAATCTAGCCCAAAACATTTGTAGAAAAATATTATACATTTGGTTTTCAGATGGATGGCAAAAAGATAGATAAGTGGCGCAACTATGCAATGTGAAATAAAATAACCTTTCAGAAACCAATATTATTTTTCCCCCCACAGGATTATGTTTCTAACTAGGCATAAAGGCAAAGGCATATTGAACTTTAATATCTAAAGGTATGTACATATTATAAGGTATTTTATTATTTGCTAGTGATTTGTTGAAATGATTCTCCCAGGGCCATGTAATAGTTTGTATTTATCTCTGAAATTCTATTACTTTCAGAATCCTATATAATAAAGAGGGAATATGCTAATTGACCCTCACACTGTCACAAAGATGGTGGCACCCACAGCCAATAAGGAGGGAATATGCTAATTGACTGCCATGCCCTCAAAGATGGCGGTGCCCACTGCCACAAGATGGCGGCGCCCTGTCCCCTCAGCCCCACCAGGGTGGCACTTGCATGGCTGCTCCACATGCCTGCCTCCAGAAATCCCTAGTCCCCTCCGCCCCCCAGCTGCCCAGGGTTGGCCCAAGGTGAAGGCAAGCCTCAGATGGTGGCTGCCCAGCCACCCAGGGCTCAGGTAATCATGGCCCGCCAAGGCTTGCGCTGTGGGCAGTGGCAGCAGCAGAGGTGTGATGGGGCATCACCTTCTCCTGATTTACAGGTTGCCTCCTGCCCCCGAGGGCTCCGGGACTGTGAGAGGGGGCAGGCCAGGTTGAGGGATCCCCCATACAGTACATGAATTTTCATGCACCAGGCATCTAGTACTTTTATAAATAGTAACATTAAACACTTTCACAACTTTGAAAATATAACAAATACAAAGAGGTAGATATGATCCTTGCACCCCTACCCCTAGCCAGACTTAAAATCAGTTTCTGATTAACTCAGGAATTTTTCATTTATGATCAGAACACTTCAGTTAGCAAACATTAACTTCACACTTTCTTCTCACATAGCATGTGCCTTCAGCCCTCATTATCAAAACTGATTTATGAAGTCTGCAAGCATGGTGAAGTATGTTGATGTTAGAGGAGAGATTTACATTTCTTCTTTCTCCCCTTCTAAAATGTCCTTTTACTTTGTCAGTGTCAGTCATTCAGGCACCTCTTTGACAAGGGACTTGAAGGAAGATGACAGTACCAAAGCAGAAGATGCTGATCAAAAATAGACTGGAGTTTCATGAATACTTCCTGCAATTGCAGATGTTCATTTAAAAATAGAAGCACATTAATTATTGCAAGACTATTTAAAGTATTTACATTTTATTTCTGGACAAAAAAATAATAAATGAAGCCAAAAGTCAAAGTGTGGAGAAGGGATGTCAAGGCTGGTAAAAAGAGGGGCCTTATCTTGCACAATAGGTGTCCAGGGGAGTTTAATCTACCTCACAAGTGCAGGAAGCTTTGTATTTCAGCCCTCTAGGTACATCTCAGCAGGTCTCCTGCTCTTCCCCTATTAGTTTTGCAAGCAATACTGCCAACGATGCTATTACTCTGGTTTACAATAGTTGACCACTGCTGTGAAATTCAGGTTGTAGACAAAATGGATTCTTTGGGCAGGGGTGGGTAGGGGGGAATATAAGGGGGCTCAACAGCCCTCACAAGCTTTGGGCAAGCTTTGCCAGATGCTCCACTTTAGAAGTCTATTACGACTCCCCGAATTTCCATTTCCATTACGGGTGATTACCTAGTTCCTGGTGTCCAACTGAGAGCCTGTTTCCTCTTCTTCCTTATGGGGATACTAATTATTCCTGAGGGATGTAGTTCTCTTTTGCCTTCCCTTAGAGGACCAATTCCCAACAAAATCTTTACTAATGAATGTTTATTGATTATAAAAATTTAGTGGTTTAGAGCAAAAGAAGTGTTGCATGAGAAAGAGTGCCAATGTTTTAATCAGAGGGGAGGAGAGATGCCTCCCAATTGCTTTGCATGTGTGCCTTGTCACATTACTCATTAGACATAAGCATTCCTGAATCCCTCCACTGCCAGACCCCTTGACCCATCGGCCTCACCTTGAACATGTTTGTCACTTCACTTAGTGTTTTATTGGGAGTGTGTTTTTTGCTAATCTTTCTTCCCTGCAAGAATATGAGATCGAAGCAGGGAGGAAAAAATAGCAATCTTGCTCATCATTTTATTGTCATTGCCGAACAGAAGACCTGGCACATGGTGGCTTCCAATTAATTTTTACGGTACAAATGAATAATGGTATTGTCTTTGTTAACATGGTTGTCCTTGTTATGTGCTGTTGTAAAAGAAAAAAAAAATGGAGTATACAAAAAAATACTAGGTTCTCCACAATGCACAAATGAACAGTAGTTCAAAAGGCAGATCAAACTCAGCATTTGTGAATCTGAAATTCCACTTGTTGGGTTAAAATTCTGTATCCTTCATTCAATGGAAAATACAATTGCAAAGCTACCAGAGAGAATTTGAAGAAGATTTTATTCATCGAGACATTCGGTTAGAATAAGACTTTGTTGAAACCAAAGCAAATAAATTACAGGCATAGCTAATAAGGCCAGGAAGCCACTGGTACCAAAATACCGGGAATATACTCTAAATCTCCAAATTACTATTAACCAGCTTACTTAAATTCTTTATAAATGGATAGTCACCTAGGATTAGTTATTCAGAAAAGATGTTTCCCTTTCCCATCTGGGAACACAAGCTGTGGATTTTTCTCTTGCCATTCCATATCATCCCCTATAGTATTCAAGGACACTGTACCTTCCATAAGAGTGTATGTGAAATGGTTAAAGGGTAAAAGTCCAAGCTTTTGCAGCCAGCAATGAGTGTTACATACCATTTCACTGCAAGGTCAATAAATTGCTTGTTATTTTAAATGTTATTTAAATTATATCCCTAGGGAGGTAATTTTCAGCTAACTCTCCATCTTCCCCAAGAAACAGAGTTTGACACACCTCACTGACACTGATGCAGTGGTAAAAAAGGACATAAATAAAACAAATTCATAAGGACCATGTAAGCAAAGTTAAAGGTAGTTGTTCTCAGTGGAGGGGCCCCCAGACCAACAGCATTCATCTCACCAGGGAATTTGATAGAAATCCAAGTCCTTGGGCCTCACTCCAAGCCTACCGAACCAGAAAGTCAAGTCTATGTGGGGCATAAATCTTTAATTGAACAAGCCACCCAGGTGATTTTAATGCATGCTGGAGCTTGAAAACCTATCATCTAAGGTGATAAGTAAGTAGACCATGTGTTTTAAAAAACTATATAGGGGACATCAACTGACCTACCCATATAGTTCATGATGATTCTGTTAAAATCACAGTTTAATGGGACTACAAATGCATTAACAACATAGATATAAGAAATATCCACGTAAGTGCAGCTATGGGTAGAAAGCACGCACAAACACGCACAGCAGAGAATGTCAAATAAACTTATTAGATAGCAATAGATATCAATTGCACATTATTTTATAACTAGGGGCCCAGTGCATGAATTCATGCACCTTGAAAGGAGCTGCGGGCAGCAAGGCTGCAGTGGGCACAGGGGCAGGTCTCAACGCATCTTCCATGCCCCTTCCCGGCCCCTCCTGCCATGGCCCCCAGTCCTCTGTCTGCTAGCAACCCCACTCCTGGCTCCTGCTGCCAACGCTCCCATGAAATGAGGGTGTCGACCACACTTGTACTCACTGATAGTGCAGAGCTATTGGGATGGCGCCAGCTATGGGTGCTAGTGGGCTGGCACAGTCAATGGGTGTGAGTAGCAGCTGCTGGCCCCAATCGCCCCTCAAGAGCAGGGGGAGGTGGAGAAGCCCTCAGGGATGATTGGGGCTGGAAGCCACTGCCCGCATCCACTGACGGCACCGAGTGATCATGGCTGGCACAGGGTGCTGGCAGCAGGTGTGAGCAGGGCTGGCGCCAGCAGCAGATGCAAGCACCATGTGGAACTGCAGTGCACAGGAGCAAAGAATTTTCAGTAACTACCAGAGGCTTGCACCGATAACAGCGACCAGCGCCCCACCTTGGTCTGGTGTCCCTGCTCACCTGCTCCACTATCCTGCTGCAGCCAACACCCACCATGTTCCATATGCACGCCCTGGTGGTCAGCGCATGTCATAGCGACTGGTTGTTCAGTTGTACAGTTGTTCAGTCGTTCAGTCTATTTGCATATTATCCTTTTATTATATAGGATTGTATTGTATTGTTGCAAATTATTATAATCTATAACAATACCCATAGCAAAAGACAGTATAGTTTGGCACAGGAATATCAATAGAAGAAAAGTTGGAGAGCTTATAAGCCAACCCCATATTTATGGAAGTGTAAGGTCATATAAGTAACTGGAAAGGGCAGGAGGAAAAGGGAGTCAATAAATAGAACTGGGAAGTATCCTGTTCTGTATAGCAGTGAGATGAAATTAAAAGCCTATTTTGCAGCAGGAACAAAAAATGCCAAGAAGAAAGAAAGAAAGAAAGAAAGAAAGAAAGAAAGAAAGAAAGAAAGGAAGGAAGGAAGGAAGAAGGAAGGAAGGAAGGAAGGAAGGAAGAAAGAAAGAAAGAAAGAAAGAAAGAAAGAAAGAAAGAAAGAAAGAAAGAAAGAAAGAAAGGAGAAAGAACTCATGAACATAGACAATAGTATTGTGATTGCCAGGGGGAGTGGGGGTAGGGGGAGGTGGAGGAGGGAATAGGGTATATAAATGGTGATGGATGGAGACTTGATTTGGGTGGTGAACTCATAACACAGTGTATAGATGATTTGTTATAGAATTGTGCACTTAAAAGCTGTATAATTCTGTTAACCATTGTCACCCCAATAAATTCAATAAAAATTTTTAAATAAATATATTTTACTGACTTTGATGTAAAAAAATCTTATTTACAAGATACAAAAGTCGCTAGTCAGAAGAAAAATTTGAAAATTATGTGTGTAATAATTACCAAATTCCATTAATTATAAGGTATATTTTTAAAAGGGAAAAAAAACATACTCAGAGAAGATATTTATAATATATATAACTGACAAAGAATTAGTACCAAGAAAAATCAAAAGAACTCCTATAAATTTCTTGGGGGGGGAGAAGACAACTCATAAAAACATGATCAAACAAATAAAGTCCATTTGGCCAATAAATATATGAAGAGATAGTCTCATTTGCAATGAGGAAAGTATACATCAAATCAAGACCCCAATGAGATACCATTTTTCCCCTATTCAATTGGCTAAAATAAATTGTAACAACATTGTGTGTTGAAGGGCAAATAGATTAAACGGATCTCTTTATACATTGCAGATATGATATGACAGTTGCAAGATGTCTTGAAAACAAGGTGAGATCATCTTTTCAAGCTAAAACAATGACAAATTATAACTTCACTAGGGGCCCAGCACATGAAATCGTGTGGGTAGGGTCCCTAGGACCTAGCCTTCTGTAATCAGGGCCATCTTCTGCCCATTGGCCAGTCCCCAGTTCAAATGCTGCCTCTGCTGCAGCCAGGCTGTCAGGCTGTTGGGATCACCAGCTCATTCCTGGCTGCTTGGGGGCTCAGGCCTGTGGGAAAGCAGGCGCTGGTGACTTCACCTACAAGCTCATGCGCAGGCCTGGCCACTGATGGAACATGCTGCCTGCTCGGGGCCACTCACGCAGGCATCACTGACGCTGCTGTTGCTGCTGGGGCTTGAGAGCTGACAGAAGCTGTGGGGTGCACCCGTGACCTACCCTCCCCAGTGTGAGCGGCCCTGAGCAGGCAGCAGGTTCCATCAGCCGCTAGGCTGGCCCACGCACATGGAGGTGAAGTCCCCGGCGCCTGTTTTCCTGCAAGCCTGAGCCCCCAAGCAGCCGGAGATGAGCTGGTGATCCCAACAGCCTGACAGCCAGCCTGGTCCTCTGACCACCCGCCCTGATTCCCCCGTTCACCATCGCTGATCCATTGGAGCCTGCAGGCTGGGGGCAGGGACCAATAGCTCAGCTGTTCAACCTGCTCGCCAGTCTCCAGTCTTGCCCTGCCCCGCTTGTGGGCTGGGAGGGGACAGGGAGGGACGAGAGATGCTCACTGCACCTCATGGTGACCGGTTGTTTAGTCATCATGGTCGTCACGGACACTGGCTTTTTATATAAATAGATAATTTCACTTCTGAGAAAATACTCAAGAATATCTTACATATGAGCATCAGGGACAACAACAATAATATTTCCTGTAACACTAATTGTAACTACTAATATCTGGAAACAATATAAATTCCTATTAAGGGAAAGATTAGTGACTACATTGCAGCAATTTAACACAATTAACTATTGTAGCATGTTGTGAGTTTAGTAATATAAAATTAAAAGAAAAAATAGTTCCAGAAGACTGCAATAATATGACACCCTTTTTATGAAGTTCAAAGGCAAGTAAAGCTAACAATATATTCTTCAGGCATACGAAAATGTTCAAGAGAACGATGAACATGACATTTTGGATAGAGTTGATCCTTGTAGAAATTAAGAGAAAGTGGAGGAACACAGAGTTGATTTGTTTTAGATACTCATTTGAGTGTTCATTATGTGATATTATTTAAAAATCAAGAAAAATACTTAAAAATTAGACAATGCCTACAAGAAAGATAATAGTGTATAATGAACTAAAATTTTTGATTAAACTAATTCTGTATTTCTGAGGTCCTTAAATTTAAAAATAAGTAAGAGAAAAGGAATGAAAGAGGAAAAGAAGAGGAAGGAAAGAGTGAAGGAAGGCAGAGAGGGAAGGTGGGAGAAAGAAAAAATAAATCAAATGTCAAAATGAGAAAACAGTTTGTCTTGAATTTTCTTAACCACTTAGGGCTAAAATTTTCTAATTCTTTAAAAGCAACTGAAAGTTGAACATGTGCAGAGCAGGTGATACCCAGGAAAAGACTGCATCATCATCTCAAATTTGTTGTGTACCTAAAACTTTGCTAAAAAAAATTTTGTCTTTAAAAATAAAAGTACAAAATGTACTTTGTTGAACATGGTTTAACAGTCCATGTTTAATCTACAATAAAGTATGCTTAGTCTATGTTAAATCTATAAAAATATATATATATAATTTCCCTCTTAGCATGGATAAATAAATTTAAATATATTCCTGACTGAGTGGAACTTACATTTTGATTAGGTATTAATGAGAACTGAATCCTCCACTTATAAACTTCAGACAGGTCATCTTTTAGAGGCCATGGGGCTGGGGTCTGCAGAAAAGGGACAAAAAAGAATAGAAAATATGTTGAGTCCAGAGTGGATTTGCCAAAAAGCTATTAAAGCTTTAAGAACCTTAACTTGAACAGGTCACTAGCAGTGTGATCACATGGTCAGATGTTAATAATATACATATACTAGTCCCAAACTAACATATTTTAACTATAGTCAGTTAAAACAGCTATTTCTTTCCACTCTGAATTACCCCATTACATATTCCTTCCTACTGGATGATTTGGAGTAGCCATGGCTATTTTAGAAATCCAGTGAAAGGGAAGTTTTGTTGGGTGTATGCTTGGTGTACTTAGTGTAGGATACATATATTTATTTGTTTCATACCCATTTCCAGTCTTTTTTAAAAAATATAATTTTATTGATTTTAGAAAGAGAGGAAAGAAGGGGAGAGAGAAAAAAACATCAATTGGTTGCCTCCCACACACCCCTGACTTGGGATCACGCCTGCAGCCTGGGTATGCTCCATGACTGGGAGTCAAACCAGCGACCTTTGAGTGCACAGGAAGACACTCAACCAACTGAGCCACTCTGGCCAGGGCTTCATTCCCATTCTTGATAAAATCTTGCCAGCTATTCTAGTGTAGGAAAGGTTACTAGGATTACTCCTATTACTCCTGTCCTGATCTCCTTGCACCTTGACAGGCTGCCGCTATGCAAATACTTTCCACAGTGCTCTCCACCGAAAGGAAATGATGAGCATGAAAGAAAAGTTTGAAAAGTAATGTGTCAGCAGTCAATCTATGGAAAAATTCTTCCAGTCATCAGAGATATAAAATTATAAGCAGATGATTTAGTTCTCATTAATAACTAGGCAACATGGAAGTTCCATCTTGTCAGAAACATTGCAAACATCATATAGAAACAAAATGTATAACATATTTTAATGGAAATCACATGAAATACAATGTATGGAATCCTGTGTTTGAGATCACAAACCGGTAACAACCTTATAAGCTGCAAGCACATCTTTATATAAAATCATGTTATGTTCCCCTCATATCAGTAAAAACTTTTAATCAATCATGATAGAAGGAAGATTAGTCTTTTATTCTTATAGAAGTAATATTATGAAATCATTGTCATCTAAAGTGCCAAAGAGAATGCAGCCAAAATACTTTAAAATGAGCATCATAAAGTTGTGGCAGAGAATTAACTAATAAAAATGGTATTTTTAAATTATTATTATTTTGTAATGTTTGTGACATTTCTCAGCTTTTGAAAAATCTTTACTTTGGTTTATTTCTGTTCTCCTCTTAAATAAATATTTACTTTTTAACCTAATTTTCTTTTCATAAATTCAATTTATTAAAGAGATCCCACCAAGATGTATAAGCTTTAACACTTCAAATTCTAGGTAAAACCTTGCCTGAGACTTTAAGACACAGGTGGCATAATCTCTTTCTACTTAACCCAATCTGAAACACCCATTCTTTCCCCTCACTGGCTTTGGAATGTGTGGAGGCAAAGCCAAACCAAGATATATACTAAAGGCCAAAATGTATTATTCCCTAACAAATGTTTAGGGAAAAGATGTAAAAATGAATGGTTTGGGAGTAAAAAACAAACATGCCCTAATATATGCCAAGCATTATATTAATGACAATGTTGTTTCTCATTTTAGCTCTATAAACAATATTCTGTGCATCCCAATATCCCATGATAAAATTCCATTTTTTCAGTGGAAGTATCAATAAAGATGCCATGTATATATTCACTTTAATCTTTATTCAGAGCTACATTTTGGATAAAAGGCATCTATATACCAGGTGTACCGGTAAATAATGCATATTTTTTTCAATAGATGGAGTTACACATATGTTGATATATATGCGATTTGATATGTATGCTATTTTGTTGTATTGACAAGTTTCAAAACTTCATAAGTCAATTTTTCTGAAGGTGTTAACATCATAGATATTTTTATGCTTAAAAATGTCGAATTTCATGCCAAAAAAAGAGCATTTGCGGGAAGTTTTAATTCATTACTTTATTTTGAAGAAAAGTGCTGCTGCAACTTATTGTATACTTCGGGAAGCTTATGGTGAACATGCTCCATCTCAAGATACTTGTGAACGGTGGTTTAAACACTTTAAAAGTGATGATTTCGACGTGAAAGACAAAGAACGTCCAGGTCATTTGAACCATGCTTTGATCGTAAAACGACCAGAATGTGCCAGAAGACATGGCAAAGTAATTTTGCTTAATGATAACGCACCATCACACACTTCAAAACCAGTTAAAGACATGTTAAAAGATCTTGCCTGGGAAGTATTAACCCACCTGCCATATTCACCAGACCTTGCTCTTTCAGGTTACCACTTGTTCTGATTGATGGCACACGCACCCTCTGAGCAGCACTTCAAAAAATACGAAGAAGTGGAAAATTGGGTCTTTGAATGGTTTTCCTCAAAACAAGAAAAGTTCTATTGGGACAGTATCCACAAATACCTTAAGATGGGGGAAATGTGTAGCTAGCGATGGACATTACTTTGAATAAAGCACTTATGATGTGTCTCTTGAAATTATTGTGTTTTCTTTGATTACAAAATACACATTATTAACTGATACACCTCGTATATAAAAACCAAGCAACTGGAATAATGGAACAACCAGAACGACCAGAATAACTGGGTGCTATGACACCCACTGTGGTGGTCAACTGGCCCAATGGGAGCCCCTATCGGCCCCTCCAGCCAGCCCCACCCTCGATCGGCCCCCACCATCATAAGGGCTGGGACCGGCCACCTCCCACGGCCCCCCTGGCCGGCCTGGCCCCAATCAGGGGCCAACTTCTTGCATCCCCTCTCCCCTTACTGGCCCAGCCCCAGTCAGCCTCCATCGGGGCAGGCCGGTTGGACCCCACCTGTGCACGAATTCGTGCACCTGGCCTCTAGTATTAAATAGGAGTTCTAGATGTTTTCCTATAGAAACTCAGCCATTATATATAACTTGATTTTTTTTTTTATGGGGAAATATATTCTGAGCTGCAAAGAATAGATTTACAAAAGAACCTTGAAACAAAACCATTATTCCAATCAGAAGCTGAAGGGTCTAATTGTGCTTTTTACCTCTTTTCTTTGTACCTCAATTTCCTTGCCAGTAATACAGAAACAATAATCCAACTTGTCTTCCAAGGAGAGGATGAGAAATGAATGGGATAATTAAGACCTAAAATCTCTGACCTGGTTCTTCTTTTTTTTTTTTTTTTTCCTGAATCTCATAACCACAAATGCATGTGTGTGAGTAAAATTTTAGGAAGAAGAAATATCTTAAAAACTGTGAAGACAGTTTTTAAAAAGAAAAACAATTAAAAGATCACTGTTCACTGAAACTTGGGATTATTGGGGTTCTGGTTCTGGCTCTTTTTCTCACTTTCTTTGGGTTCCTAAAGACTGGGAAAATCCCTCAAATTCTCTAGTCCATAAGAATAGCACCATAATAATGACGGTTGAACCATGTTGTCTCTAACATCCATTCTTGTTTTCACAATCTCTTATTTAAAAAAAAAATGACCAGAAAACATTCATTTTAAAAAGATGTTAAAGAAAACCCAAACCTGGCAGGTGTGGCTCAGTTAGTTGGAGCATCATCCCAAAGTTAGAGAAATTCTTGTGACATATCAGACTATTGAAAACCAATTGTCCCCACAAACAAGAATTCCAGATCGCTCAAAGATCCATCTTTAAAAGTTGAGGGTTTAACCCAGGCTGGTGTGGCTCAGTTGGTTGAGCATCTTCCCATGCACTGAAGTGTCGCTAGTTCAAGTGTCGCTGGTCCAGTGAGGGTGCATGCCCACGTTGCAGGCTGGATCCCCAGTCAGGGTGCATGTGGAAGGCAACTGATAAATGTTTCTCTCTCACTCTTTCTCCCCCTTTCTCTTCCTCTCACTCTAAAATAATTTTTTTAAAAAAAAGTTCGAGGGTTTTCAAAAAATCAAAATGCCATTTCAGATGTCAGTTATATGCCTCATGCCAACATTGACTGATAAAAATAAAAGATAGATAATTCTAATAAAAAAGTAAATACTCAATGATGATTTTTCATTGATATCTACTTTATAAAAGTCAAAACTAAGGAATAGCTTACAATTTGCTGTAAACTTGCTGTAATTTAAAAATTCAAATAAAGATGGTAATATTTAATGCAATAAAGAAAGACATTTTTTGAAAGGTCTTAAGATGCCTCATACTTCTGAAGCATGAACACTTGAATTTGGAATGTAGTTATTTTACTGCTATGAATGACTGTTTCATTTTTAACCAAGGCAAGGAAAATTAAAAATATCCAGGCAGTACGTATGTCATAAATGTAACTACTGTTTATTTTAAATCGTTTCATTCCCTTTTATGCTTTTTTAAAGCAGCTGCTGCCATTGTTACATGTTTATTCCAACCAATCAACCTCTTGCTCCTACATTTGCAACAAAATGCAGACACCCACAAACTGCAATGTATCAATCTACTCATCTTGGCAGCAATGAAGAGAAATCAAATGAAAAGCATTTTCTGTTAAGGGGCAAAAGTTCCACCTACATTTACGTTTATATTTAGCTGATTTGAGTTTACAAGCTCAAGTTTTGAGATGAAATGGAAGCAAAGTTGCTGAAGTCTTGGCCTAAGAGAAAACTGAAATCCATATGTTGTCAGAAAGGCATAAAAGTGGCAGTCCCACTGTGCTTTGTCAGTAAAAATATTACCTATCAGCCTTTTAGCTGAATTTCGAAAGGAAGGTTTAAGTAGTGAAGATTCTTGTGAGAACTTTTCTTTACCACCTATAGCTAAGCAAGATAGAATATGTGGTGTGTGGTGGCTTCTCTGAATCCCAGAAGTTTTTTTTGTTGTTTTTTTTTTTAATATTCTTAGTGATCAACTTCCAAAATCTATAGGTAGGTAAGGAGAGGGAGAGAGAGAATGGGAGGGGAGAAAGAGAAAAAGAGAGAGAGACAGAAAGACAAGAGAGTCAATAGAAGCAAATGACAGGTACCCGATAGCCTATCAAATATTTTTTGAATTCCAAAATAATAATTCTCTTAACAAAACATTTCAACAAACATTATATTTCAACACATTAGAGAAGGGAGTGGGCAAATACCTACTTAAATAATTTCTGTCTTCTGTTTTGATATTGCATTTATTATGAAATGGGGTAGAGGAGTGGAGAGACAAACTTTTTCTTGGGCATGAGACCCGTCACCTTACACTTATCTTGGGAGACCTGTATATGGGTGAAGATTGCTGCCTCCATCTACTCTGCCACTAACACTCCAGATACTGCAGAATAGGCCTCAGTGGTTCATGCAATATAGATATAGAAATCCTGTACCCACATAATAAAGGGCTAATTAATTAATTATTTCTAATTAATGCTAACAGTAAAATTTATAGTTCTAATTTATAATTGCTTTAGCCACTCAAATATGCAGTTGGACTTTTTAAAATTATTGATTATATATGTCTCCTTTTTCCCCCATTGGCCTCTCCACAGCCATTCCCCCACCACCGCCCCGCCCCATATGAAGTTGATCTTTAAACATCGTGGGGGTTAGGGGCATGCCAACTTCCACATAGTAAAAAATCCACATAAAACTTTGACTCCCCCCCAAAACTTAATTACCAGTGGTCTACTGTTTATCAGCAGCTTTACAAATAACATAAAGTCAATTAACACATATTGTGTGTTATATGTATTATACTAGAGGCTGGTGCACGAAAATTTGTGCACTTGAGAGCGTCCCTCAGCCCGGCCTGTGCCCTCTCACAGTCTGGGACCCCTCGGGGAATGACCACCTGCTGGCTTAGGCCCACTCCCCAGGGGATTGGGCTTAATCTGGCAGTCAGACGTCCCTCTGGCAGCCCAGCACCCCTCAGGGGATGTCCACTTGCCAGCGGGGAGCAGACCTAAGCTGCAGTCGGACATCCTTAGCGTTGCTGAGGAGGCGGGACAGGTTCCCACCACCACCGCTGTACTGGCAGCCATCAGCCTGGCTTGTGGCTGAGCAGAGCTCCCCATGTGAGAGCGACCTGACCACCAGGGGGAAGCTCCTGCATTGAGCGTCTGCCCCCTGGTGGTCAGTGTGTGTTATAGTGACCCATGATTCCCAGCCGTTCTGCTGTTAGGGTCAATTTGCATATTACCCTTTTATTATATAGGCTAAAGGCCTGGGTGGGGGCCAGCTGGTTTGCCCTGAAGGGTGTCCCAGATCAGGGTGGGGGTCCAGCTGGGGGTGCCTGACCAGTTTGGGTGAGGGGCTAAGAGCCGTTTTCAGACTGGCCACACCCGCTTCATGGTATGGTTCCCCGCTGGGGTTCCTGGCCAACCTGGGTGAGGGGCTGAGGGCCGTTTTCAGACTGGCCAAACCCCCTTCAGGGAGGGGGGTCCTGCTGGGGTGCCTGGCCAGCCTGGGTAAGGGGCTGATGGCTGTTTGTAGGCTGGCCATGGCCCCCAGCCACCCAAGCTCCCAGTGGAGGCTGGCTGGAAACAGGTATCTGGGATTTATTTAGCTTCTATAATTGAAAATCTGTTGCCTTTTGCAGTGGCCATAGCCATCCAGGCAGGCGGGAAGCTTGGCTTCCTCCATCGCCGGGGCAACCAAGCCTTCTGCTTGCTCCAGCTCCTTGGCTGCCAGCAACCATCTTGGTTGCGTTAATTTGCATATAGTCGCTCTGATTGGCTGGTGGGCGTGGCTTGGGCATAGCAAAGGCCCGGTCAATTAGCATCTTTTTCTTTTATTAGTGTAGATACTGCATTTTTACAATAAAGTAAGCTAGAGAAAAGAACATGTTATGAAGAACATCATAGAGAAGAGAAAATACACTTATAGTAATTACTAAAAAATATCCACTTATAAAAAATACTATGCAGCCCAGCCAATGTTGCTCAGTGGTTGAGCTGCAACCTATGAATCAGAAGGTCAGGTTCAATTCCTAATCAGGGCACATGCCAGGGTTGTGGGCTCAATCCCCAGTAGGGGCACACAGGAGGCAGCCAATCAATGATTCTCTCTCATCATTGATGTTTCTCTCCATTTTTCTATGAAATCAATAAAAATAAAAAAGACATGTGCAGCTCAAACCTGTGTTGCTCAAGGATCAACTGTGATCTCCAGGAATGTTGCCCATCTCATTTACTACTCTATCCACGCTATCTAGAACATAGATGGCTCTAAATAGTCTTTCAGCAAATGCTGTTGTTGAATAAGTATATGGATAGAGTTTTACTTAGGAGATAATATTGACATCTTTCTACTAGATAAATTTTATAAATTATTGTCTAAAGTGATAAACATGTTTGTATCTATGCATTTGTGATGTAAAGAAGACAAAATAGAGGGAAAGGTGAGAAATGGGATGATGGGCATTTAATAGGGGCATCATTATGTTGGTTAGTTTCACTCTTTCCAGGACATTACACTGCCTTTGACTTTTAAATCGCTAAGTGCATGTACAACTCCCATTAAAATAAACCATCTCCTGGGCTTTACGTCCCATGAAAACTGCAGCAACATCCATTTTGATCTGTTTGTTTTGTTTTGTTTCCCCAACTCTTAGCACAGTGCCTGGCACATAAAAGATGTGCCATAGATTCTTGTCAAATAAATGAATAAAATATATGAATAAATGAATGAATGAATGAATGAACATCACAAATTATACATCCATCAATAAAAAATGTTTACTTGGCTTCTGATATATGGCTTTATACGTAGACTCTTTTAAGGAAAACCATGCACTTCTAATCACCAGTGCAGAATAAAACAAATCATCTACAATATTTACGAAGTGGAATTAAACATATAGAATTCCTTTTTTCTTCTTCTTCTCAAATGTTCCAGGGCAAGAAGAACCAAGAGACTGACATGTTCCTAGATCTAGAAGCTATTCAGGATATTGGAGTTGAATATTCTCATGATAGTAAGACAGCCCTGGAGTCTCCACCCTCCTCCAGAAAGAGTTGAGGACATATCTAAAGCGAATGGGAAGTTAGGCCACCAGAGTGAGTTACAGGGGTATGTACAAGGAGTTCCCCTTTACTCTGCCCCTGTCCCACTCATTGCTAAGCAGCTGGTTATCTGTGGTGGCAAAGATAGAGTCCATTTTGCTTAGAGGAGACAGTCTTGGCAGGAGTTACTGTTTCCAGGCCCAAAAAGAATGACGGAGATATATATCTAATGTTAGAGGGGTGCTGTACTTGATTTTCTCCACTCAATCAGAGAAGAAGGAAGTAGGAAAATGTCTAGCTAAAAAAATACATATTTCCCTAACCAGTTTGGCTCAGTGGATAGAGCATTAGCCTGCAGACTCAGGGGTCCCAGGTTTGATTCCGGTCAAGGGCATGTACCTTGGTTGCGGGCACATCCCCAGTAGGGAGTGTGTAAGAGGCAGCTGATCGATGTTTCTCTCTCATCGATGTTTCTAACTCTCTATCCCTCTCCCTTCCTCTCTGTAAAAAAATAAATAAAACATATTTTTAAAAAATGCATACGTACCATACCTAGTTTTAGGTTGGCAACCACGAAGAACAATGAAATGGTGCAAATAGCACCCAAACTATGCTCATACTTAATCTGCTAGGAAATATTCAAATGAAAGAAGCTACATCCCTGCAAAGAAGTGGTGTGGATTCTGAGAGAGGGGTATTGATCAATGACAACAGCAAAATCTTGCGTACAGACACCTCACACAGATTTCCTGGGTCCCCTGTGGCTGGGGACCCGCCCAGGAGAAGGGCATAGACATGGGAGAAAAAGGAGTCCGAGCGTCAGGAGTGACTCCCTCGTGGATAATGTGCTCTTTGTAAGGACGAGCATGAATGCAAAGCCATTTAACTGATTTTCTTCACAGTATTCTCCACCTCTCCCTCTAGGAGCAAGAATTCTAGGGGATTCTGTCTTTAACAAAATGGAAGAGTTCTCCTTTCCTTCAACTCTAAAAACCTTGAAGTTCTCACGCTACAAACTCAACATCACTTCCTTGTACCTCCGCGTGTGCAGTTTTGCAATCCTATGATTTTTTCTCTGTAAAAGAAACTCGTGTCCTGAGAAAGAACACGTCACAGCCACTAAATTACAACTCCCATCTTCGGGAAGTCTCCCGTGAGCGCAGGTCCCCACCTCCTGGTGCCTTGCTGTCTTTGCCAGCAGCCCAGAGAGATTCCCACGTGCAGGACGGACCTTGAGTCCAGGACATAGCAAAGCATAATCCAACTCCGCGTCCTCCTCAGCCCATCCACGGCTTTCAGAGCACCATCCCTTTGCTCTGCTGCCTGATATTCAGCCCTGCAGCCTAGACAATTAGTTAAGCTTTACAGTCACAGCACCCCTGTAACAAACGTGTGCAGCATCGCATGACTCCTTCGACCAGCTGGTTTTCATGAAATTTGAATAAAAGTAAAAATAGAAAACAAAAAGGGAGAAGAAAAATGACAAGTTGAAACCAGCGAAGGGGGAGAGAACAAGGTACAGAAAATTGGCTCCAGGATGCCATGGAGGGGGTGGGGTAGGATGGGCTGCTACTGCCATCTAGTGGCTGCATAATACTCAGGGGAAACTACTAAATCAATCTCCAAGCATAGAAATGCATTTGGTTTTTTTTAGCTCTAGGGAAAAGAAAATACTTTTAAAAAAATTAGCTGCGGCCGTGATGAGGACAAACGTTTTTGCCTTAGTAAATGTCTTTCACCCGTTTGGTAAACTAGGGACAAATATAGAGAAAAACCTCACCGGAGCTGCCTGCTGCCTTAACAAGTGTGTCCTTTTCTTTTTGAGACTTCAATAGATACATTCCTCTCTTCAAACACCAGCTTCCCCTCACCCTAGGGTTGCCAGATTCAGGAAAAAAATGATCCTAGTTAATTTGAATTTTAGACAAACAACTTATTATTACTTTTTTTTTTTTGTATAAGTATGTCCTATCCGATATTTAGGACAAACTTATATTTAAAACAAAACAAAACAAAACAAAACATCCTTTATCTGAGATTAAAATTTATCCAGTCATTGTATTTTCTATGACAATCCTACCTCACCCCATAAAAAGGCAATAGTTAGCCAAAATTTTAGATGACAAGTTTCTATTAGGACTCACCTGAAATGTCTACCAGAAATATTTATTTTATCATCTTCAGTACCATGACTATTGCTACAGGCATTGGTATGATAAATGCCAGATAAATAATAAGTAATAATAAATGTAATAGCTTAGGCATTAAATTATGTCTGTATTGACCTTTAGTACTGAATTTCTGTTTATTCTGTGATGTGTCTATGAGATAAATGCTGGTGAGAAACAGACAAGGTTTGAAGATCAGGTCATTCAAAAATATACCCCAAACTAATAGCCATGCGGTGATTAGAAACCTATATAAATTTGTTAACATGACCTTAATGTTATTAGTTCAGAGTTTATGTGTAGGCGAACAAAGAATTATGAAACATGGATGAGAAGGAGTTCTGCCTCTGACAGGCTTTGCACCTGCCAGGAAAGCAAGAGTGTATAAAAAAAAAAATCTAAATGTCTTACCAGCTTTATTTTTCACCTTGAACACTTAACAGATCAAATTTTGCTTTTTAGATTTTGACTTTTGATGAGAACACTCCTCTCATTTCACTTTGCTAAAGGACAAGGTTTAAATGTTGCACTGAACAAGGATACCTTGTCAACTGTTACAAAGATGCTGTGGACTGATGAATCTTGTACATTCAGGACAACCTTTTCAATTGATGGATAAGGTCAAATCTTCCAGAATTTACTGCAAACATATTTTGGATGTTATACAATTGTGGCCATTTTTAAGCTTGTGTTAGTCATCAATAATGATAAATGGGCTCCCTAAAATGAAAAACGATGATCTTATTTGGTGTTTAGATAGCTGCAAATCCAAAGAGTACTTACTACTGAGTAAATGCTCAGCACTATCCATTGCCCTTGGGCTGCTTGAGCCTAATTCACTTCAAGCTGCCATGAACTTCCGCTTGCTTCCTGGCTTTAATTTTTATGATTATTATTTCATGTAGGAGCTGAGATTTTTTTCTAAATATGAGCTGTTCTGCCCCTAATCCTCACCCCTCCTACATATTAACACCATATCAATGTCTCTTCTTTGCTCATTAACACTAGACAAATAGCCAACTTTCTGTGATTTAATTTTGTTCACCAAAGTGGTATAAACTATAACTTCCCTTATCTAAATAAAAATGCCTCATTATAGTAAGCACATAATTTTGAAATTCCTGGAGTAGAACTCATTCCTTAGAATTTAAATTATTCCAATGATTAAAAGATGCCGTGGTCCCAAATTGAGCACACTTACAGGAGCCACAACTTGGAAACTGAGAAGGTAATACATTATGCATACTATATAATAACAGCCTAAAATGCAAATTGTCCCCTCCAGGAGACTGGGAGTTCGACTGCTCGCTATGACGTGCGCTGACCACCAGGGAGTGGTGCGGACCATGGTGGATGTCGGTGATGCACTGCAACCTCTCGCCAGCTACCTAGGGTCAGGGGTGATGGGGACAGAAGTACAGTAAGAATGCGGGGTATCTGCCGAGCTCACTCTAACTTCCCCTGTTACCCTCCCCTGGGACACCAGGGCTCGCACGCCGGGGAAACCCCCATGCTCAGGTGCTGCATACCTGCGAGGAGCCTGCTCCGCACTCACACAGCCTCTTCTGGGTGAGTTGGGTTGCAGCTGCTGGGACTGCAGGAGCCTGTCTATGAGGCCAGCCGCAAGAGAGCGTGATGCCTGCCCGGTTTCCGTACAGTGCTACTGGGCGGCCCAGAGGCCCACACTGCACCCCAGCCCATGGCATCCAGCCACACTCACCTCATCTCCACCTGGGGATTTGGGGGACACACAGGGGCCCAGGAGCTCAGGTGCTGCCCAGGGCCCAGAGATCAGCTGAGTCCTGCCCTTCCATGCCAGATGCTCACGCTTTGATCACCAGCCAGGCCTAGGGACCTCACCTGTGCACGAATTTAGTGCACCGGGCCTCTATTATAATGATATTCTAGCACAGGTCTACATTGCTTCACATACTTGTAGTCCTCCATAGGATATTAATTCAGATCACATTTTATATTGATCTATAGTATAACTTAGGAAGTATATTATCTCTATTTTTATTCCTTTTTCACTTTCCAGTGATCATCAACACATATCCTTATCCTTATACTTTACTCTTGATACAGTAGCTAGTAAAAAAATAAGCCAAAAATGAGTGCAGTAAATGTTGGAGATTAAACCCTTATCAGAGATAACATTGGCAAATATGTTCTCCCATGCAGTGGGCTTTCTTACTGTTTTGTTGATGGTTTCTTTTGCTGTGCAGAAGCTTTTTGTTTTGATGTAGTCCCATTTGCTTATTTTCTCTTTACTTTTCATTGTCCTAGGAGTTGTATTGGTGAAGATGTTGCTTCGGCATATGTCTGAGATTTTGCTTCCTGTGGATTCCTCTAAGATTTTTATGGTTTCCCGTCTTGCATTTAAGACCTTTATCCATTTTGAGTTTATTTTTGTGTATGGTGTAAGTTGGTGGTCTAGTTTCATTTTTTTGCATGTATCTGTCCAATTTTCCCAACACCATTTATTTATTTATTTATTTATTTATTTATTTAAATATATTTTATTGATTTCTTACAGAGAAGAAGGGAGAGGGATATAGAGTTAGAAACACCAATGTGAGAGAAGCATTGATCAGCTGCCTTCTGCACACTCCCTACTGGGTATATTCCCGCAACCAAGGTACATGCCCTTGACCAGGATCAAACCTGGGACCCTTGAGTCCACAGGCTATATCCACTGAGCCAAACCAGTTAGGGCTAAATAGATAATTTTTGAAAGAGGACATAAGGAAGGCCAAGGGACATATGAAAACATGCTCGAAGTCACTACTCATCTGAGAGATGCAAATCAAAACAATGCAGTATCATTTCACACCTGTCAGAATGGCTATCATCAACAAATCAACAAATAACAAGTGCTGGTGAGGTTGTGAAGAAAAAGGAACTCTCATGCACTGCTGATGGGAATGCAGACTGGTGCAGCCACTGTGGAGAACAGTATGGAGTTTCCTAAAAAACTAAAAATGGAACTCCCATTTGACCCAGTGATCCCACTTCTAGGAATATATCCCAAGAAAACAGAAACACCAATCAGAAAGGATATATGCACCCCTATGTTCATAGCAGCACAATTTACAATAGCTAATATTTGGAAACAGCCTAAGTGCCCATCAGCAAATTAGTGTATTAAAAAACTGTGGTACATCTACACAATGGGAATACTATACTGCTGTGAAAAGGAAGGAACTCCTACCATTTGCAACAGCATAGATGGACCTGGAGAGCATTATGCTAAGTGAAATAAGTCAGTCAGAAAAAGATAAATATCACATGATCTCATTCATTTGTGGAATATAATGAATAATATAAACTGATGAACAAAAACAGATCTAGAGACAGAGAAGCATCAATCATACCGTCAAACCTCAGACGGAAGGTAGGGGTAGGAGAGGGTGGGGTTAGGGGTATGCATGCATATAAGCATAACCAATGGATACAGACACCAGGGGGGTGAGGGTATGAACAGGGGGTGGGGGGCGAAGGGGGAATAAGGACACATATGTAATAACTTAATCAATAATGAAAATAAAAAATAAATACAGTATAAAAGAAAAATCGTTTTATATTCACCCTTTTTAAATAAGAATTATTCCCTTTAAACATCAATTTGTGTATTTGAAGTTTTTCTCAAACACTTATATCTTTCATCTACTGCATTATTTTCAGGTTATGGAAACTACATTAGTCTTATCTAGCCAACAGAATTATTTTATAAGTAGAAAACTCTATAAAATATAAATATAATATTTGCTTTATTAATCACAGGATTTGTGTCAAAAAAGATAGCATGGATTATAAGAAAATATGCATATACCTTACGCGTATATGCATGTCTTGTGAACAGTTAAAGATCATTTTTATACCAGACTCTCTTTTCAAACATGTATTTTCAAGAAATTCTTTTCATGAGTTACAGACAGAAATAGTGTCACCCTCCTGGGAAGAGAGCAGATTTGTTTGCTGCCCACATAATAAAGATAATAAAACATAGCGGGATCACCCTCTACTTAAGGTTGGACAGGTTTGCTGCAAACCCCCTTAAAGACTGGCGTCTCTCAGCTGTGACACAAGCACACTGCATGCCCAGCACTACCTGGGTCCATCTCCACGTTGACTCCCACCCGATCTGGGGGTGAGGCAGAGAACCAATGCAGACATAAGCTTACTCCCTGTTTCACTATAAATAATCAAGTCTTTTGTCTTTGACCCAGGAATCTCACATCTTTTTTTCCTAGCATTCATAAAACTACGGAAGCCTACCTCTAGCACATAAGCAGGATAATAAATATCTCAGACCCTCAGGGTACTTGACGTAAAGACATTAATGTGATCTTTTTTTGAATTATCTCTAGGTCTTTAAAATTCTGAGACAGTATTATTACACTGGAGAATAACCTTAAAACTGACAATGTATGTGCCTGTGTGTATATTTAGGGCGAGGTGTATTGTGGGTAGGGAGAATTAGCTAAGTCAGCGTCTCTCCAAGGCAATCCAGCTAATAAGGACAGCTTCGTAGCACGACTATGCCGCTAGTGCATTGACACACCAGTCCCACCATTTCTGCAACATTAAACCACTGGAGAGGAAAGAAACATGATGCAGAGGACATGAATGCAAACTGTGGCCTCCGGTGGGGCTGTGTGATCTCAGACAAGTTACTGAACCTTTCTTTGTGGTTAATAATATATACCTCAGAAGGTTGTTCATAAAAGCTGGTAGTCAGGATTTTATTGTTTTTATCCTCACAAATCAAGCAAATCAAATAATTTAGTTTTCTCTAATTTATCTGAGTCACTAAGATTTGAGGCCCACTACATATTGGGCAAATCTGATTTAATGCCTTAATTTTATGAAATTCATTTTTTACTATTGCTCTCTTTAATATATCTTTTATGAGTTAACACCCACCTTTACCAACTTAACTAATGCATGAGTCTCATGAAATACTTCCATAATCAACATAGTGAAATCAACACTGAAATTTCCTAATAATCATTAGCATATCTCCCCTTTCCTATATGTCATTTCTTATACAATCTTTATGTTTCTTACTCCCCATGTTAAATATTGTATGCACACATAGTTTTTCAGATGAAGATTTGTTAGAATTTACTACATATTGTCTTTTCTGCCAAAATATGAAAGCTATATTCCCAAGACACCAAAATTTACCAAAGTTTTTATAAGAACAATGATTATAATGGGGGAAATAGTTTCAGACACTTTTGTGCTATAATCAGAGTTTTAGACTCACAATATCAAACTTATTTTTCCTAAGGGAAGGTTAATATCAATATTAGTTTTTTTATGATTAACAGTTATTTTCAATGCATCATAATTTTTGATTAAAGTTGAACATAAGTGACTAACCAATTTTTTGTTTGCCTTTCAATATACATATGTGAGAATCTCATAAACTTTAGTATATAGTCTCACAATATAAGAAGAAATTTGAAATAAGATGCTTTTTAAAAAAAGAAATCAGAAAGTGCAAAAAATCATAGTATAATTTATAAATACCATCAGTAAAAATATCTATATAAAGTAATGCAGTAGCCATAACTCATAGACTCAAAAGAGTAGCTGACTGAATTTATGTTGCCCATATAATCTCATTTTTTTCTTTAAGATCATTACTATTTTCCCAATATCCTTTAATACCATTTCAATTGCCCTGTACAGGAGCCATTGCAGTATTTAAGTAGTTGCTAATTATTGTCTTTCTAAAGATGGTGAAATGGGGATCTGAGTGACATTCTCCATACATCCCATGAAAAACCCTGTACACTTTGATAAATGATAAGAAGTCATCAGGAGCCCTATCCAGTTTGGCTCAGTGGGTAGAGCTTCGACCTGTAGACTGAAAGTTCTTGGGTTCAATTCCAGTCAAGGACACATGCACAGTTGTGGGCTCAATCCCCAGTGTGGGACATGAGGAGGCAGCTGATCAATGATTCTCTATCATCATTGATGTTTCTATTTCTCTCTCCCTCTCTCCTCCTCTCTGAATTCAATAAAAAGTATTTTTTTTTTAAAAAAAGAAGTCATCAGGAAAGAATTTCATTGAAATATTTCATCCTGTTAATCAAGAAAACTGAGTACATTTTATATACTGATATTCTCTTATCCTCCCTTTTTCTTCTTTATACCTCATATCTCAGATTTACCAATTTCCTAAAGAACTTACATATGACAGGTGGTGAATGAATTATTATATGTCTGCAACCATTCCAAGAACTTTAGAGTGAATAAAAGTGGTCAGAATTCAAGATATGGTCCAATAAAATCTTAAATGCTACCTGTTCCACCTATAAGCCTCCTCCTTTCAACAGGGTTACCAGCCTGAAATAGACAGAAATAAGGAACTTCTATTGTCCTCTGCTCTTCTTCAGCTCAAGAATCAGCAGAAACTTTAAGTTTGGAGTTTGGTTTGTTATTTTTCAAAGCACAAAACAGGTTACTACAACTTTGATCAATAACCTAGACATTTTTCACCACCATGGATTCAGGAAAGTGCTTTCCTCTTTTGTTCAAAATCTATCCAAAACAACAGCAGCAAAGAACAAATGATAAGGACAGAGTGATGAGAATGGTGCATGGGAAAGGGGACAAGTGTGGAAGCAGAGTCTTGAGTCAGTGATTTGGGGTGGTGGTGGTCTGGGTCAGTTCTGAAATATGGACTCCTGAGCCCATAGCCATTCTGAGCACTCACTCTGTGTGTTCTGGCTAAGGGCATATTAACATTCTCTGCCTTCCCACAGCCAACTGTGCAGCTGGGAGAAAAACAAATCAGCCATTACTGCAAAAATTCCATTGACAAACGAAGCATTTCAAAGTTTTGCTCTTAAAATGCTGCTTCAACATAGAATCTTGAAAAGCTTTGCCTTTCTCAATTCCTGGAGAGGGAGACTGAGGCATGGGGAGGTTAATGTGCTGCCCAAGGTCACCCAGGAAGTCAGCAAATTAACCAGAAATAGTACCCAGGACTCCTGCCTCCTCCACCACAGCCCCAACCACTGGACCATGCTTCCTGACAGCAACGAAGCATTAGACCACAGCGGTTTGCCAGCAACATCAAATAGCATTTTGCCAGTGTAATTTACCTCTTTCGGAATTAAATAATAATACCATTTTACCTTCATCTATCACCTTTGGTCCCAAAGGAGCCTAAAGTGCTAAGTGCTTTAGTTATGAGTGTTAGCAGCTTACATATAAATCACTTCACACACCATTAAAATGCAGCTGTCCTTGGAGTCAGTGTTGCAGCTGTTAAACATAAGTATCCCAACTGTGAAACATTTATTGAGCACCAACGATGTGCTAAATGTTAGAGAGGATGCAACATTTGAATTTAGGGATCTCATAGGGACTAAGAAATAGAGGGAAATTACTTAAAATGTTGATAACAAATACATAGAAATCAGACTATTACTGAAACACACTTACATTCCTGGTGAATATAACCATAAAGGGGTCTGAAAAATTGTCTTTGGTTGTAAAGAGGACCCTTAGACAAATGCTCTGGAAATGTGAAAGCAAGTGCTCACCAACTGGTAGTCCGCAAGGTCCGAAAGGTTGGTGACCGCTGGCCTCCTTGTGTTCTCAGGCATTTGCAATGACAAATTTTAAATAGCCAAGTCTGATTAAGTTCAAGGTAACCTGACCTGATTTTTCATGGAGATCCATTACATAACTAGCAGCATTTCTTCCAGGAGAGGGGAGATGGATCTAGAAGAGAAACAAAAGACCCTAGAGCACACAGTAAATAATGACCTGGTTAATGGAAAAATAATAATTTTGTGATCAATGGCTAACATAGTATTAAGTTATTTTTTAAATGTTTAAATATTTTATTATTGATTTTAGAGAGAGAGGAAGAGACACACAGAGAGAAACATTGATGTGAGAGGGTAACATCAATTGGCTGCCTCCTACATCCCCCCACCTGGGGATCGAGCCCAGAACCTGATCATGTGCCCTGACCAAGAATCAAACCAGTGATCTCTGGATGCATGGGACAGTGCTCAACCAAGTGTGCTGCACCAGCCAGGGCTATAAGTTATTTTTTGACAACATCTCCCATACCATATGCTTTTAAATACGACATGCCATAGACTTCACGCTCTTAGTAAATGTGCAATAGAAATCATGACTGGGATGAATCAGGATTATTTTCATTTGCTTTTTTTCACAACAAAATTAAAGGGAAATAAAGTTCAAAGGAACAAAACATTTCATATGAGGAAATGTTTCTACTATACCTGTCCCCCCATCCGATGGCTTGGGAACATACTTCAGTTGTTCACATGTCATTTTGCAGCACTCTATGCAAAATGATTACTGTAGCACATTGAACAAGCTGAACTGGCCTTCAGAGAAGAAAAGACACAGAAAGACGGTAAAGAAACCAACGAATGGATCACATTGTCTAAAACACGGGGCTTAGGAATTACAGTGAGAAGCTCTTTCTTCCACCACCGTACTTCGTGATATCAAAACAGAACAAAAGCAAAACAAAATCTGCTTTGCCTTGTTGGCTGTTAATTCTTGGGTTCATGATGACAGACATTTCAGAAAAAGCAGCTAATAAAACTCTCTGGAGGAGGGTAATCTGAAAGAGCAAAAGACTGGATAAAAGGCGTAAAGTTTCATTGTTTTCAAGGACCTGTTGCATCATGAGTTAATATAAGGTTTACTCTGCATTAATAAATAGAATTACATAATTTGAAACTATTTTAAATTATGATATACTGTTCATATCTTAGCTTTTAAATGCATGCATAGGGTTAAAGTACATGTAAATACATAGGTATGCATGTAATGGAGAAAACCTGGGCAAAAGCGGAAAGGTCTCAGAAATGTAAACTGGCAACATGCTCAACACAATTCAGTCACATGGGGCACCTGCTAAATGGGCTGAAGGGAGACTTAGCTTGCAGTCACTTATCTACGTACTCCTCAGCATTGTTTACCAAGTCTCTAGCTTGTAGCAGCATCAGGGAATCCCGCGCACATTGTCCTTGTTTTACGGAGCTCAGAATTTAGTTGAGGGAAATGGGTGTAAAATAATAAAAGAATGAATTAATAAATAAGTGAACTAACAAAATTGTCATTTGATGTGATATGTGCCAAAATAAAGTTGTATATGTAAAGTGATATTTAAAAACAGAAGAAGAGGAAAGGAAAAATATAAAGAAACATATCTTAATTCTAAAGAATAAATACACTGTTCTGGCTAGTGTGGCTCAGTTGGTTGGAGAATCAACCCGTGCACTGGAAAGTCGCCAGTTTGATTCCTGGTCGGAGGACATACCCTGGTTGGGTGTGAATGGGAGGCAACAGATCAATGTATCTCTCTAACATGGATGTCTCTCTCTCTCTCTCTCTCTCTCTCTCTCTCTCTCTCTCTCTCTCTCTCTTTCTCCTTTCCTTCCTATCTAAAAATAAATTAAAATCAGTAAATAAAAACATTAAAAAATAAGTATGATTCCACCAGGAAAAAGAGTCTCAGGTAGGGAAAGGGTAGATTTTAGAAGCACAGTATCCAAAAAGTAAGGGTGAAAATTCTCCCATTCTATTTGGTGAAGATCAATTTCAACCTGGATAGATGAATTATGTAGAGACCTCTGTAGTGACAGGATGTGAAAGCTTCTCTTTATGGAACAATTGAAGTCAATGGGAATGCTGAGTCTTCAAAGAAGGAAAGAAAAAGCATCTGCGTTCTCTTTAGATACAGATTCTCATGTGAAAAAGAGAGATCAGCTTGTCCTGTTTAGCTTCAAAGACCAGAATGAGGAGGAATGTTGAGGAGAAATTAGAGCAAAGCAGATTTTGGGTTGATACATGAGCAAACTTATAATTAGAACTCTTTCCAAATACAATGAGTTGTCACTGTGACTGGAGGTGTGTAGGTTGAATGAACTATTGACAGGGATCTTGCGGAGAAAATTTAACCATCATGTGGGTGAACTAACTGACATCTATGGTCCTTATCTCTCCTGGGAGTTTATAAAAAGTGATGTAAAATGAGCTGAATAGTGGTGGGCTTGGCTTGCTTTACAAATATGCTGTTGTCTTACTCAGCTCAGGCTGCTATAGCAAAATTACCATAGACTGGGTAGCTTATAAGCAACAGAAATTCACTTTTCACAGTTTTCGAAGCTGGAAGTCTGAGGTCAAGGTGCAGTCATGGTTGGGTTCTGGTGAGAATCCTCTTCTGGTTTGCAGGCTGATGACTTTTCCTGGTACCCTCACCTGGTGGAGAGCAGAGGAGGAAGCCTCTTGTGACTCTTATAAGGACACTAACCCCAGTAATGAGGGCTCCACCCTATGACCTCATCTAATCCTATTATCTCCCAAAAGTCCCACTTCCTAACACTGGCAGATAGGGTATCAACATATAAATTTGAAGGGAGGAGGAATGTTCAGTCCATAATAAGTGTGTATGCTATGTTGTTTCTAGAGGTTTTATGGTGAGGTCCTGGAGCTGATGGTATCCCCACAGGATAGTGTAAGAGGTGGGCAAAATCACCTTTGCGACCCTCAGGCTACCTGTGCCCTATTTAAGGAAAGATAAGAAATTCAACACTGATCAGAAAGGAAAGGATAATGGGAGGGAATTAATAGAAATAGAGTATTGTGGCATTTTCTTCCCTTTCTACCATGCAAGGGAAGATAATATTTCTTCTCCCTAATTCCTAGCTAAGTGAGAGAGGACAGCGAGCCACCCTCTGAAAAAGAAACTAAGGGTAAATCACAAGGAAAGGATATTGACCTCTAGATTTAATATTTTGGGAACTTGGGGACTGTGGGTTGAATGCCACCTGCCATAGACTGAATGTGCCCCCCTCTCCGAGATTCATATGTAGAAATCTAAATCCTCATGATGATGGCATTAGGAGGTGGGGGTCTTTGGGAGATGATTAGGTCACCAGAGTGGAGCCCTCATAGATGAGATTAGTGTCCTTATAAAAGAGACCGCAGAGAGCTCTCTTGCCCCTCAGCCAGGTGAAGACACAGCAAGAAGACAGCTGTCTGTGACCTAAGAAGTGGGCCCCCACCAGATACCAAATATGCCAGCACCTTGATTTTGGACTTCCCTGTCTCCAGAACTGTGAGAAATAAGCATCTGTCATTTATATGTCACCCAGTCTATGGCATTTTGTTATAAAAGCCTGAAAGGACTAAGATACCCCTGCAAGACCAGGAAAGAGATCTTTGGAAATTTTGACACATGCCCCTTGGAATTTGGGGAACATGAAGATCCATGTATGATTCTTGCCTGAAAGCAAGGAGAGAGGAGAGCTGTATGAATTGCACACATTTCTAGAGTTTGATTGGACAGAATACATGTGTTTACCTATAAGCCAAGTACACACTACAGAAGAGAACAGGACTGGATCCTTTTTGAAATGATCTTGCCTTCAAGGGCTTCTTCCTGGCCTGAGGGGATCCTAGAGGAAATCCCTGCCAGAAGCTGAGAGAGAATTTAAGTTTCAGGATAGAGGTCATCAGTATGGACACAACAGCCTGAGTGTTGGGAGTGTTTCTTAAGAATCTACAAAAGTCCCCCACCAGTGAGCACTGCATGGCAGAGATTATGAAATGAACAATCAAGAATTATACACAGACCTAGTCAGGTGGTTCAGTTGGTGGAAGCATCGTCCCAGACACCATAAAGATTGCAGGTTTGATGCCTCGTCAGGGCACATACCCAGGTTGCAGATTCAACTGATTGATGTTTCTCTCTCATCTCTCTCTCTCTCTCTCTCTCTCTCTCTCTCTCTCTCTCTCTCAAATCAATAAAAACATATCCTCGGATAGGATAGGATTTTTTTAAAAAGAAAGAATTATATGCATAGTCAGGCAAGCAACATTTTATCATTTCCTCTTAATATCCCTTCTCCTTGTACCCAGAGGAACCTGAAGAAGAAAAGCTAATAGAGGAGGAGTTGAAGCAAGGAGCACTAGAGGAACAAAGTTGCCCCAACACTGATCTTGGATGTCTTTGGTCAGGCCTGACTTGGGGAGAGGCAGACTTTTAACAACATGGAGGACAGAATTTTTCAGATTAAACTGAACTATTTAAACCTGAGAAAGGATAGTATCCCAATGCCAGAAGAGTTATTTCATCTGCTCAAGATGTCCTCAACAGGTGGGGAATCGAGATTTAATATACTTTGTAAAAGGCAACAAGAGAAGAAATAAAAACTCTTTCCTGACTGAATTTCTTAAATCCAAGACATTTTTTAAAACTAGTAAAATAAACATATTCCATCATAACCTCTCTAGGCATTTCATTAATTCAAAGCATCCCTTATTCATTTATTCAGAATAGTCCCATCACTTTCAGTATTACCTACCATGCTTTATAGCAGCGGTTCTCAACCTGTGGGTCGCGACCCCTTTAGGGCTCGAACAACCCTTTCACAGGGGTTGCCTAAGACCATTGGAAAACACATATATAATTACATATTGTTTTTGTGATCAATCACTATGCTTTAATTATGTTCAATTTGTAACAATGAAATTAGGGGTCACCACAACATGAGGAGCTGTAGTAAAGGGTCTTGGCATTAGGAAGGTTGAGAACCACTGCCTTATAGCAACTTTTAAGTAAACTCTAAGGTAGAGTTTATAGTATATTAAAAGAAATGCCTTAATGTTTGCGTTTAGAGCTTTCTTATAAATTAAGATACTATGTAGCAATTGGGGAAACCAGGTTTGGGGGAGAGAAATGAGAGAGAACAAATAAAGCATTGTAATTAAGGTTTTGCTCTGACCTAACTTCACTCTTCTTTGCAATGAATCAGCAGGAAGAACTTCCATTCTTAGAAATGTTGACTGGTGGTATTAGTTATTGTGAGCACACTCCCTCCGTACACTGTGAAGGTTGCCTAATCACAGTAGGAGCCAATACGTGTTTATGCTATAATCCGTATTACACAGGATGGCTTAGTAACACAGCCCATTGAGGACTGTTTCCTAGAAGGTTTTATTGAGTATCACAAAACCCACACTGTGCATACAATTTAGAGTCTATCAAAGCAGATGAGAACATATTATGCTGACTGTTATGGGGAGCAGTTTCAATCAGCAACCCCACTCCAACCCGTTATTAGTGGCCTCCTAGGGCACTGTGCTGAGAATGACTCTATAATCACACCAGGGGCAGCAGAAGTACCATGAGCATTTAGCAACATGAGCCAGGAACAGGAAAAGGGAGAGGTGGAAAGTGGGCTACATATTTGTCACCTCTGAATTAAAGCTTATTTCCTTTCACTAGAGCAACTGATATTGAGATAAAAGCAGGCTGTCAATTCATGTTGGAAATGAAGAGAAAGCTATGGTTTGACAACAGACAGGTAGCACTGTCATTTCACAGTATCCAAAACGCCATGCTGCTTTTGATCCCGGTTGTTTGTCAATTAGCCAGGTGTCAGCAACATGTCTCAAGAGACGCCCAGGGGCATAGAATGGGGAAAACGAGCAACTGAAGACTTGAGCATTGCAAGTCCATGGGTCCATAAGGTGTACAGACAAATGCCTTAGAAGCCACCACTCACGCCAGCTTTCTTGGGAATTAAATGCGCGCTCGCACACACACACACGCACACACACACACACACACACTTATACCTTCTTATTATTCACAGTAGTTATGTTTGATAAAGTCACTAAGAACACTGAGTTCCTAAATACTAAACACCTGCTCCAATGGAAAACGCTGGGTTGGGCTCCTGAGAACCTCTGGTCACATTCTCATCAACTGATCAATACATACATTTATTTTATGTGTCTGTTTCTGTTTCAAGACATCTCATTTAATGCATATTGTGATTCATTAACATTGAGTTCACACCCAAGAGCATTATAACTCACACCTAAATGAAGCGTTTCTAGCAGACTTTCCCCATAAGGCACATCCCAGCCTCTTGCACTTGGAAACACTAGCAGCACTTCTGCCCAGTGCCTGGAGGCACTGAAAACAATGAAATCGCCACAAAAGTGCCCCCAAGCATGGCAGTCATTAGACCAGGAACAGGGTACTTGTGTAAGAATGAAAGCATGACTAACACACCAGGCCACTCAAATGTTTTGTGTACTTTCTGCATGTTCACAAATGATCACAAAGACATCATGGGTATTGATTTGGGAGCTGCCAATCAATTTTTGCAAATAAGAGAATTTGCAAATGCGAAATATGCAAATAATGATGATAAGCTGTGTGCATGTGTGTGTTGTATCTATAAATGCTAGAATGTTAGGTCTTTTCAATAAAGATGCAATGGTGAATTGATCTTGAGTGTTTACTTTTAATTAGAGAATTGTAACTAGCCCAACTAAAAACTAATTTAAAAATATAAGCTGGATATATAAGGAGACTATACTCTGATCATTGAGATGCTAGCAAGAAATTGTAAGATGGGTCTTTGGAAGGCTCGAAGCAGACATATTTTTTCTAAAGTGGGAACTTTTCTGAGTTCTTGAGTCTTGTACAGAATTCGTGTAAAGGTGTAGCAGATAAGGTCTTGCTTGTAAAGGTCCAGAATGAACAATGGGCTGGAGGAAAAAATGATGCCCCAAGGGCCCCTTACAGTGCTCCATGATCCACAGACTTGGAGGCACAGATGCAGTGAAGAGGAGAACAGAGATAGCAGAACCACACAGAGCAGCAGGCCTGAGGGCTGCACTGTAGCATCACAATACCCATGAGTCTGACCTTCATATACTGATTTCAGGCTCAGGATCCTACGGAGTAATGGCTAGGCCTTTTGTGTGTGTGTGTATTTAGCTAAATTAAGCATGGGGCACTCTGCACAGAGGGCACTTGGTTATGCCTTCTCTCCTGCCTCTTACAAAAGAAGTGAATGATTATAGTTTTTTCCCCTTCCTGGCAGCCTCACAGCGTGGGAGCAGAGCGTTCCTTCTCATTGCCATTCCCTCTCCCCAGGATAAAGGAGAGAAACTGACTTGAGCCATAACAAATATTAGCCCAGGTACATTACTAAGCATTCCCAAGAGAGTGGAGACTAAATAAATCTCCTGTGTCACTTTCAGAGTTGTGACATAGTCAAGGGCAATGTCCTTGAGAACTTTATTTCTGAATGCTTTTTGCAAATGGGCCCGTGATTAAAATTCATGTTATTTTTCAAAATGAGGGGATTCACACTCAGTAACCCCTGTCACATTGGAGTTATTACTGTCATATCTGAAAATGTTTAAATACCCTTTATTAAATGCTAAAGCATATAAATGTTGTATAGTTGTTGCTGTTGCCATGAAAGTTCTTATTTACAAAAAGAGGGCCAGCAGATGGATGTTGCTGGGGTAAATTGGCAGATTCAGGCAATGCTCTTGGGCAGAGGTCAGCAACATTTTTTTGTAAAAGTCCAAATGATAAATAATTTAGGCTTTGCCTAAGAATGTCTCTTTCACAATCACTCAACTCTGCCATGAGAAGGCAGTCACAGATAATATGTAAATGAGTGAGTGTGCTTGTGTTCCAATAAACTTTATTTATGGGTAGAAGTATTTGCATTTTAAATACTTTTGACATGTTATTAAATATTGTTCTTCCTTTGATTTTTTTTTCAACTGGTTAAAAATGTAACAGCCTCTGTTACCTTGTAAGACATACAAAATTGATTTGGCACAAGGGCTTTGTTTACTGACCTCTGTTTTTATTTATTTATTTTTAAATATATTTTATTTATTTTTTACAGAGAGGAAGGGAGAGGGATAGAGAGCTAGAAACATCGATGAGAGAGAAACATCAATCAGCTGCCTCCTGCACACTCCCTACTGGGAATGTGCCCACAACCAAGGTACATGCCCTTGACTGGAATCCAACTTGGGACCCTTGAGTCCGCAGGCTGGCGCTCTATCCACTGAGCCAAACCAGTTAAGGCCTGACCTGAGGCTGGTCTGGGTTCTTAGCCATTTGATCATCACCAGAGAATGATCTAAAGAGTAGACATAGGTTTTCAGAATAAGAATTCTAACGACAAAGATAATTAAACCTTAATAAGGGTGACTTTTGCATATGGCTTTGCATTGATTCAACGATGAGATTTGGTTTTGCAAAGTGAATCACTCTCCCTCACCCCAGGTGCTATATGCAGCCTTCTTCTTCAAGATATGTGGGGGAGCTGGGTTTTGGCCTTATATAAGAGTAGTCAGTCTCTCCATCATTCAAGTAACTAACAAGTCTTAAGCCTCTAGTGTGTATCTAGAATTTCTCATACAGCATTTGATTTATGCTCAAGAGACCCTTGACTCTGATCACTGTTACTATGATTGCTCTGCAGATGACTAAAATGAGACTCATAGACTTATTCCAGCTAGCATGTGACAGAAACAAGATTCAAACCCACAACTAATTATTGGCCCCATTATAATATGCTGACTCCTTGTTGATTTCTACAGAATGAAAACATTAGCAAGTTACACCACTCTCTGAGGATTTGGGGACTTAATGTTTCCAGAATTCACCTAAGAACTAAAAGGTAAATTTAAAAGGCTTCTAGACAGCCCCAATAAATATCAATGTTCTGAAATTCAGTATTTTGCATTTTGCCCCTCCTCCCCCCCCAAAATGTCTATCAGCCATCACTTGGAGACCACCCACAGTGCTTTTATGAGAAACATCACTTTAATCAGTTTGATTATCAGGTTTTCCAATTCAAAACAACATCTTAGAAAAAATTGAGGGAGATATGGAAGAATAGTTTACTTGATAGCTTAGCAACTGGTAAAGCAACAGAAAATAATTATGACATAAGGATGCGAAAGATATAGCTGTCGGGACCACTTAGTGTAGTAGCTTTACCATCTTTTATATTGTGGTATAGTAGTTAATTTTCAAAATTAAAATGAATCATCCAGAAATGCTTAAATTTTCCTCATCATATTCTGCTTATAAAAGCAAAAAAGTTTGTGAAACACTTTGATTTTTTAAAAACCAAAACTAGTTTAAGATGTTAAAGAAAGTTTGAAAGCTGAAAATGATACATATCAGTTAAAGACAAATCTTATTTTACTGCCTGCCAACAAGGGATATTCTTTGCAAATGGCCAAGTCCAGGCCAGGTAGCTATCCCAACAAGTGTTTAGGACACCTATAGCAGTCTGCAAGGGCAACCCATATGCATGGGGATCCCAAGAACTGAGCCAAATAACTCTTCACAAAAGGATTAGTCCTTAGAAGCACCATGATAAAGGAAGATATAAAATCAGAAACCAAGAATCAGAGTTAAAGATCAATTTCAGGAAAGCCATCAATCATTCCTTAAAGTTGATGGGTTGAGGCAAGAGAAGACTGAACCAGACAATGGTGGGGGGCAGGAGACGGGCATTAGAAAGAAACAGTGGTTAATAAAAATCAGGATTTGCAGATGAAAGCATTTTTCCTTTAGATGAAAGCTGGAATGGCGCCTAATCCTGGCCATAGACTCCACAGCCTCATGTCTGCTCAAGCTGGTCTACAGCATGTAGCCCTGGCAGGACTTCCCATCTTAAACCAGATTCCTGGTTTAAGACCTTCCTTTCAATTTCTTATCTGAAATGTAATATATCCTTAGCACTTAACACACACTTCTTGGTACTGTACTTTTTTAAAATTTTAATTCAAGTTCATGCCTTACCTTTAAAGATTGTTAGACCCTTGAGGATAGAACTCTTTCTTATAAAAGCTTGTGCCCTGCTAAGCAACATAAAGGTATTCCTTAAGAGCAATATTATAGACTAAGATGGTACAGTAAGATGTCCATGTTTGTAGACAATGGCACTAAGGGAAGGAAGCATAAATCTGAGTACAAAGGAAGTATTAAATTTGAGTACACCATACTGTTTTGTTTTAACCAAATCATAGTGAAATCAATGCTTTTAAATTATTTGGAAATATTTGAGTAAAGTAGATTTTTTGAATGTAGAATACAAGGAAATATTTCCAATTAGAAAGAAAAAAAACATGAGAAAATAATTTATTAATAGTATGAATATTATAAAGAATCATAGTTTTATTTTTAAAGTAAAAGAATTGAAAGTAAAAAACAAACAAACACCTATTTATTTTATTAAAGTAAAATGATTTGTTCTTATGGAGAAAAATATATTGGTGAGTTCCAGACTTATGTCAAGATATTTTTCCCTAAGCCTTGGGATATTTCAGTAGTGTTCAGCATAAATTAATAGATAAAAACTACAGATTCTCTATCTATAAAGAAAGGATTTGCTGAACAAGATGAAGCACAGTTCATTCTCTAAATTATTTAAAATCCCTCAGTCTTAAGTAATTATTTGTTTTTCTGATGTGAACATGTCTAAGAAATAGAAGAACTATATCCATTTAGGGAATCTGGGTCATATATATATATATATATATATATATATATATATATATATATATATGTATTTAGTTGTGGCACTGTAACTAACTAGTTTTATAATTCTCTGCATATCTCTATGCTTATCTGAATGAATACATGATCTCCACGTTTCTTTTCATCAGAAATGAGAAAAGTGTTTTTGAAATGGAAATCTCTCTCTAAGATGAAAAGAAAGCCTTAGAGATTGTTGAACTATACCAAGAGGCAATTTGACATTTCCCCAGTAGTTTTTCGACTAAGTCAAACCTTTCGAAATTTTAAAGGTGATAGAAAGGAAATTACTCCGGGTTGTTGGCATGTTCAGCAGAATTATTTTAACCCTAACCCTATCAGAACTCTTTTTTCAACAAAGTATACTTTTTTGCAATCAAAACTGTTCTTATAAACTCTTTGTAAGCCAAATACATGTCAAAAATATGTTTTGAACTTGACTTCAATTTGAGAAACATATTCCATGCTATGATAATGGAAGCTGTTGCATAGTTAATTTCTGGCTAGTGCTTCATAAATTACTTAGGCTATCCCTTTCTTAGGAATGAAAAAAAAAAAAAAAAAGCTGATGTCCATTAAAGTTTCTCAGAGATTACACTAGCAATCCACCTGTGACTGTGTATTTCCTTCCTGCTTATACTGGTTTTTTGATGCCTCTTTTGCTATGAATGTTCTTCTAGTCCTTGGGAATTAAAATAATCCATACAATTATTAAATCAAATTATAAGAATTTCATTAAAATATGATTAATCCCATGAGAATATTACTGAGGATAATGGTAATAAAGCATCTTTTCTTTGGTCTTTCCTCAGGGCAGGGATGTGAGTTAATACCAGTAGATGGTATGTTGAATAAATAATTACAATAATTAAATCCTATGGCCATTCTTGTTCACATGCTCCTTTGCATGTGTTGCTTATTTTGTTTGTTCTTAATATCGGGCATTATGTATTGTTAGCATGACTTTTGAGCCATAATGCACCAAAATTATGGTTATCAAATTATCTGTGTGAACTCTTAATAAGAGTTGTTATTATTATACTAGAAGCCCAGTGCACAAAATTCATGCATGAGAGGGGAGGTCACCTCAGCCCAGCCTGCACCCTCTCTAATCTGGGACCCCTCAAGGGATGTCCGACTGTTGGTTTAGGCCTGATCACCATAACCGCCTCTGTCTGCTGGCCTGATCGCCCCTAACTGCCTCCCCTGTCAGCCTGGTCACCCCCAACTGCCCACCCTGCTAGCCTGATCGTCCCATGCAGCCTGCTGTTTAGTCATTTGGTCATCCCTCACTAACCCCCCAGCCGGCCTGGTCTCCCCACGCAGCTACTGTTCAGTCGTTTTGTCGTCCCTCACTAACCCCTCTACTGGCCTTGTCGCCCCACACAGCCTGTTGTACGGTTGTTACTGTGATGGAGTCCTGGAAAATTTGCATATTTCTCTATTATTAGTATAGATAGAGAGGCAGGAGCTATAGAATTTTCCCCTGGACCCACTGCATTTCCAGAAGTATATTTGTAAAGATATGCAAAGAAGGAGTTTAACAGAGTTGTGAACTTACTGGCATATCTCTGTCCCAAAAGGTAGGCAATGAAAATTACATCAAGGGCATCACTTAGTCATTGAAGACAGACAGATGACATCTCACCCTTTAGATACCTTCTGTGCACTAACTTTAACTGAAAGGATTATCTTTTGCTAAAAGTTTGGTAAATAATGCAACTAATATACTTTATCTCTAACTCTATCACAGCTGTTATATCAATTTGCTCTGTATTTTCATTAAATAAAATAAACTAGATGCTAATGTTTAAAAAAAGTCAACTAAGTAAATGTTAAAGTTTTTATTGGCTTTATTTAATGATTCATGAATCAGACAGCAACCCATCTACCAGATAGAAAGGAACTCCAAGTTGCTGTACAAAGGAAAAGACTTTTATAGGCAGAAGGGAGAAGAAACCAGAAAATTATACTAGGCAAAAATGTGAATTGGTCATTACAAGGTTGCTTTCCTTTAGGGGATAACAGGGTCTGTTAAGCAAATTACCTAACTCGCATTGATCACACAATTCCAGAGTGACTGGCTTAAGATTCCATTTCAAGAGAGTCAAAACTATAATTAAGTATTGTTATTTTTTTTTCTTAGCTCTACAAATAAAAGAATGATCCAATAAGAGAGAAGAAAAGGGTGTATGGATATTTGAAATAGTATGAACTTTAATATGTCTCATTAATAGAGACATGTACAATTTACACCAGTAGCACAAAGAAGGGAAAGACTAACTCTCCTTAGCTTGGGGGGAAGGTATCAGAATGAGAGGATATAGTTGAGAAAGTTTTTTGAGATGAATAAAATATCTCAGATAATTGAGTAGAGTGATAGGAACAAAGAAAAGGGAAGCATGAAACAGTAAGTTCAGAGAACTCTAAGAGAAAATTAGAGGGCACATTGTTCCATTCAGTAATTTGTGGAATAAGTAACACCAATCCTATATAATAAAAGCCTAATATTCAAATAGACCAAATGGCAGAATGACCGGCGGAACGACTGGTCGCTATGACACGCACTGACCACCAGGGGACAGATTCTCAACACAAAAGCTGCCCCCAACCCCCAGGCCCCAGGCCAGCCAAGATGGGTGCCAGCAGGGTCCCCCGATCGCCCTGCTGGTTGCCCCACACATCGGCCCTGATCACCGGCCAGGCCTAGGGACCCCACCTGTGCACAAATTTGTGCACCGGGCCTCTAGTTAAAGATAAAATGAGTGGTTTGGAGAGTCTTGTTATAACAGAAGCCTGAACTAATGAAGTAGAAGAGGGTGGAAGGAAGGGACTAATTAGAAAGACTCTCAGTAGGAAATATTGGACACATAACAATGACATTAAATGAGATAGATTCATTTATTTCTTCTACACTTTACCTAGGAAATTTACTCGTCTCTAGGGATACAGCTGCTTGAACTGACATAGAACTTATGGCTTAACAAGAGAGACAGAACATTAAACAAACATTCACAGTGGGGCCATGATGTAGCAATAAGATTTGCTATGACAGCAGAGCACATGGTCTCCAAGACTAGACAGGAGATTAGAGGTTATTTTCCAGGGGAAATAAAATCTAAGACCGAAGAAGAGAAGGAGTGGAGGGGAAATTTTCAGGAAGAGAGAAGAGCATTTGAAAAGGCCTTGAGGTGAGAAATGGTGTAGTAAGAAAAACCTAAAAGAAATGTGTGGGGAGATAAAAAGAGGCAAGAGAGGTAAGTAGAGGCCAGAACATGGAAGACCCTGAGGCAATGTTAAGGAGTTCTGCATTAATCTGAAGGGCATTGTTGAGCCATTTTATTCACAGGAATAAAATGTATATTTGCATTTTAAGAAAATCACCCTGGATAAGATACTTAGAAATCATAGCTAGAAAAGTTCAGCCTTGGTGCTTTCTATGTCACAGTATTCACCACACTTTACTTGGCATATTTGTTTAAAGGCTTTCCTTCTACTAAACTACATGATTCATTAAAGCAAACATCTTTCTTGCACATTACTGTATTCCTACACAGGTACTCACTAATTTTTTCAATGAAATAATGAACACATGAATGAATAAATAAATGAGAACTAATTAGGGTTCCATGAAGGTAAGGGGGCGGGGGGGGGGGAGGCTTGACAAAACTAATGTAGTGCCCATAAATATAATTGGAGAGGCTCAAGAGATATTTAGAAGTAAAATTGACAGATCATTGAAAACGATGGGAGTAAAGTCACAAAGAGACAAGAATTTCTAGTTTCCTGCCTTACAAAACTAGGATGATAGTGATGTCTTTGTCAACTGTTTCCACCTGCTATCTAACTTATTTCCCATAATGCTCCAGCACTCAGCTTCATGCTCTTCACCATTTCTTCACAAATAATTCTTTAGACTGTCCTGTACAATTGGCTACCATATTCAGATTGCATATTTTCCTTGAGCACCTTAAAATCAGATTTAAAACCACATTTTCCAAAAGTTTGAGCAAAGAATGAAAAAAATGTTAAAAATTTGAAAATTTTTTATAAGCTATTGGTAAGAAAACACAGCTGATACTCAACTATAAAATAAAAAGAAATTGAGTGGGCAAGAACATTAAAATTATTATTGAAGATTATTGAAGATGAATTATGTGTAAGACCTTGGATAGAAATAATTAGGAATTGCATTATTTGAGTTTCAAGATAGGATATTTATGTCCCATTATGCATAGGTGTATAAAGAATATAAAGCAATATAAGTGCCAAATGAGAGGTAAAGAGAATGTCTATCCACACTCAATTGATGGAAATATTCCTTTGTACTGGGACATGAAAGGTCCAGATGTCCTAAATCTCTTCTCAATAAGACTTTGGATCCCTGTTAATGACTAAATCAATCCCTGTCATGAGTTTTCCATCAGAATAATCTGATGCACTCCAAGTTTAAGGTTTTTTGCTTCAAACGACAGCTAGCAATATTCCTGAGCAGACATAGCTAATATCCAAGCTGAATGTATTTGGATTCAAAAATATTAAAGGTGCCAAATATGAGAAGCACTGATATTCATGCCAATCATCAAATGAACAAATTAGTTACTTAATTTTCCAGCCCTCAGAATCTCAGCATCCTCATATCCTCTTTGCCAAAAAAAAGTGATACCTGAAGAAGTAAGATAAAAATCAGAACTTGTCATCATGCACACAAAAACTAGACCACTGGCATTAATATTTCTCTCTCACTTTTGTGTGTTCACCTTAATGAAAATACCAGAACAGCAAGCAATTTTCTTCCTGGCTCCTGGGGAAATAAAATGCAGCAGAATTCTAATGCTTTTAATATGATCTATTCTTTAGATAGTCTATGGTGTCATGGGAGAAATGAATGAAAGAGATTAAAGCATTACCAAAACAAAATTGCATAATGATAGGTGAGGTAGTAGCTAAAAATTGGAATATGAAAAAAAGAAATCATATATATGTGTCTGCATATCTCTTTTTCACATGAAACATGTATTTTGCTAATGTGATTGGTGTTATTTTACAGTGCTAATGAGAAATAGCCAGTAGCCTTTTCTTTCTACTAGGTATTCTCCAAGCAGCAAATTAAATATATATAGGAGAAATGAGAACTAAATGTGACTTTTTAGGAGCATAAAATCCCAGAAAGGAGAGGGGAGTGAGGGTAACAAAAATGAACAAATTGAAAACTAAGTAACATGAAATTAAGGTGTGACTGAGAAAAGAGGTTACAAATAAGTAATTTTGGAGAAATTCCAATGAAGTGAAACAGAATTAAAAAAATTAAGCAATGTAGAAATTAGACTGAGAAAAATTAGTATGGAAGTGAGGGCTCTGATATCTAGGTGTCTTGGCATACAGTATTTTACTGTGACTTTTCATGAAAATGATTTTATGAAATTAAAATGAACTAAGAACCTTAATCAGACCAACTTTTGCTTATTGAAAACTTTTTCAGGTAATCCAAATATATGATATAAAAAGCCAGGGGCTATCACAACTGAAACAAACGGACAGACAACCGAACAGCAGTCTGCGTGGGGTGACCAGGCCAGCAGGGGGGTTAGTGAGGGATGACCTAACAACTGAACAGTAAGCTGTGTGGGGTGACCAGGCCAGCGGGGGTGGGGGGGCAGTTGTGGGCGACCAGGCTGGCAAGAAGGGGGCAGTAAGGGGCGACCAGACTGGCAGGGGAGCAGTTAGGGGCAACCAGGCTGGCAGGGGGTTAAGCAAGGGGCAATTAGTCAGGTAGGCAGGTGAGCAGTTAGAAGCTAGCAGTACCAGATTGTGAGAGGGATGTCCCAGATTGGAGAGGGTGCAGGCTGGGCTGAAGGCACCCTCCCATGCACAAATTTCATGCACTGGGCCTCTAGTCTTATATAAGAGACTGCCAACTAAATCCTGTTACCATTGTGGAAGCATATGAAGATTTCCCACCATTATAGTCACCTATAATGTGGGTCCTCAGAGCAGCATGTGGTAGATAGAGATGGGCTTACTGGAGAAGGATGGGGAAAGGGAGTAGTTGACAAAGTTTCTAAATGAAACTTGAAATTAATCAACTGAGTTAACACATTAATATAAAAATTGCCTTCACATGTCTAAGTAAATAGAGAAAAGTCAGTAAGTATCTCACTGTCTCTAGTTTTTGAATGGCAAAGAAACCTTGAACTAGGCTCCCTTAAAGGCAATAAAGCATTGAGTTAACATAGAACCTGTCAGGAAAAAAAAATGGTTGATTTCCCCATCAAAGCTATATTGGAGGAAGCATGATGGGGTAGTGAGGATGATGGAGATGAACAAACCTGGTTTTGAGTCTCACCTCTTTCCTTAATCATTTATTGTGTGACTTCTGAGTGGTAACTTACCTAATCTTTTGTTTCCCCTTTTACAAAATGCAGATAGTAATATCTAATTAATGCTAGGATGCTTTAACACATAAATGCAAATAACTCGTTTATTCAATAAACAATTTTGTAGTGCTGATGTGACAGTATGGACCAACTACTTTCACAATTATTGGCAGTCCAGGAGTCAATAAGCAGAGATGACCCCTGCCCTCATTAAACAATTTAGGAGGCAATATAATAAATACATGGATTCTAAATGAACTGCAGATAGTATTTTGTTTGTTAAAGAAGTAAAGAATGCACTGGAGGTAATAGGAAAGAAAATTCCCTATACACACCAATAAACTACCACGTCACTCTTTGCTAAATGGAAACCAGATGTAGATGATTTGACGTAAACTTTACTATTTGGACACATCTACAAACAAGTTTGATGGAGGAAGAAAGCTAGCTGATGGAAGAGGTAGATGAGGAAAACATGTTTGGCTTTACGCTGAGTGGCCAGATTATTATGACCCCCCGATCAGTACTTCATTGACACTTCCAAAAATACTGAATATTGAAAACTGCCTAAGCAAATACTCTCAAGGTTTTATTATTATTATTATTTGCATAACTAATTCACTTCATTGTACTGATGGGGTGGTCATAATAATCTGGCCACTCAGTGTACATGTAGGTATGTGGTTTCTGTAAAATCCCATCCCAACCACCCATTTCGTATTGAACAAGATTTCTCCAAATTGAAGAAACAGATACAGGTTTTGTGACTGCTCCCCTACCAGCTCACTGTGACTATCTAGAAAGTTTTCAGCATAATAAAAGCAAAATTAAATACCTCTCTGGGCTGGTGAATAGGTTGCATTAATTTAGCTCATTGTAGTAGTAGAAAATTGACTTATTCAAAAGGGATCTCATGGTCCATGCTTCTCACAGTGCTATGTCTAGGAGAAATTTCTTCTCCCACCATAGAACTACCAGAGCTGCCAAAAACAAAACAAAACAAAACAAAACAAAAAACCTTGAAATTGAAGAGAGTCTTCCTTTAGTTTTCAGAAGTCTTTGGCATTTAACTCCAGCTTGTTGGGATGCTGCTCTGTCGACAGGTAATACCCCACACTAATTACTTCACTCAGAAGAAGAGCTTTTCAGAAACCCTGTGTAAATGCTGCAAAGCTTCCTTTCTTCTTTTGCAAGATTCTGTTTAGGTTTTTATTATTACAGTGACAGTTCTGTTGAGTTGGCCTCCAATTCCAGAGGCCATCTCTAAGCTGGGGCATTAGAGGAGCTTCAAAGGAAGCAGTGCTCACTGCTAAAGAAATTAAAAATACTATTAGTCTAGAAATCTCCTGGACAGCAGCAGCCCTATCTCTTTGCAGGATCCAGCAAGAGTCCAAGTGGAATTTCTCACTGAGACTCTTAAGAGTGTGGCTGTATTTCCATGATATTGTGAAGAGTTGCAAATGAAGAAAATTCAGGTAATAATAACAGTTCCCTATGGAAATGAACTTATGAGGTTAAGGAGGCAAGGAGAATGAAGAGTACTTTACAGGAATGCACTTATTTTCATGATAATTGAAAAACTATTTGTGCAAAAGGAGCTATATGATGACCAGAGATATGCCTGCATTCAATTCAACAAATGATACACCAAAAATAAAACTAGAGTCAATTCCATTTTTTAGAATTATAGACATGCTTTTGTTTTGTTTTTGTCTTGTTTGTTTTGCCTTTGGTATTTTTAATTTTTCTAAATGGTGATGTATAAATTGGATCAATAAATAACACCATCCTCTATAATAAAAGCCTAGTATGCTAAGTATCCGACCATTTGTTCGACTGTTCAACCAGTAGCTATGATGCACACTGACCACCAGGGGGAAGATGCTCTGACTGGTAGGTTAGTTTGCTGCTGGGGTCCGGCCAATCAGGACTGGGTGAGATGGGCCAAACACGCCCTAAAGCCCTCCCACGGTCCCTCCCTGGCCTGATTGTGCACCAGTGGGATCCCTCAGCCTGGCCTGTGCCCTCTTGCAATCCACAGACCAGGCCAAGGGACCCACTGGTGCACAAATCCATGCACTGGGCCTCTAGTTTAAAAATAAAATGGGCTGGCAGGCATTATAATTCTCTCTGTCCCAAGACCATATATAAGGCTTTCTCCTCAGATATTCCCTTATGATGTAATTCTTTACAATTGACCCACTCAATACACATTAAACTCCTGACCTCATTATCTCTACATATGGGAGGCAGGGTGCAAAACAGAAATCACTCAACTAGGATAATAAAAGGGGAGTGACTTATTAAGTGGCAGAATAGAGGCTATGTCTTGGAACCCAAAACCAAGAAAAGCAGTTTACTTGAACAGGGTTTACAACCACTAACTGAAACCAAAATTATTCTCTCAAATCTCTCTGGGATTGTTGGTTTCCCTTCTCTGCCTTTCTTCACATGCTTCATCTAATCTTTGACTTATTAAATGTATTGGAGTGACATCGGTTTATAAGATTATATAGGTTTCAAGTGTAGATTTCTATGATACATGATCTGTATATTGCATTGTATGCCCGCCACCCAAAGTCAAATCATCTTCCCTCAACCTTCACTCTTTATGCAAAAAAAAAAAAAAAAAAGGTGTTTCTGCTTTTTTGTTCACATGCAGGAAAATTATCATCCTCTTCCAATTGGTTCTATTATGCCTCACATGACAGGCAGGGGATAAATAGAGAGGTGATGATGACTTGAGTTCAAGCACTGGCCCCTATTCATCATAGTTGGATTCTTTTTTATTTTCTGTGACAGTAAATTTTGCTCAGAGTTCTTTACTAGTCACAAGCAAATATTAGAAAACTTATTAGGTTCTACTGCTCCATGGCATGCCACCTCTATAAAGCAGACACTAAAATTTAGCCAATATCACTAGGCTTCTCTGGCTAAACAAACACTTGAACTAGACTCAAACTATTTCCAATGTTCTGGAGCTAAAGAGCCTAGTAGACTGATCTTTCTATTTCTCAAAATGGCCATTTACAATCCTTCCTTGTGCTTTTCTCTTAAAATGTTGAACACTGTTTAATACATCATTTAAAAACATATAAAAAGTCTGATGAGAACTACTTCAAATTCTCATTCTGAACCCTATGGCTGTATTCTATATCTGCACTGCCCAGTACAGTAGCCTCTAGTGTTAGGTGGCTATTGAGCACTTAATGTCACTAATTAAAATCGGTATGTGCTGTAAGTATAACATGCACACTGAATTTTAGACTTAATGTGATAAAAAGAATTTTAAAAATCTCAATAAATTTATATTTATACATATTAAAAATAATATTGATATATGGGGTTAAAATTAAATATATTGTTTAAATTAATTTTAGTTATTTCTTTTTATGATTTCCATGTGGCTATAAAGAATTTTAAATCACATATATGATTCATCATTTCTATTGGACAGTTCCTCTCTATATCCTATCCCTTCTTGCCTACCCGAGGTCTTTATCTCTGCCATTATCCTCCCCTTTTTCCCAACAGCATCAGTTTCCTCCTTCCTCCTGGATCATTTCCATAGAAATTTACTTCTTTTTATATTTAAAAAATAAGAACCTCCTTTGATTTTTCTCCACATTTCTTTATAACTCTTTAACAGAGAATTCCTCAAAGGATTTGTTTATAATTACTATGTCCATTTCTCTCCTGCTTTTCTCTCCTGAAGACCACTCAAGTTGCACTTAGGACTCTTTATTCAACTCACTTATGGCATCCATCTTATCAGGCATAGGTTTGGTTCAACCTTGTCTTCTTAATCAACTTCTCAGTAATATTTGACATGGTTAATCACTCACACTTTAAAATACATTTTTCCCTAGTCTTCTGTGACTATATGATACTTCCAGTGTTCTTTGCTGGCTTCTCTTTTTCTTCCTTACTAAAAACACTTTAGTGACTAAGAGCACAGTTTTAGACATTTTTATCTAAATTCTCTCACCTAAACTACACTCACTCACTCATCTCATCCTGCTCTTGGCTTTCAAGATTGTTTAAATGCTGATAGCCAAAATTTATTTCTGTATTCAAAATGCATCCATGAGCTCCAAACCCACCAATCCACTTGGATTGCTAATAGATATCCTAAGCTTTGCACAAATGAATCCAGTTATGGATATTCATTCCTGATATCTGCTCTTCTTTAATCCATTCCAATCTCAGTTTTGGCATCATATCTTCTCAGATGCTCAGACCATGCACCTAAAGGCCAGTCACTTCCTTCTAGTCCTCCCCAATGTCACATCCATATCAAGTTTATTCAGCATGAGATGCCTGCAAGAAAAAAACATGGAATAACCTGGTAAAATGAGGGTCCTCCATTACCTCCAGCTTCTCCCTCATATCATTCCAAAAATAAGAATCTTGCTTTTTGCTGAACAGAGTAGCTTGGTCACAGATGTGCAAGAGAGCAGAGAATTCAATAGCTGCAATTCAACATAACATTAAACTGATTCCTTGCTCTAGATTTTAGAAATTTCAGAATTTAAGACAGCTTACAGGCAGATAGAGTTTTCCACAAAAGGTTTGTATATTTGCAAAGTTACAGATACCCTTCTTCTTCAGGCTGGCAAACTGCCTTTCCTGTCAGACCCAGTCTTAGTGTCTGTCAAGAAAATACATGAGACAGTTTATTGTTTCACCATCCATATGAAAGACCATTTCCATACTTCAGATGAAGAAATTTCCACTAATGTTCCACATTTTCCCCAGAAGTATAATACTTATAAACCCACTTTCTGGTAAATTTCTGTCAAGTTACTATTTGATAGCAAAGCACATATGTTCACTTAATTTAAGAAAATCAAAAAATGCATCAGAAGAATACCAGAAATTTAGCCAAGCCTCCCAAAGAGCGGAATCACTTGGGAGCAAAAATTACTTTCTTCATTTTTCTATTTCTTTCTACAAGCCTGTGATAGCCTCCTTTCTTGTGGAACAATGGCTTTGTTCTGATTGTTCAATCAACACAGCAGAAACTAACTACATAGATTTCCTGTTTTTTTTATCATCTTGTAATTAAGGTGCCAGAAGAAAAAATCTGAGTTAAAATTTCAAGATCCTGGAAAAGGGAAATCTATTGTTCTAGCTATATCCTTAATTATATCTCTGGTCCAATGGCTATATTATGGAGTTACCTGTTTCACTGCCTACTTAGCAGTTGTTCTGAGTGTAAACTTTCTGAAAAGAGGGCAATGCAGGTTATTTAAGAGGGAAGCAAGGAAATGATGGAAAGTAAATTTTTTTGCATGTCTGGTATAAATACTAGAAATTGAGAAAAACCCGGCTGCTATTGACTGCTTATTGCTTCCCTAGCCACTTCAATTACCAGGGACCATATATCTCTACTTGCCAGTTGAATCCCCAGTGTCAAGCACTGTAAATTATGTTAAAAAAACCAAAAAACAAAAACCATAAATATGGTTTCATAAATGAGTTAATGAATTAATAACAACTTGTCACACAGGGATGATGCAGAAGTAACTTTAAAATGGCAAGTTATAAGCCAGAAGTGAAGGGGAAGAATCATGGAGCTGGGTCTTGAAGAATGGATAAAAATTTAATAGGTAATAGTCTACAAATGCAGAATTTTTAATAGGTAATAGTCTACAAATGCAGAATTTTTAATAGGTAATAGTCTACAAATGCAGAATCTTGCAGAGACAAGATAGAAAGAAAGTTTTCAAAGTATAAAAATAGTCATTGAATTTTTTTTTAATATATTATATTGATTCCCTACTGAGAGGAAGGGAGGCGGATAGAGAGTTAGAAACATCGATGAGAGAGAAACATCGATCCGCTGCTTCCTGCACACGCCCCACTGGGGATGTGCCTGCAACCAAGGTACATGCCCTTGCCGGAATCGAACCCGGTAACTTTCAGTCCACAGGCCAACGCTCTATTCACTGAACCAAACCGGTCAGGGGCTAGTCACTGAATTTTTAAACAAACGAGGCTTTATTCATCCACGAATAGGAAGCCATTGTTGGAGCTATGTAATTTATACTATTGATATCTGTTAATTGTTCTCTGACTCATCTCTGCAATCGCTATTATGATGATTATAGAGGAGTTGTAAATGGGCAAGATACTCAAATGAGATGTGGAAGATGTTAATGACAAATTTCACATTATTGACACTAATTATTTTCACACATGTTTCATCTGTACAGCTTTCAACCTTTATCTGCTTTAATATTGTATCTTTTTTCCTTAAGTATAAGATCACTAATAATGGAAAGTATATGCCCCATATAATAGGAGAAGTGGTGCTGCATTTTTATTCATAGGGCAGAGATATTTACAACTGCATTTATAATTTGACAGCACCGAGGAGCACAGAGATAAGCTGCAGGCTTTCTAGGTGGTTATACATATCACAGAGGAAGGTAAAATGAGCAGCTTATTGTTTGTTCCTCAAACAAATGCAAACATGATAAAAACTTAGAGATGTGTCTGCCTCTTAAAGAGGTGGCTCAGATCTGTTGAAAGTTATTTAATATACTAGTAATGTTGTTGGGTTTGAGAGGCATTTTGAAATGAAGTGTATATCCTTGATGACTCTATTTACAGTGGTGAATCTATTTAGATGTTGAATAACACAGTTTCTCCCATTCAAATCTCCATAGCTGGGTTTTATTATTTATAATTGTTAGATACTGTATTTAATGTGTTTTTCAGAAAAACTTCACTTACATTTTTCCATTTCACCCATATGATCATTCATTACAGAATTTAAGTTTGGCAAAAATGTATTATTTCCAAAACATCAGGTATTTAGAAATCAGTTTAAAAACACACTCCCAATCCTTAAGTTCCCTCTGGGGGAAACAGCCATGTAAATAGAAAATCATCAGAGAATTTAATGAGTATAAAACTAGAAGTTAGTAAGCATGTTCTGGGGGCCCATGATGTATGCTGGGAGGGACTTAACCAGTGAAGGAGATAAAAATCAGCCTAATTCTTCAACATTAACATCTAAGTAGCAAGGCAAAGAGGATAAAACAGGCTCCCAGGAGAATGGAGCAGAGGAAACTCTGTACAAATATTGCGCCCATTTTAGTAACAATCAATGCATAGATTCAAGCTCATAGTAACTGAGTCATATTTTCTCTATTCTGGTACATTTGTTGTCCACTATTTTACACCATATCCTTTATGCAAAGGGATTTTGTGATAATGTAAAAAATTGGGAGGCTAAAATTATCTGGTGACTGTAGTTTATAGAGTCCATTAAAATCTGAACTGAAAATGAATACTTGTGGCCCTTTTAGCATTTTTATATCAGGCTTATTAATGTTTAAGCATTATATATGGATTATCTCACTTAATTTCACAAAAATGTTAACAAGTTTGCACTATTTTTTAATCCTCTTTCACAGTTTTGTTTTATTTTATTTTTATTGATTTCATAGAGGAAGGGAGAGGGAGAGATAGATAGAAACATCAATGGTGAGAGAGAATAATTGAATGGCTGCCTCCTGTACACCCCACACTGGAGATTGAGCACACAACCCAGACATGTGTCCCTGGCCAGAATTGAACTCATGACCTCTCAATCCGCAGGCCAACACTCTATCCACTAAGCCAAATAAGCTAGAGAAGAAATTTGCACTATTATGTCAAAAAAAAAAATATATATATATATATATATATATATATATATATATATATATATACTAATTAACCAGGATGCCGTAACAGGTTGACTGAACAGGAGGAGGTTGTGCACAGCATTGGGGACTGGCAGGCAGGGGCCTCCGCAGGCTTGCACTGGGGGAGGTCCTGATCAGCAGCGGCTGTGGCTGCTTCAAGGGTTGGAGAGCAGGCAGGGCTTGACCAGCAGTGGCCCAACTGCTGTGGGGCCTGGGGAGCCAGGCAGGGCCGAACCATCAAGCTGAGGGGCAGGGGAGTGAAGCAGCAGACCAGCAGGCTGCAGGGGCTGCTGTGCTGTGGGCCCAGGTCAGGGCTCATGCAGGAGGCAACCAATCCATGTGTCCCTCTCACACTGATGTTTCTCTTTGTCTTTCCCACTCTCTTCCATGCTCTCTAAAATCAATGGGGAAATATCCCTAGGCAACTCCTGGGTGGACGGCGCCATGTGATTTCGAATCGCGTGTTGGGCTCCTAGTTTTATAAATAATAAAATTAAAGTAGAGAAGGGTTAAGAAACCTCCCCAGGATTGCACAACTACAGGGAAGCAGGACTAGTATTTAAATTCAGGCAGTTTAACTCAAGTTTCTGTAAACTTTTAAGGTATAATTTATTAACCATCAGTCTCATCTAAAATTATAATAACAAGCTTTGTAAAGTGAATAGACAAGAGCTGATGTTTTTATTTTTTTTAAATGGTGTCATTTGTGTTCTTTCTGTTTTTTGTTGTCAGATAATGATGCATGTATATTAATGTTTGAAAAGAGTTGCTAGCTAGAACAATAAATCCTGGGTGGGGGGTGGGGGGAAGAGACTACATATAGAAAGGCCACACTCTATACCTGTCAAAATAAACCCCAAATGGCCAACACTGAAATTAAGCTTTAAGCTCAGTGAAATAGCTGGACTTTAAAATAAGAAAAGTAGTTCTATAAATGTACAGGACAAATTTCAAATTACTAGTGAGGGAAAGAAAATTGGATTTCTGTTAGTTTTCTCAACAAAAATGTTTAAGAAAAAAAATATGAGTAAAACATCAATAAATGGAAAATTTTATAGTAAAACCTCAAGGTATCTAATTGCCTTCAAGTTAATGTATACATTTAAAATTATTTTTATAAAAATATCAGCAGGGCTGAAACCGGTTTGGCTCAGTGGATAGAGCGTCGGCTTGCGGACTGAAAGGTCCCGGGTTCGATTCCAGTCAAGGGCATGTACCTGGGTTGTAGGCACATCCCCAGTAGGAGATGTGCAGGAGGCTGCTGATCGATGTTTCTCTCTCATCGATGTTTCTAACTCTCTATCTCTCTCCCTTCCTCTCTGTAAAAAATCAATAAAATATATTTAAAAAAAAATATCAGCAGGAACTGGACTATGCTTTAATATGGAACAGAGACTCTGGGCAGTAGCCTTAATTATAGCCCTGCTGAAAACTAGATCGGACTTTTTCCATGGCGGGATGGAGGAAAATGTGATATTGAAAACCCAGAGGTTTAATTCCATGGAAATAAAGATAACTCATCCTCCAATATATGTCAGCAGGATTATTTTCTAGAGATAGACAAATCATTATAAAATTAATATAAAATAATAACCCAAGTAAAAATCATAAGAAAACTCCATTAAAAATAGTAATGTGGGGGGAGGGATTAACTCCATAGGATATTAAAATGTTTTTCAAGGAAGACTTATGCATCATTAAAATACATATGTATTTGATATATGATGAGGTAGAGATATATTCAAAGTGGATTAAATACTTTCTCACTAAAATCATGACCACTTGGAGCCTCAGAATGAAATCTTATTTGAAAATAAGGTCTTTGAAGATATAATTAATTAAGGATACTCAGATAAAATCAATTATGTTTGATTTCAGATGAGAACTAAATCCCATGACTAAAGTCCTTAAAGAAGAGAAGAGAACAAAGAGATATAGAGAAGAAGGCCTTGTGCAGAGGCAGAAATTAGATTTATGACACTAAAAACAAGAAAAGTCCAAAGTTACCAGGAACTGGAAAAGGTAAGGAAATATTCTCCCTTCAAGCCTTCAGAGGGAGCAAGGTCTTGCTGATACCATAATTTTGGACTTCTGGCTTCCAGAGCTGAGAGAATAAATTTCTATTGTTTTAAGCCACAAAGTTATGTTGATAACATCATCCTATATAGTAAAAGCCTAATATGCGAATTGTCACCTCAACGGGGAGTTCAACTGGGAGTTCGACCACTGTCTATGACGTGTGCTGACCACCAGGGGGCAGCACAAAATATGGCGGCATCAGCGACAAGGCATTGACAGCAGGTGGCAATGGAGGCACTGCCGGCCCCAATGGGCTTTTGGGTGAGTGGGCTGCAACCTCTGGGACCACAGTGACCAGTCGGGCTCCCCATGAGTTTGTGCAGGAAACAGTCTATGGGACCAGCTGGGAGACAGCGTGCTGCCCGCCCAGCTTCTGTGCAGCAGGGCAGGCCACAGGCCCACGCTGTGCCCCAGCCCACAGTGTCTGGCTACACTCAACGCATCTATACATGGAGACTCAGACACCGTGGCTCAGGTGGAAGGGGCTGCACAGGAGCGTGGGAGCCCAGGTGCTGCCCAAGGCCCAGAGGTCAGCTGGGACCTGCCCTTCCACCCCAGATGCTCCTGCTTCAATTGCTGGCCAGGCCTAGGGACCACAGCTGTGCACAAATTTTGTGCACCAGGCCTCTAGTTGTAGTTATATATAAAAATGTTGATGTATTTTAAAATTGCAAAGAAGTTATGTTGGATAAATTGACAAGGTATTTAGGATTTGTTTCAAAATAGTTTAGCAAAGGGAAAAATAAAATTGTAAGCAATGGGGAAAATCTTGATGACTATTGAATCTAGATGATGAATAAATGGGGGTTCATTGTTTTAATCTCTCTATTCCTTGTAAAATTTAATAGAATTCAAAATAATAAAAATATTAGGAGGTAATATTGAATATTTAGTAAACTTCTTTAAAGTTTGAGATAATGTTCTATGTTTAGAAGCAATGAAAGTAGCCACAAAGTAAAAGATCAACTGATTTGACTCATAAAAATGTAAAACTTATTTAGGTTTTAAAAATGTCCTTCCCAAAACAGACCAAGTACCTGAAAAACATATCTACAAAAAACATAACTACAATATAATTGAGAAAAACCCTGAGATTCTAAGAGTTCAAAAATTTCACAGTTAACGAAACAAAAACTCAATTTAGTTAGCTATTATAAGAAAATAATATATAATATAAAAAAGCATACTAAAAAGCATGTTAAAATATGTATTACATGTAACTTATAATGTCTAGGCAGGAAAGAAAGATGGAAGGGGCAGAACGAAGGAGGGAAGGGAATCAACCAATTTCACAAAAAATAGAAAATAGGTTATGACCAAACCTCCCTTGGAAAACTATGTATTTATTACCAATGATAGTTACATAAATAATGCAAAATATAAATTTATCAATTGTTACTTCAATAAATTTTTGGACCCCATAATATTAATGAGGAAATGTACTGGGCATTAGTAATATGATAATGAATAGTAACATCATTCTTGCCCTCATTGTGCTTATCAACTAGTTGAGAAGGCTATTAACCAAGCAACCTCATAAATAAATATGTTATAAGTCTGGAATATTATTGGAGGAGAAATTTATGTGCTGTGGAAACTTATGAAAGAAATTTGGCCAAAGAAAGAAAATAAAGATTTGCATGACCAAATAAAGATTGTCTTAGTTCTGAAGGATAATGTGTTAAATTGGCATAAATGGGTAGAATATTTCAGCAGAGAGCACATGCAAAGGTCTTGTGGCTGAAACGGGCTCAAAAAAGACAAATCTATGGACTGAATCATATCCCCCCAAAATTCAAACATTGAAGTCCCAATTCCCAATATGACTATATTCAGAGATAGAACTGATATCAGGAACGGCAGCCAAGGTATTTTCCTGCGTTCATGTTTCACAAAACTGAAGAACGAAATCTCGGACCAGAAGATTTAAGCAAAAGCATGGAAAATTTATTTCAAGCAGATTCAGACTCCCTGCATGGGGAGGAGGCCCAATAATGGGTTTCTGCTGAATCTTTTTAGTCTAAGGATTTATATATTTGCCAAAAGCCTGCTCTTTGTCTCTCCATGTAGCCACCTAATTGATTTCCTCAATTGTTCTTCCTCAGCCCTGACAGGTTTGGCTCAGTGGATAGAGCATTGGCCTGAGGACTGAAGGGCCCCACGTTCGATTCTGGTCAAGGGCATATACCTTGGTTGTGGGCACATCCTCAGTGGGAAGTGTGCAGGAGGCAGCTGATCATTGTTTCTCTCTCATCGATGTTTCTAACTCTCTATCCATCTCACTTCCTCTCTGTAAAAATATCGATAAAATATATATTTTTTAAAAAATTGTTCTTGCTCAGCAACTGACCTGAACTTTCCCTATTCCTAAGCATCAGTGTCAGTTAACCTTATCGTTGTAGCCTCTCTCTAATTTTACATACTTCCTATTCTGAATCTAAAAACATTCTGTTATTTCTGCACTAGAGGCCTGATGCACAAAATTTGTGCACAGGTGTGGTCCCTAGGTCTGGCTGGTGATCAAAGTGCGAGTGTCTGGTGTGGAAGGGCAGGTCCCAGCTGACCTTTGGGCCCTGGGCAGCATCTGGGCCCTCAGGCCCCCATGTGCCCCCCTCCACCTGAGTCATCGGGCCCCTGCCTGGCTCCCTCAGTGCCTGGGAGCAGGACGGTGGTCCCAAACCCTGCCACCACTGCTGGTCACCATCTGTGGGATGATTGGCAGGGCTATCGGGCCCCCATCTGGCTCCCTCAGTTGGTCACCATCTGCAGGGTAATTGGGGCCCTGCTTGCACCTGCCTTGGCCTGGCGCCACCTGCTCACCTACTCCACCATCCTGCTGCGGTCCCTCTCTCATTGGGGCCCATTGGGGCCTGCAGCGACTCCACTGTCACCTGTTTCCAGTGCCACGTTGCTGATGCCCACCATGTTCCACGCCACTCCCTGGTGGTCAGAGCATGTCATAGTGAGCAGTTGAACTCCTGGTGGAACTCCCGGTCAAGGGGACAATTTGCATATTAGGCTTTTATTATACAGGATGGTTGGTTTCTATGGTTAGGCTTGTTCAAATTGTTGTGTCTGCGCCTACCTACATAATGTTAGATTTGATCAAATAATTGAATTGATACCCCTTCGCTGGGAACTGACCTTTGCCACTTCACAATGGACATCCCCTTTTGCTTAGACCACATTCCACTGCTAAGACCATTATCCTTCTCCTTAGTACCATCCCAGGATCCAGACTTGCCCAGAGAATTCTCCGCCCAGAAAAAGCCCATCTAGAGTCCTTTAAAAACCTCTGACTCCTCATCCCTAGGTTCTGGTGCCATTTGGAAGCTCAGCCCATCTGCTATCCCAATGATCTAATAAATTTATAAGCCCTTACTACTGTGGCCTACTGCATTCCTCCTTCAGTGACCCTAACACATTCCACCTATCTTTGTTTTCCACTGGTTCTTCTAACTCCTCTCAGAACCTTTAGGTGGTAATCAAAGTTTAATGAAGTAATAAGGGTGAGGATCTAATCCAATAGGATTTATGTCCTTACAGGAAAAGACACCAGACAGTGTATGCTTTCAATTTCTCTCTCATTTCCCATCATGTGACTACATAGCAAAAAAGGTGGCTCCTTTTTAAGCTAGAAAGAAAGCTCATGCCAGAATCTGAACCCTAATGAGGAGGAAGAAAAATAAAATATGTTACCACATTTCTTGCTTCACTTTTGCTTTCACTATATCCTTCAGACAGAGATCTGGGGGGTGCGGACATGGTAAGAACTCATCTCTGTTGGCCTGTATCAGATGCCTCAGGATTCCATGATCTCACTCATATGTGAGACCTAATGAACAAAATAAACTGATGATATAAAATAGAACCAGAGACACAGAAGCATGGAACAGCCCGATGAAGTTCAGAGGGAAGATAGAGGTGGGGATGGTTGGGAGTGGAGTGATTAACTGGGGAACTTACTATATATGCATAACCCATGGACACAGAAAATAGAGAGGTGAAGGCCTGGTATGGGGTGGAAGGGGTCAATGGGAAAAAAAAAAAAAAACACAAACAAAGGGGGCATCTGTAATACATTAAACAATAAAGATAATTTTTTGCAAAGGATTTCTTTATTTGCAGCAGTCCCAAAGTGAGCAGTGTTCTACCAGTAAAATATCCTGGCTGGCTCACCAAAACTGTATGAGAGTAAAAAAATAATTTTCTCCTACTTTTCTAAATTCTTCTAGCTGGATTAATAATCAAATTAATATGAGACAGATTGACAAGAAAAAATGCCCAAATATATTACTTTATAAGTAGAGGTTTCATAAAAACATAGGACCCAAGAATAGATTGAGCTTATATGCCATTTTAGCTGAGAAAAAGGGGGTAGGGTGTGGTTTGAAACTTTCAAAGAGCAGGGAGGCTATTCATATGAAGGTAGAGCAAATATTTGGTAAATAAATATTTGGTGGGCCACCTTTAACAATGCGACACAAAGAGGACTTTGATCCAATGGTGCTTGCTAAGTTCCTCCCTGCCTGCCACACACTAGTCCATCCTATATAATAAAAGCCTAGGTGGTGGGACACCCCCGTGCGATGTCACCACAAGATGGCTGACAGGGAAGGGCAGTTGGGGGCAACCAGGTCAGCATGGGAGGACTGTTGGGGGCAACCAGGCCTGCAGGGGAGGGCAGTTGGGCATGACCAGGCTGGCAGGGAAGCAATTAGGTGTCAATCAGGCAAGCAGGGGAGCGGTTAGGGGTGACCAGGCTTGCAGGCAGAAGTGGGTAGGGACAATCAGGCTGGTCGGCAGGCGAGTGGTTAGAAGCCAGCAATCCTGGATTGTGAGAGGGATGTCTGACTGCCAATTTAAATCGGCAGTCAGACATCCCTCAAGGGGTCCCAGATTGGAGAGGGTGCAGGCCAGGCTGAGGGACCCCCCCCCCCCATGCACGAATTTCATCCACCAGGCCCCTAGTTAAGCTATAATTATCTATGATGATATCTCCCTTCCTGGAGCTGGCCCACTATCTAATTTTTTTAGGCAGTTGGTAGAAGGTCAAAGGTTCTTTCTGAGTCTGTGTTTCTTGAAAATAACAACCTTAAAATAATTAATACCCAAAAGGCATATTTTGGAATGGCAAACTCTGCTTCCACTCACTGCTAGAACTAGATTTTGCACTTACCTCTTTTCAAATCTCTGAGAAAATAAATTTATGTTGATTAAGCCACAGTGTGTAGTATTTGTTATGGCATCCCTCACAGACTGCTACAACCAGTGTGACTGATTAAGAGAAAAAGAATTTAATCCAAGATGAAACTGGAGGAGCAGGAGAAAGCCCTTCTACAGAAGATGCGACTTTATATAAAGATCAATACAAAACTTTTGAAAGGTTTTCAGATGATCATATTGAAAGGAGTTTTTAGGGGTAAAATAAGAAGTTTTAGGGAGTTTTAGAAATTAGGGGGTTCATAGGGGAGAACTGTAGTGCTGCAAAGCTGGGAGCTGCCAGAAGGCACACATTCACAGAGCAAGGGGGCTGGGAGCTGCCAAAAGGTATACATTTAAAGAACAAAGGGAGAGGAAGCCACTCATTCATAGAATAAAGTGGAAGGCCACAGGGAATAAAAAAAAAAAAACAAAAAGGGAGAAAAATTGGGATCCCATGTGGGGATTGAGCTCTGAAGCTGCTATAGTGACCAATCAGAGAGGATATCAGCACACAAAGAACTGCAGCCTTTATGCATTTTCATCTCCTACTGAGCGCAAAAGAGGGACTTAGTGGGTCTCTCTCCCCTTCCCCATGTGGAAATCTGTGCTTGTTTCCCAATAAATTTCTACATTTTTCTATACCACCCTTTTCCATAGCTTCATTCTTTGAACCCACCTGGACAAGAACCTGGGAAATCACCTCTGCATCCTGCCTAGGAGGAAAACTATGTGTTCCAGTTTAATTTTCGCATCTCAATATGATTAGATTCACATTATTTAGAAGAACATTGTAACTGTAGAATGGAGGTGGACCCAAATGTAGACCTGTTAGTAAGATATTTTTAAAGTCCAGGAAAAAGAAACTAGTAGCTTGGATTAGGAGGGTGGTAGAAAAGACAGAGAAATGACCAGAGGCAGAAGATATTTAGGAGAAAAACAGAGGACTTAGTAATGAATTGAATTTTTTATGTAATATTAAGTGAAAGAACCACATGGAAAATTATAAATTCATTAATATACAACTAAAACTGAGAGAAACATAGGATGGAAGTATATAAATTTTAAGTAACACTTTCATTTTCCTACTTTCCAAGATAATAAAAATATGGTCATATTATGCTTCTCTATTTTAAATAAAAATAACACTTTGTTATAAGAGCCACAAAATTATAGTCTGGATCACTCCTCAAGGGTAATTGAAATGTAACTATAGATTTTGCTAAGATTCTGTGTAAAATTAGTACAATAATGAGAGATCTGATGGTAGGAATAATCTCTGACATTTAAATGCACCACAGAGAGTCTATAATAAAAGAGGTGTTCCAGCACAAGAAGACCCATGCAGGGCTTAAATCATTACCAACAAGGCTATCCTGGTTCATTTTCTTAAGAGGGGCTTTTTTCAGAGACAGGCAGGCAATTGTGCCTCTTATATCTGAGGCACTTGTCTCTACATTTAGATTTTTTTTAATTTTTTAATTACAGTTTACATTCAATATTATTTTGTACTAGTTTCAGGTATACAGCATAGTGGTTAGATAACCAGATACTTTAAAAAGTGGCCCCCTGATATTTCAACTATTGTACCTAGTTATTACAGTATCATCAACTATATTTTCTATGCTATACTTACATCCCTGTGATTATTTTGTGACTACCAATTTGTACTTACTTTTTAAATATACTTTTATTGACTTCAAAGAGGAAGGGAGAGATAGAAACATCAATGATGAGAGAGAATCATTGATTGGCTGCCTCCTGCATACTCCCTACTGGGGATCAAGCCCACAACCTGGCATGTGCCCTTGACTGGAATCGAACCTGGGACCCTTTAGTCTGCAAGCAGGTGCTCTATCCCCTGAGCAAAACCAGCCAGGGCCCAATTTGTACTTTTTAATCCCTTCACATTTTTTACCCAGCCCCCCAAGCTCCTTCCCTTCTAGCAACCATCAAGCTTTTCTCTATATCTATATATATAAAAGTCTAAGTGACCTTTATGACTGAATGACCAGAACGACTGGAATGACTGGAACAACTGGTCAACCAGTCGCTATGATGCGCACTGACCACCAGGGGGCAGACGCTTAATGCAGGAGCTGCCCCCTGGTGGTCAATTTGCTCCCACAGCCAACCTCCTGAGGCCAGCCAACCTCGGCAGTCCCTCCCCCTGGTTGGTCCCTCCCACCCTGGGCCAGCCGGTCCTGATCCACCCTAATCGAGGCTGACCAACCTCCCACGGTCCCTCCTCCATCCTTCCCCCTGGCCAGCAGGCCCCAATCAGCACAGCCTTGATCAACCCAGCCCTGATCAGGACTGGGCAAGATGGCCTTGATTAGCCCTGATTGCCAGCCAGGCCTAGGGACCCCACCTGTGCACAAATTCATGCACCGGGCCTCTAGTATGAGTATATTTCTATTTAGTTTGTTCATTTATTTTGTCCATTAGATTCTACAGGTAAGTGAAATTACATGGCCTTTGTCTTTCTCTGCCTGACTTAGAGAAAGTCTGGCCCATCCATGCTGTTGAAAATGGTATTCTTTTTTATGGCTGAGAAATATTCTATTGTGTATAAGTTATGACTCTTTTATCCACATGTCTATTGATGTGCATTTGTGTTGCTTACATATCTTGATTATTGCCAATTACACTGCAATGAATATAGTGGTGCATATATTCTTTTGAATTAATGTTTTGGGTTTCTTAGGATATATACCTAGAAGTGGAATCTCTGGGTCCTAAGGAATTTCCATTTTTAATTTTTTGAGGAAACTCAAACTGTTTTTTATAGTGGCTGCACCAGTCTCCATTCCTACCAACTGTGCACCAGAGCTCCCTTTCTCAACATCCTCACCAGCATTTTGGTTTTAATGTTCATTTTTCAAATATTTAGTGATGTTTAGCATCTTTTCATATATCTATTGGCTACCTGCATGGCCTCTTCAGAAAAGTGTCTATTCAGGTCCTTTGCCTTTTAAATTGCATTATTTTAGTTTTGGAGGTATCTTTTGGTGTTGAGTTGTCTGGGTTCTTTATGAATTTTGGATATTAACCTCTTATCAGATGTGTTATTGATGAATATCTTCTCTCTTGTCTTTTCATTTTGTTGATGATTTCTTTTGCTGTGCAAAAGATTTTTAGTTTGATGTAGTTCCATTTGTTTATTTTTCTTTTTTTTTTCCTTGCCTATGGAGATATATCAGTGAAAATATTGCTAAGAGAAATGTCAGAGATTTTACTGCCTATGTTTTCATCTAAGAGTTTTATGGTTTTGAATCTTACATTTCAGTTTTTAATCCATTTTGAGTTTATTCTTCTATATGGAGTATAGTGGTCTAGTGTTATTTTTTTTGGCATATATCTGTCCAATTTTCCCAACACCATTTATTGAATAGGTTGTCTTTACCCCATTGAAGTTCTTGCTTCTTTTGTCATATATTAATTGATCATACAGATGTGGGTTTATTTCTGGGCTCTCCAGTCCATTCCATTGATCTATGTGTCTGTTTTTATGCTAGCACCATGCTGCTTTGATTACTATAGCCTTGTAGTTTGATATCAGGTAGTGTGATACCTTCAACTTTGTTCTTCTTTCTCAAGATTGCTGTGGCTATTCAGGGTCTTTTGTGGTTCCATATAAGTTTTTGAATTATTTGTTTTGGAATATGCCATTGGTATTTTAATAGGTATCACATTAAATCTATAAATTGCTTTGTGTAGTATGGACATTTTAGTGATGTTAACTTTTCCTATACATTGATATGGTATATGCATCCACTTATCTTTTCTTTAATTTCTTTCTTCACTGTCTTCTAAGTTTTTACAGTACAGTTCTCTTACCTCCTTGGTTAAATTTATTCATAGGCATTTTAATTTTTTATTCCATTATGAATAGAATTTTTTGGTCTCTAGTTTCCTTTTCTGAAACTTTGTTATTGGTGTACAAAACCAACTGATTTCTAGTGTATGTGCTGCCGAAGCGAGCACAAAACCAACTGATTTCTGAATATTTATATTGCATTCTGAAACTTTAATGAATTCATGTATCAGTTTTAGTAGTTTTATTTGGTGGGATCTTTAGGAACATGTTGTATCATGTCATCTGCAAATAATGACAGTTTTACTTCCGCTTTTCCAATTTGGATGCTTTTAATTTATTTTTCTTGTCTGATCCCTGAGGCCGGGGCTTCCAGTGTTATGTTGAATAAGAGTGGTGAAAGTGGGCATCCCTATCTTGTTTCTTATTTTTAACGGTAACATTTTTCGTTTTTCACCATTGAGTATGATGTAAGCTGTGAGTTTGTCATATATAGCCTTAATTATATTGAGGCATGTTCCCTCTATTCCCACTTTGTTGAGAGTATTTTGTCATAAATGGATGTAGATTTTTTTCAAACGCTTTTTCTGCATCTATTGGTATGTTCAGATGAGTTTTGTCCTTCATTTTATTTATGTGATGTATCAGTTAGTTTATTTGTAAATATTGAACGATCTTTGCATTCCAGGAATGAATCCCACATTATCATGGTACATATTCTTTTTAATGTATTGCTGAATTTAGTTTGCTACTACTTTGCATTTTTATTGCCTGATATATGGTTAAAGTAAAAATGGTTTCTACCTTACTTAGTTATGAGATGTAGGTTTAAGTCAAGAGAAACTGATCACATTAAATTGGAAAGAATATCAATTTACAGGGATTTTAGAAATAGATCTTGGTTTAAGTTAGTGTAAGTCAGCAATTCCAGGACTGATTTCAAGGCAAGATGGGCAATACATGGTAGTCACAAGTAGAATCTTCTGGTCAGAGGTCATCTGATCTTTCCTGAATGAAAATACTTTTTCTTAAACCATAAGGACAATATCAAAAATAATTTTAAAAATAATCAAAGTCCTTGTGAAATGCTGTCCTAGTTATCTAGAAAGCCTTAAAAGGTCAAAGTTAAAGCAAGCAGATAAAGTGATTGCACTGAGAGAATTAGTCAATGTGATTCTCAAGCAATATGAAGGCACTTAGTAAGTAAGCACTATTTTTTCTAAGTTGTCTTCATGAAATAATCCTACTATATAAAAATCCTGGGTCCGTACATCCACAATGACTGGAGACTAGACCTAACGCCCAGGCTGTGTGTGCAGCAGGCTCTGATGAGTAGGGACTTGTGGCAGTGGAGACAGAGACAGGGGAGGTGAGGCTAGCACTCACACTCACAACCGCACACATGCACAGACACACACATCGCCCACCAGCTCACAGCCTTTTCTCCCTTTCTTTCCCTCCCTCCCAGCTCGATCTTGGATCCTCTCTCAGAATGAGGAAACAAAACAGAATGGGGATGAAGAAGCCTGGATGGAAGGGAGGGCTGGCAGAGGGTGGAGAGGACCCCACTGGCCCCACCCCCTCCCAGCCGGGAAAGAGAAAGAGGGAGACAAGGAGGCAGGGTGGCCTGGAGCACTGCTGAGAAAAAACAAAGAGAGACAGAGACCGGAGAGATCAGGCCGACAGGGGAGAGCAGTTGGGGGCGAGATTAGGCTGGCAGGTAGAGTCAGTTGTTAGGGCGATCAGGCAGGCAGGCAAGTGGTTAGGAGCCAGCAGTCCCAGATTGGGAGAGGGATGTCTGACTGCCGTTTTTTTAGGCCCACAGGGATCGGGCCTAAACAGGCAGTCAAACATCCCCTAAGGGGTCCCGGATTGGAGAGGGTGAAGGCTGGGCTGAAGGAACCCCTCCCCCTGCATGAATTTTGTGCACCAGGCCACTAATCTATAATAAAAAAAGCATAATATGCTAATTATACCGAACAGCTGAACGACCTTCTAGATGTTATTCCCCACATCCTTCCCGATGACCTTCCAAATGAAGCGGTGGCAGCGGGGGCCAAGGCAGAGGTGGTTAGGGATGATCTGGCAGGCAGACAAGCAGTTAGGGACAACCAGGCAGGCAGGCAGAGTGGTTAGGGGTGATCAGGCAGTCAGGCAAGTAGTTAAGGGTGATCAGGCATGCAGGCAGGTAAGCAGTTAGGGGCTTCTCCACTTCCCCGTGCTTCTGAGGGGCAATTGGGGCTGGCATCTGCCTCTTGCACACACTGCCAGCAACGTCCCCACTCAGGGCAGCAGTCACCACTCACACCCACTGACGGCACCAGCCCTGCTTGAACCCACTTCTGGCACCAGCCCTAGTAGCTCTGTGCCATCAGCAGGTGCGAGTGTGGCCAGCACCGTCAGAGCATGGGAATGGCAGCAGCAGGAGCAGGCTGCTGGCAAACAGGGGACTGGGGTCCGCCACAGGAGGGGCCAGGTGGGGACATGGAAGATGGACTGAGACCCGGCCCTGTGCCCACCACAGCCTTGCAGCCCAAAGTTCCTTTCAAGGTGCATAAATTTGTGTACTGGGCCCCTAGTCTACATATATAAAAGCCCAGCGACCATTACTGCGGAACTACCAGAATGACCAGAAAGACCAGTGGCTATGATATGCACTATGGCAGCCAACCATCCTGACCTGGTCCCTGATCGGCCCCCTGTCCTAGTGGGCCTGACCCCCCAATCAGCCTCTAACACCCCAACTGGGGTGGGGCCAGCTGCCAACTGCCAGCAGCTCTTCCTCCCAGCCAGCCCAGTCCCCACTTGGCCCCCACTACTCCTAAATCACTGCCTGGCTCCCTGGTGCATGTACATTTAGTGAAAGCACAAGAAAATAATTATCACTCCCTTCTGTCCCCAGCCCGAGTCTCCAGAGGGCTCTGCTAATACCCTAGCCCAGGTGTAGAATTCTCTCTCCACAGCCTGCAGCTCTAGGAGGCCTTCCAAGTTAGCCAAAAAGGCAACCTAAGCATTACCATGATGGCAACCCTTTGTTGAGGAATGTGGAGAGGTTGGGTGAGGATTCTGTGAAATTTGCCTTGCAGATTAGGTGAGCTTTCAATCTTTCTTTAAAAGGGGCAGCAAAAAGGACCCACAGGCTTCCAGGAGCAATAGTGAAGTGTAGGCACATTCTAAAACAGAGAAACTTTTAAAAAAACAGACATAAAGATCATATTGGGAAGTTGAGGGCAGAGCCCCAGGAAGAATGAAAAAACATTAAAGGGCCATCATCCATCTTGATATACATTTGCAAACAACACATAAACAACTTCATCTCATGGCACATGAAATGCAAAATAGTTCTGTTGTGGGTTTTCTTTTGGCCATGCTTAAAGTATAATTATATCCAGCTGGAGGAAAGCTATAGCTTCCAGCAGTAGACCCCATGGCTGGCCTTGCCCAATGGGAGCCTATTGAGGTGGGCCGGCCGGACTCCACCCATGCATGAATTCATGCACCAAGCCTCTAGTAATATAAATAAAAGTATACTTTCTGAACAAATGATGCTTTATCTTTTTGGTTGGTTGTCCAATAAAACACATCACAGGTTGTTTCTCAAAAATCAGTGTGAATCCACAGAAGTGTTTAGTATCAAAGTCTGGCTTTGCTTATCATTTCCATCTCCTACTGAGTGCACACTAGGAGCTGGTTATTTGACTCTGAGCCGTAATGTCCTCATGTGCAAAATGAAGAGTAAAACACCTTATTCACGTGGTAATTGTAAGATTTAAGTAATAAAAAATACTTAAAATTCTTTGCATATGGCCTGGCAGTGGTCGGCAAATTCATTAGTCAACAGAGCCAAATATCAGTAGTACAACGATTGAAATTTCTTTTGAGAGCCAAATTTTTTAGACTTAAACTATATAGGTAGGTACATTGTTATTAACTTAATTAGGGCACTCCTAAGGCTTAGGAAGAGCCACACTCAAGGGGCCAAAGAGCTGCATGTGGCTCGTGAGCCGCAGTTTGCCGACCACGGGCCTAGTGCATGAGCTTACAAAATACTATTTCTCCTTCTCCCTCTCTTTAATTTTTAACCATTTTTAGAACATTTTTTTTCAGAGGAATATGTACAGAGGTATGTAGTGGAATTAAGCATACAATTTCAGGTTATTTCCAGTTAAAATTTTACCTCTATATGGTGGAAATATAGGAACTAGATGATTATTTTTAAAGTATAATTTGTCAATTAGGATATACTTAATGTATAGACATAATTTGGAAGCATGCAGAAAGCTGATTTTATTGATGTCTGATGGATAAATTAAATCCAAAATTAAAACTACTATAGGGCATTTCCAAGTTCAGTGTTTTGTTTTGTTTTGTTTTGTTCTGTTTTACTCTCTTACTTTATTTGGGTTAGCTGAAAACCTCTCCCAATGTCCATTCAAGGAAAACATCTTGAGAGGAGTATTTTAATGAGACCATTTGTGTTCCCAGTGCCTTTCTGAGTGGCAGGTTATGGAAAGAAGGGATAAATATTGTTTGAATTGAGAGCATAAAAAAGAAACATTTATAAGCTTATGAGTGTCTCGCATTCAGTATGAATTAGTGTCTCCAAAGTGTGCCCCAAATATAAAATGTTAAAAGAAGGTACATAACTATTTCTGCTTTTTTTTTTTTTTTTCAGAAAAATATTTTGGAGATGCCATCTCATATATTACTTTTTAAGCATCCCTTGCTTCTAGGTTTCTTGAAAAGTTTTGAAGTAAGCAGACAAAATATTTTCCTCTGTTTTACAATACTAACAATGCTCATTTATTTCAAAGAGTTTTTACACTTTTATAAAAGCTTTTGAGTCTACTTACGTATATATATCTAGTGCAAAGCTGATGGGATTTTAGAAAGAATTTTTAAGTTACTGAGGGTCAGCAATTCCAGAACTGATTGCCCAGTCAAGATGGGCAATGCTTGGTAGTCACAAGTAAAATCTTCTGCTCAGTTGTCATCTGCTCTTTCTTGAATGAAAATACTTTTTCTCTTAAACCATCAGGGCAATATCAAAAACAATTTTTTTAAAAAAAGTTGTATCCTTGTGAAATGTCCTAGTTATCTAGAGTCCCTTGGAAGGTCTCTGTAACTGAAAAATCGTTTAATCTACAAGTTTATTTTGCTTTGTAATTTCCTGGTACCTGAAAAAAATACTGATAAATGACTACCCCCTATTGTTCTAAATACCAAGTATAAAATGTTGTCTATCTATGCCTGCATTTAGTATTGATTCTTCAAATGGAAAAAGAATCTGTAAAAAAACACAGGGGAATCAAGAAGGCTTTTAGACTCAGCAGTAGATTCAAGTAGAGAAGGCTGTCCAGAAGTGGTTTCAAACTGCCTGGAAATTACTGTGTAGTGGAAAGGGCCGGGAATCCACAATCTGTTAGTAAACCCAATTCTTATCATGAAAGCTGTCACAGTACTGAGACACCATGATAGTTTTGTGTTGTTACTTTTAGCAGTTTATAATCTATTAGTGTAGAATCTGATGGTACAATAGTTCAAGTCATTTCATGAAGCATTGGCCTCAGATCATTAGCAACAACTTTTTTCTTTCTTGTATCCTTTGATCTGTCCTACAAAAGCTTTCAACTTGAAAAAACACCTCCACTCCATGCAGAGTATAGACAAAGGGGAAGGTCTTGGGCTACTGCTATGGCAAAGGAGTCTCATTTCTTAAAAAGGGCAGGTGGAAGGTTAGATTAATTGAATCATTTAGTGGCTGCGTGTCTTTAAGTGCTTTCCTGGTTGAGGGGCCAAAATCTATATTAACACCTCTGCCCTTAGCAATGCAGTCTTTCAAGTCAAGGAGCTTTGGCCACAAGTCTTAAAGGATTCAATAGAGCTCACTAAATAAATAACAAGCAAGTGTAAATTGTGACAGTCTAATGGATTATGTTGGATCAGAACCAAAAGGGAAAAAAAAACAAAAGAGGAGCTGGTTCTCATGTGGTCAGTTATAAAATGTCCCTCCCATGCCTCCTCCAAGCCCGAGTCATTCACCTCTATGCCATTTGAACTAGAATGCCAATGGGTTTGTCCAAATGAGTCAGTTGATCTGTGAATGCTAATTTGTCAAAGGCATTTGGAAACGAAAAGTTAATAGTGTATAGTGCTGCTCAAAATCTCCCCTACATCTCTGCAACACCACACATGCCTGTCATAAGCATGTGGGACTAAAGGTTTAAGGACCAGGTAAGATTGATACATGTTACAATATTGATTTACTTAAAAGTAATGCCTTCTAAATTTAGTATATTTTTTTACTCTATTTTCTACCTTGGCAGTGTCCAATTGAGTTATTTTGTAATTTCTTTTGTTCTTTCTCTTCTTTAGCATGCTTGCTTGTAATATTTATCTTGCTTTGTGTATTGATTCAGCAATTAATTTGAATGTGTCAACAATGAATTTTTCAAATTTGATCAAAGTATTTTAAAATTTATCTAGGAGAGTCTTAAAAAATGAAATAATAACTATCATTTATTGTGTTCATACTATGTGCTAAATCAGTTATTAATTGAGAAACCTATTAACATTAAAGAAGAATAATAAACAATGAATCAGATAGGAAGACAAATTTTTAAGCTACAATAGTTCTAACAACTTGTGAGAGTCAGTCGCATGCACATATGGAATAGATTTTTATTTAGGTGATGATAGGACGCCCCGTGCCTATAGGTTTTCTCCAAAACAAATTTAAAATTTTACTAATAAAGATCCATTATTTGGATTTTGTCATTATTTCCTAGGAATATTTTAAGAAGAACAAAATTCCCAAGTTCTACTTCCCTAAGGTACTCTAAATCTCCATTTCTTTGTTAAATCCCTTATTTTCCCATTATGATTCTCTTTGTCTTTCTACTATTTTTGTCTTCTACAAGTAAATAGACTGAAAAAACTACAATAAAGCCCCTAGACATTCTCCTTTATTAAAAGAAATCCCACCACACTGTACCATATTCAAATTATTTTTCCAAAATGACCAAAAAAAAAAAAAAAAAAAAGTCAGATCTTGCAGGAGAAAATTCAACTTTACTACAAAGTTGCTGTTTTAAATAGGTAACTGTTGAAATTGATTTAGAACAAGCATGTCAAACTCATGGCCCACAGGCTACATGCGGCCCACAGTGAATATTTCTGTGGCCCAGCCAATATAACGGTATGTAAGAAACGTTTTAATAAAAATTCTGTAACTTAATTTTTACAATATCATGTTACACATAATTATTAAGAGTGAACTAACTACAACATTCGCTAATGACTGATTACTATAATCGTGTTGCATTTATTTCCCTTACAGGCCTTACCCACAGGCGCACCATTTCTCTCCACTAATACTAGCAGTGAATATTTTAGCAGCCGATTGTCATATCATTAGTCTTGGACTGACTTGTTTGGTGTGTGCAACAGGAAATATTTCACTTTTGGAGAACAAGAAAAATAGTTTTCTTTGTGTTACGCTTATTAATTTGTGCATTTATTCAGTGTCTGGTAAGTTAATGTTAAAAAAATATTAATTTTTATTAAAATGTTCTAATATTTTAGGTTAACAATTACTCATTTATTTCAGCCCTTTGTATTCATCATGTGTCTATCAAAATAAATCTATGTTTCTATGAAAATTGAAGCTTTTGTTTTTTTGCAGTCTACATAAACTTAAACTTGTTTATTGGGCTGTTAGCCTTTGAGTTTGACACGCTTGATTTAGAAGTATCCTATATAATAAGAGCCTAGGTGGTGCCGCGCGATATTATCACAAGATGGCCGCCGTGGCATCATCACAAGATGGCCACCACAAGATGGCAGTTGTGGGCAATCAGGCCAGCAGGGGAAGGCAGCTGGGGGCAACCAGGAAGGCAGGCAGGCAAGAGGTTAGGAGCCAGCAGTCCCGGATTGTGAGAGGGATGTCCAACTACCGGCAGTCGGACACCTCCCAAGGGGTCCCAGATTGGAGAGGGTGCAGGCCAGGCTTATTGACAACCCTTGTGCATGAATTTTGTGCACCAGGCCTTTAGTAATCCTATATCTTCATTGAAGGAGAATATCAAAGCCCAGAAAAATTAAATTGTTCTTAAAGATTTAAAAAGAAACTTAGCCCTGAAAAAAAAGGAACAAATGTCATCAAAGTTAAAATAACTGGGACAGCTCATGACAGTGCCTGATTCAGACATTGGCACACATCAAAAGATCTAAAGGGAAGGAGGAATTAGAATGTGCTAGTGGGATATTTCTGTGACTGAGTGGGGGTTAAGTGGAGCTATAAGATTTGAATTTGAGAAGAATTTACAAGTCTCTGATTTTGTAACTTTCTGTTTTGTTCTAAGCAACTGGCCTAAGAATATAGAAGCCATCATAAAGTAGTCTACTCCAATATGTTAACACAAGAAGAGGATGGGAAGAAATTCAAGAATTTGGTATCAGACTTTATGTGATCTATCACTGTTACAGAATTTACCAAGTTACCAGAAAATACATACACAGGGGTACTCAGAGATACAGGAAAACCCCATTTATTTCCAGATGTACTAATATCATATCTCAGGGGACCTATTCCCAAATCCTGAGCCAACCAATATGGAAGAAGCTTTCTCTTTATACCCTTTGATTTCTTTGTCCCCCCAAAAAAGAATCAAACTTCTGGACCTTTAGTGGGCTTTGCAAAAAGCCCCGTGTGTTGGGATGGGGGCCATGAAACTACACCTAAACACTTGGCCAGGTGCCAGTGCTAATAACCCCCTCCAGGGGTTGTGTATTGTTCATAGTTTATGGGCTCTGTAAAATGTGAGTATTTAGGTAAACAGGTCTTGCAAGGCCAGATAATTAAGGAAGGGGCAGTGATTAGACAATAGGCTAATAGTAATGTTCATTAGGGATACTAATTAACTAGGTACAGAGTCAGGCTGCTGGTCTCCCCCCGCCTGCCCCCCAAAAAATGTCTTGTTTTCCTCATTATCACCCCCTTCCTAAAAACTAGTCATGTCCTAATACCCAGGGCAAATCTGATAGACATCTCTCAGATAACCCAGTCAGCCTGACTTTAAACATAGTCCATCCTGTACACTAACACTTTGCTACTCTCAAGAGTACTATGTGAGCAAGAAACTTTAATCAGGCACCAGACTAGAGGGTTTTAGCAATGCCCACAGGCTTTGAGAATCTGACTGCATCCCATTTTTTTTCTCTTAAATTTTCTGACATGGTTTCTGTTCTGTTTCACGTTTTGTTTTGTTTAGTCTTGACAAGCCCATCCCCAGGTTCCCGGGATCCTTTTGACACACCTTACCTTCCTAAGCTTACTTCTAAAAGCTAACCCCTCCCACCCTGGACATAGGCCTGTTTAAGATAGTATTTTGTACCAAAGGTAAAATTTGGCAGATCAACCAACCCAGCAAGGGGTCAAGTTGTTTCAGAGCAGGTCCCATAGGAAGTGTACTGAGAGATCAGCCTGCAAGAAATTTAATGGGGAGTGTTTTCAGAATCAATTTTTGTGTGAAATGGCAGGAAGCAGAACTGGGCAGAAGGATAAGTAGGACCTCTATGCAGTCTAAGAATGGGTTCAGTCAACCTCACAGGAGCTCTAAAGCTGGACTAGCCCCTCAAAGTTGCCCTGAGTTGAAGCAAGGGGACTGAATTTGAGAGCCTCACTGGATGGCAGACTGCCCCTAAGAAGAGGATGACCTTGGGCAATATGGGTTTCTTCAGCTAAGGCATATTTCTATTTGTGGGGAATGCTCCCAGGATCTAGGATAAGTCTCTCAATGCCAAAGGGATTGTTGGGAACACAGTTCTTCCTTTATACCCTGCCCTCTGTGCCATTATTGGAGTACTTCTTGAACCCCAGGTCCTTCATCCTGCCTGACTATACCAACTATCAGGTCTGAGCCCCTCTGCCTAGGACTGGATCTTCTTGGATTCTAGTTATATGACAGAGAATAAGTGAGAAGTTGTGGGTATATAAGATAATCTTTATTGCAGGCCAAGTAGAAATTGCTAACAAGGAGCCACTACTAGACAAAACAATTCTTTGACAATAAAGTCTAAAAAATGCAGCCCCACACCAGCTGGTTAACAATACATCTTTCCCACATAGCAGCAACAACCTCTGTACCTACAGCAGTCAGTAACATGCTTTCATAGCAACTCAGACAAAAAGAGGCTTTTTTCCAAATAGTGACCTCACTATTTAGGGTTATAGAAGGGCACGCTTGCGCAGTGTACATATAGTAAGTAGCTGTGTCCTTGCTTTTTGCACCTGTGTATAGCAACTCAAACTTTAACACTTTGATTAGGGGTACCATGCTCAGAGTGGCCTTGAACATCTGGTGTACTCTAGACAGGACCTCCACACTCCAATTGATCTTGAGCATCTGGCATACTCTGACAGGGTTCCCACAGGGACATCTGGCTTATCAGCACAGCATTCATTGTAGAAAGATAAGCAAAAGGTGTTATTTAAAAGTGGTTTTTGTGATACAGATTTCCACTCTGTCTCTCTATTCTCTCTCTGTGCCAGCAGGGGAGGTTCTGGCAGTGTGGCAAGTAGAAATAGCCAACAGAATTTCCAGACTTAAGATTTCCATATCTTATGTGCAATGTGGAGGCTAGGGTTTCAGGAGGGCAAGGAAGACTGAGGATCCCAGCCTGGTGGGGAGCTGGTCCTACTCCTTAGAAGAACTCTAGGAATAAATCAAATGAATCTCTGTGATATTTCTAAAGTGAGGGAACATGGATGTCAGAGTACCCAAGCCTTATGAAGTAACTCTGTTCTGAGAGGAGCTGGATTTGAGTGGGGTATGCAGATGAGCACAAGGGGCATATTCTTAGTCATCTGTGTGGTCACATAACCATTACCAAAGGGTGCCCCCTTTCTCACCACCAAGAATCAATGGTACTGCATAAAACCTGCATCTATGGAGGAGGAGGGAATCCCAAAACATATCAAAGCTTGAAGATCTTACCAGCCTGCAGGACAAGGGTTTTAAATAAATAAATACATAAATACATAAATAAATAAGGTTATAGACAATGCAAAAATACAATATTTTTTGCAAACCTCAGTTTCTGGCCTGAGCCTATAACTGCTTGAAATCTATGCCAAACTAGCTCAGAAATGGAAAATTGATACTGTGCAACTCTTCCCAACAGTGTAGGATGTTCCAAGAGATTTTCACTCAATATTTCAAAATTGTTGCTAACATGGATGGATGACAGTCTGTGTCTGCTATAGAAACTGAGGAAAATGGGGAGAGGTTGGTGTTGCTCCAGAAATAAAAGACAGAAAATTATCTGGCAAGCCCAAATGACTTGTAGAAGTCATGAAGATATTGATCCAAGCAGAAGGATAACAGAAACCCAACTAAAAATGAAAGTAATCATATAGGCAGTATATGCTACTGATATTTAATTTATTTTAGAATTCTAATAAAAAATCAGGTACAAAATAAACAATTTTTTAAATGGATGGAAAAAAATGCCTGTGTATATGTGCAGATAACCACATATCTATTACTAAAGAAATAACAGAGCTTTTGCTATGAGTCCAACATAGAATGTGTTGGAGATTATGTAATAAATATGTAATGACTTTAGACCATTTGGTTCAGTTGTTCGTTGTCTGTAGGATAGCAGTAGGATATTTACAATTTTCCAAAAGAAAATGTTAAATTCTGTCAACATGAAGTCAACTCAAGGTACCTATTTTTAAAAATTCAAGCAAACATTATTACACAACAAGTTATCTGGAAAATCAATGATATCAGCAGGAGAGAAAATCAGGAATCTTAAAAGATAAAATCATAAAATAAAGATAGGTTACTTAGTGACACTATATCTAGAAAAAATTTGAATTTGGTCTGTCAACATGTAACTTAAATTATTTAAACTTCTGGGTAAAATTTTGAGGTGTAACCTCAAAACACTTAATCATAAAGCTTAAGTGTTATGCCAGCATTTACATATGGCAATTTTTTTCACATTCCATCGGAATTGACCTTTATGAATTTGATGTATTGTTAACCAGCCAGTGTGTGGTTGCCTTTGTGGGACTTTGCTTTTAAAGAACTATTTTGTCTAGTGGCTCCTTGTTAGCAATGTCTACTTGGCCTGCAATAAAGACTCTCTTATATACCAAAAGAGGTATCAGCTCTTCTTGGCCTGGATAGAAAAGAAGTGCTGATAGGTTGCTAGTGGAGGTTATTAAGCAGCTGGATATGGAAATCAATAAAACTATGCATTTATCTAAGAAAAGGTTATTGAACAGAAAATTACATGATTAACAGTAAGGTTCCATTGAGAGGTTTGTGTTCAAGTTAGACTTCTCAGAAACCCTCTCTCATGTCGTGCTCAGAAATTACTGTAGCAATATGCAGGAAAGCAGATGGAATTTGGCACTATTTCAGACACTACAGACTGGATGTTATGTATTAAATTACATGTAATTGGGAAATTATGAATGAGTCCCTGAGATAGAAAATGTCAACCATTTCCTGTTACACAGCAATTGCTTTGATTTATAATGACTTCATAAATAGTGAAATAAAAGGAAATGTATGTACTAAAATATTAGAGCTGAATAAGAAAAGATCAGTAAAGTTCTCAATTACAAAGAAGGACATTTCTTTTCAAATGGAATTTTATTGACATTAAATTAAGAGACGGAAGTAGTAAATAAGATTACCTTAAATTACCATTCTATCAAAATGTAGAAAGCATTGTGATAGCCAAAAGACCAATAGACAAAGATGCAAAATAAATATTGTAGGGCAAATTCTAGCTCTGAAAAGGGGAAAGAAAAAGCCTAATTGCAATTTTCTCTCATTGTTCCAAAGCCAATCTATTTGTTCTCTGATACTGAGGAGACAGAGGGAAACTAGGTACTCAGGAACCAAGACCATGGAGGAGGGAAGAAATAGAACTGGGGAGCCCAGTTGGTAGAGTTACTTAGACACCCAACTGGGCAGGGAAAGAAGGGCGCACACAAGAAAACCAACTTTAAATATGAATGTTTCTAACACAGGCAGCTTGTGTATAACCTATCAGAGTGCAGTGAGGCATATAACCAAGCCCAAGAATGTTATTAAGACAGAATTTTTGAAAAGACCAATCAGGAGTTAGCAAGGCTATAACCACCCCTACATTAAAAAGTACACACTCTCCCCTACACACTAGATTCTTGGGTCAATGGCAGGAGACATGCTTCCCTGTGCCCATGTGGTTTATGGTCACGTGTAACTCTACACATGGACTAATAGACTTTAACGTGGTAAGGAAACTTTGGACACTGGCCTGCTTCTGGAACCCCAGCTGCACCTTTCCCATTACTGGCTTCTCTCAATAAAATTTGCTCCCCCTAACCGTTTTTATCTGCAGCTTCACTCTTAGATTTCATGAGACAATATACTCGGACTCAAACCCCCACATTCCAGTTTCAATACTATATGTGCAGATAGTTTATTCTGCTTCTGACCATGCAGTAATCAAAGCCTTGCTCCAGGCATAGTTAAATACTCAACCTCTGTTTCTCTGGGGATTCAGTAGGGAGGCCAATAGTAAAAACAGCCAAGCACTGGGATTTAACATATTGACTAAAAACTCAAGGACTGCAGCTCAGTGAGAGTGCTGGTTTTTCTAGACAGTAATTATACTAAACAACACAAAGGTGTTGGTTTATATAGTGATTGATCAATGAGCCAACCCACTTTGCATTTACATTTCATGTTCTCTTAAGTCTTTTATCTTAGAAATACCCTAAGCCATGACTCCAGGGTTCTTGCTGCTTAATGAAAACAGTTGCAAATGAAATCTTACTGCTGTAGATTTATTAGAACCTGGCATTTGTCTCAGGGAGCATTTTTGTGTCAGTTTCTCTCATCCGAATCCCTGGATCTGAATGACCTGAATAAGTAATATTGTTTTCTTTCTCTTTCTTTAGGAGTAGATGGCATCCCATATCCAGCAATATTATCATGAATGTCTCCCAATCCTAAGAAAACTTTGGATGTTCAAGATTTAGAAATGTATTGAGCAACTATCCAGGTCTAGTTAGGCTTTTGTCTAGTTTCCCAAAGCTCTGAAGAGTCCTTTAAGGGGACATTTAACACATGCTCCTCCTCTGTCCAGTTCACTTTAGAGGCAGTTCCTATTACAGGAAACAGATAAACCCCAGAAAGAACTTTTCAGTAGTCTCTTCTCTCAGCCCAACACAGAATTAGTTGATATGTACAATAGGTATTTAAAGTGCACATGGAGAGAGAAAAAAGAGGTTCCCTTTATAAACCACATGTAAAACTAAACAAAAATTATGTAGGGGACAGATCTTTAAGCATTGTCAAATAAAAAACCTTCTGGACTTAGTAAGGAGAGACCTAATTTAAAAGGATAATTGAAAGGGATGGGGATGACTATTAGAATAGGAATTGGGGGGAGGAGGGGTTGTTGCAACAGACAGAACACTATAACCATAAAATCTATAACAACACAAGAACTTTATTTCTTTAATATGACCTTTTCCTTAATTCAAGCTAGCTTTGTCCAGTCTATTAGCACCACACATACTGAAAGACCCAAACTTCCTTTATCATTGAGCCCTTAAGACATCCAATCTGGTCAGCATTAAACTGTTTTAAGAAAAAAAGCCTCAGATCTGTTGATCAAGGGAACAGTTTCAGTGAAACTAAATATAATATATTGACCTCAGTTGTGTTTCAGCCCCAGGCCCATGAAAGCTGAAGAACCACACCCTCATGAAAGCAGCCAGAAAGATGCCATAGCTGACATAAGAACCGGGTACAATGATCAACTAGCCCCCAGCCAATCAGTGGAGCCCACGACCCCAACTCCATTAGTCAACATGATTAATAATTTTCCCATATATAATCTACCCCTTTGCAAGCCAGCAGGGAGCCAGGACTGAGAACACTAGCTCACCAATGCCTCTGGGCTTAGAGGCATTTCCTTAAATAAATCTCTACTTTCTTTGCTGCAAACTCCTATTTGTCTTTTATTGGGCTTTGATGTGTGTAGGCAGACTCCTTTAGTCCAGTAACAGTCTTAAGAGTTAGGCAAAAAAGATTTTCTTATATAGAAAGGTGTCAACGAGGCTAGGCAGGGATAAGATGTGGGGAAATGGAATGAAAGCGGTGTGAACAATGAAAGGTGTTAAATGGAAAGTAACCTCACAGGATGATCCGATCATAAATTTCTAACTGGACAGGGCATGGTAGGTAGTCACACCCCATGCATGTAACTTTTTAGTAAAAGGTTTGTTTTTGCCTTAAGCAAGCTCTGTCAATTGTTTCTATGCAACTAGGTTAACACACCACTCTCAAGGAGCATTTAACCCTGTTAACCATCCTATAATCCAACCCCTGCTTTGCTTTCTCCTACTTCCATATAATCTTTCTTAAATTCTCTCCTTAATTTCGAATGTATAAAAGAAACTGCAAAACTGTTATTCTCAGGAGCATTTGAGGTCTTGCTGCCCAGCATATGTTATCAGTTTAGCTCAAATAAACTCATATAAATTCTCTACACGTTTGAATGTTTTTTTATGTCAAGAGGTGGTAGGATCCAATAGTAGGTCAGATAATGTTTTACTCTGAGACCAGCCTATTTTTCAGTTTTCCAGGAGGGGCCCAAAAGTGTGTGTGTGTCTGTGGGGAGGGTGTTGGGGAGGCAGGGGCGGGTGCTCAATGCAGTATCAGGCTGAGGGCAGGCCAAGGTAGTTCAGGGACTTGGGTCAGGGAAAGAGAGAATTGTACCAAAAACTGGTTAACAAGCACTTTATTCTGATTACTTTGTGGGAACAAGCAGTTCAGCTAGTGATTGATGAGACAAAAGGAAAAAAAAAGAAAAAGGAATTTGGAGGGTCTGTGTCTGCCCTGTCATAGGTAAACAAAGGGGCATCCAGAGCCTTACCTAAGGCTATCTAAGTCATGTGGGGAAGAGTGGCTCTTTGCAGTGTCTTGCTTTTTTCAGAACAGATAAGGGTGAGAGGGCTCCTTTTAACTTTATTGTTTACCAGAGCACAGGGCTAAAGGAACTTTCAATATTGTGGTCTTCTTTGTAAAGACATATTTATGATGTAAGAATTGCTCATTTTGGATTCCCAGTCTCTAGTGTTGGCCCCACACATAAGAGATTTCCAGGGTTTACAAGGTCAAGGGTAAGATTTCTTAACTTCTACAAGCAAGGTAATGAACCTCTTGTATATTTTCAACTCCATTTCTGCCCTGGTCTAGGCATGCTAACAGGCAAAATCTGGTTGTAAGAGTATAAAAGTAGTGAAGTGCTCTTAAGCTTTCTTAACTTTAAAATCCTTAAAGTTCATACAATCCTATTTTGGACATATTTGATAAGGGGTAGAAAGAGCCCTGTGATTGCAAATTAAGATCATAGAGCACTGCGAAGGTTATTCTTCAGGAGAAGTGTGAATTGATTTTGTTTGAACACAAGCCAGTCTAAATTGACATAGGAAACCACGTCTGCAGACACTCCGACTTTTTACTAAGAGACACCTTCATCATCATGGCCACACTGCCTCGTTAGGTAAGTAAGGTTATTTGTTGTGGTTACTGGTGTCACCTGTGTTACTCTTACCCTTTAGTTTCCCACTGACCTGATCTTTCCATAGAACATAAGGAACATTAAAGTACCCAGCTGACCTCATGGATTCCTCCACTCCTTCCTGCTAAATCAAAGGCCCATTTTGTATCTCTAGGATCCCACAAAACTGGGGATGATATGGTGCCCAGGGATTTTGGGAAGGAGAACAAAGCAGCACAATTCTGAGGGTGGAAAAGAGATGCAGTTTAGGTCATTTTACTTCTTATTTCATTTAACCTTCCCTACACAACTTCTCTTTAATGACCAAAGTTTTATTGGTGACTTATTTATAAATCTCTTTCAAAATAATGTTGTTGAAGTAAGCCCTTAACTCTATTCGGTGTATTTTTCAGTGTCTATGAATGGTAGTGTCTGCAAAGTCAGAATTTATTCTTCCACATATATGTCAATAATGGTATAGACAAAAAAAAAAAAAAATTGGTTATGTGGTGGATAAATCATTTTTTCCAGCTTACTGGTAAAAATGATTATGTATCTTGAAAATAAGTTTGATCCTGAAAAGATATGGCCTGACTTCCTCAGTGCCAGAGGATAAGAGTCCTGCTGTTTTCAGCTGCTCTCCTTGCTCCACCACCTATTCTGAACCCTCAAATCGACACCCACAGTGACTGCAGTTACTGAATAAGCCAACAGATGCCATAGGCTTAAATGCCGCCCAGCAACTCCTGAAGTTCTTGGAGGACCACCCCAGAAAAGTAATTATGAAAATTAGTGACTCATGGGTGTTGTAGACAAAAGGTGAAGTGGCAGCATGGGGCATGGAAACAGAAATCCAGAACTGCTGCTAGGACTAAGTGTTCCCTCAGAGATTGATCCCTAATCCCCAATTGCATTTCCACTTCTAAGACATACACACAATCCTACACATCCAGACATGAATGCCAAAAGTATTTTATTAGAAATACCCTTTTAACCATCTCAACGGAAAACACTTTCACCATCTTCCAATTATGGCACATATAAATATATAAAAACTTTATGTATTTATATGTATATAAATTAATATATGAATATGCATATATAAATTATTATATAAAATACATATTAAGATGTATAAATGCATGTTTTAAATTATATTGTATACATATAAATATAATTTATATACATACATATTTAAACATTTTGTTCCCTCTCCTCCTTTGGCGAGATGCTTGGCAATTCCAATATCATTACACTACAGGATAGATCACTCCTTAAAATGAATACAGGGCTCAGATACACTCCTAACATTTCATGAATCCTTCACCTAATTAATGAGAGGTGAGTCTCTTAACCTACTGCCCAGGTCCCATGGCAGATTAGTAACACTATTGCTTTGATGGATCTTTTTAAGTGCTTCTCTCGGGAAAGATATTTGAAAGTCACATTTAAATAAAGATCCAAAAATTACTGAACATTAATTCTCCTCTAGTCTCAAATGCTATTTCTGGCGAAGGTTATGGAGGCAATTTTAATGGGAGAAATATACCATTATTTAGTTACCCTGATTCCCAATATGCAGCAAAGGACTTTTGCTAATCTTTTATTCCCTGACCTTCTCTAATGATATAATGAATTTCATTCATCTTGGAAACATAGAGAATGAAGTGAAAAAGAAAAGAACTAGAGCTCATGGAGGTTTATTTTTATCTCTTCAACCCAAACACAACCTTCAGTGAGGTTGCATCAAAATGCTTGATCATAGCATTCACATGACTTGAAATTTAATGATGCATCCAAGAATATCTTTCCATTTTCTCTCCCTTGTCTTACCCTCAAATGATACATTAGAGTGAAACCAAAGAGGATTTTTTTCTCATATAAACCTCTATAAAGTGGAAAAGAACCAAAATCCAATTCACTCCAAAAGGTCGTAAAACTCAAGAGAGTATAAATACTTGCACAAAGATGTGAGCTTGTTAACAGCAAAGCCATGACTTGAGAGAAAATCTCTTGACACCAGTATTCTACCTCTTGCATGAGGCCACTTGAATGCAATTTATGAATTAGTCATGTTATTCTAGAGAGAGGAAGAGAGAGAGAGAGATTGACTGGTTGCTTCCCACATGCACTCCCACTGGAGTACATCATATCCACAACTTGGGTATGTGCCCTAATGGAGAATTGAACCTGCCACCTTTTGGTGTATGGGACAGTGCTCCAACCAACTGAGCTACATGGACTAGGGCTGAAGTAGTCTTTCTTTCTTCCTTCTGTCTTCTTCTTCTTCTTCTCAAACATATACCTTCCCTGCCCTGTCTTAAAACAAAAATTTTAAATTTTGTTCAGATACCAAATAAAAAAAATTATGGAATTACAATTACATTTAAATTTTATAATGTGTAAAGTAAAAGCCCCTTGTGGGAGAAAAACAAAGGGGAAATTAGTTTGAAATGTTTTTAAATTTTACAATACTTTTAAGTAAAGAGATATATTCAGAACAACCACCTAAATACTAACTAATGGCAGAGGAAGACATTAAAAATACAAAGTAATGCTAAATCCAACTTCGCAAAGTGTTTCTACTCTCAGGAAGGCAAGAGACCAATGAAGGAAGAAATTAGACTATTGGTGGGTGAGACTGGAAATCAAGATGCTCCGGATGGCAAAATTTGTCTATTAAAAAGAGAAAGAGGAATATAATTCACATATTAAATGAACACAAAGTATCTGTCATCAAACATTGATTTTGCATTTAAGCATCATAGGGGACCTCAGTCAAAAAGCAAAGATAAGCCAGCAGTGCAAAGCCACAGCACTATAGGGAAATTATCAGAGAATTTTATTTCAGGGAAAATGAGAGCACAGTTAATATACTAGTTAAATGAAAGGCTAGTTTATCTTTCTGTATACAGATGTAAATCCTATTATCTGCACAGGAAGTTCATGCATATCTGGGAGAGCCACTGCTTTCTCCCTTGAGTGAGAAAATAGGACTGTGAGTAGCAGCATGCTGGCAGCGATTATAGTTGGTATTAATGAAGTCAGGGCACGGATGGGACTTCTTCTAAGACACTCATCCTCAATGGAAAAGGGCTTTGCGATATAAGCCATGGGTCACCTATTTAGCACTGATTTACATAGGGCTCTCAATGGGGAGAGCATTGAATTTGCCCCCCAGATCCCAGAATCTCTATCACATGTTGCTACCATAGTTAAGACACAGGAACTTTCTCAGGTAAGCCCCGCCGTCTGCTGTCAAATATACAACATCCTCTCTTTGGCTTAAATTTAGTATTGGTCTTATTTATAGTAAGTCTTCCAAAGAGTATATTCCATACCCTTTTATAATTACAAATAATACTTAAATTAATTCAAAAATGCCACAACTCCCCCCCCCAAATGCATATATCTCTTTAATATACACCCAATAAATAATACATAAATTTATATGAAGATTCTCAATGGCCACTAGTACCAGTAGATACCACTACATAAAAGTGTACATAACTATAAGTAATGGAAAGAAGCAGTTTAAAGTTTCCCAGAGGCATCAGTGTTAATGTTTAGGACAAACGCTAATCACATACTAGGAATTAACTAGAAAGCACTCAGCTAGTAAACATAGTCAAGTTTGCGCTTTATTTGAACTCCATGCCAATTGGTAAGAGGCTAGGAGGTCAATAGGACACTTGCCCAAATATAACATCTGCCAGTTGTGGTAGCACAAAGGGTAGTCTGACACTCTGGGCAGATATTGCACATATTTCAAAGTAGTTCCTTATAGCCAGAATGCTATGGCTGGCTTTCTCCTTATGCTAACCTTGTGTCCCTAATGAATGAAGATGTGGGGATTTCTTGGAGAAGCTGGGAAGATGATTCAGTCACCAAAGATCAGCCCTAGGGCAATAAACTTATAGAAACAGAGAGGAAATGAAATCGCTTTTGAATCTCTCATTGGATGTGGGACAAGTGAGATATTCCTGAAAGTGGGGAAGGGGGACCTTACTGAAGAGCAGAGCTTCTGGTCCTGGATACTAGCTGGTTATGAATACAGTTGACTCTATAAACTTATGTGAATAGTTATGAGGTGTTTTTTGTTTGTTTTGCTTTTGTTGGGCTTTCCTATGAAGTAGGAAAAAAAAAGTGATGTGTGCCTTGTGCGTGTGTGTTAGTGGCACATACTCCTTGGGACACGCCTGGGGATGTATCATATGCTTGTGAATGTCATCAGTCACGCATAGTGCATCAGATAGGGTATAACACTCAGCTGGTGTCACTGAAAGTCTATTCTGCACTTAGGGGGTGGTTGGCATTAGTGTTTTTGGGAAAAGGTGAAACACAAAGAACAAGGCAATTTGGGGGGAAGTAGGTGAAGAAGCAGCAACTGTTGAGTAGAGTATTCTCGATTCTTCAGGACAGCAGCTCCCATTTCTGCCACTGCAGATGGTTAAGAAATTTTAGAACCAGAAGTAGTATCAGATAAGCAACTACACCTGAGGCAATAGGGCAGGAAAAGACAGAAATAGTGTGCAAGAACCCAGGACCACAGTGCTAGGGACAAGGACTTGCTGTGCTTAAAGACCTAAGTGTTTGTATTAGCTGAACACAAGAAATGAAATCCTAAAGCCAGGGAAAGTTAAGAGAGTTAAGAGTTAAGAATCCCTCTGTATTGTCAAAACATATTACAATGCATAATAAACTAGAAGTATTCATCTACTTAACTGTCTCCCTCACTAAATCATTAGCTTTTTTTAAAAAAAAGATATTTTTATTAATTTCAGAGAGGAAGGGAGAGGGAGTGAAATAGAAGCATCAATGATGAGAGACAATAATTGATCAGCTGCATCCTGCACACTGGGGATTGAGACCACAACCAGGGCATGTGCCCTGACTGGGAATCTAACTGTGACCTTCTGGTGCATAGGTTGACGCTCAGCCACTGAGCCACGCTGGTCGGGCTACATTGTTAGCTTCTATAAGTGCTGGGACCATGTCTTACTCCTCTCTCTGCCTGTACCCAGCACCTCAGGTAATACTTGGCATAGAGTAGAGCAGCGGTTCTCAACCTGTGGGTCGCGACCTCTTTGGGGGTCGAACAACCCTTTCACAGGGGTCGCCTAAGACCATCGGAAAACACGTATATAATTACATACTGTTTTTGTGATTGATCACTATGCTTTAATTATGTTCAATTTGTAATAATGAAATTGGGGGTCACCACAACATGAGGAACTGTATTAAAGGGTAGCGTCATTAGGAAGGTTGAGAACCATTGGAGTAGAGGCTCTTTTTTTATTGAAAGGGAAAGTATAGAGGCTCTTGGAAGAGGCAGCTGATTAGGAGAAAGAACATAATGGTGGTATTTAGGAAACTGCCATTGTAGTTCTGTCTCTGGCAGTGAGACCTTGGAAAGCCATTTTACATTTCAGAGACTTGGTTTCTTTATTGACAAAATAAATCTATTTTTCTCAAGATAACTCTAAAATTCTATTACTTTAAAAATAAAATTGGGGTGGGGGGTTGTTTCCTTATAGTAGTTAAGTACCAGTTCTTACTAGATATGGCACCTTCAAAAATGGTATAAAAACCCAAATTTTTAAGATTTTAACTCAGCTCAGAAGTACTAGTATACTAACACTTAAAATTAAATCAACTACTGCCTCAACAATAATGTTCATCTCTCTAAATCTCTCCAAAATGAAAATATACTGCTCTTACCATTCCCATATAAAAGTTCCCATATAAAAGGTTTGTTATTGTTTTGTACTAGTTTCATTTTTGGTTGGAAAGTGAATTACTAATGTTATATATTAAGTTGAGAAGGTCTTTGTAAAAGAAATTAAAAATTGTATGTATTCTGAATGTCTTTCATTTTTCCATTTATCCAACAGATTTATTTTTGGGGAAAAGGAGTAGATTTTGAGGAGCTCAAAACATGAAGCAGAGAAGTATGGAGTAGAAAATAAATACAAATGTAAGCTGTTTTGTTAATTGTTTTATAATCACAGAAAATGAATATATAGAATGCCCTGTACAAAACAACACAATAAAGGTTCAAGATCAAGGTGTTTCTTTAGGCAGAGCTGAAGATTTCAGTTTCTGGTACTTGGAATTTAGACTGCAGTCCTTGCTTTTGGATGGATCACTGGGTATGTGGCATAGTCCATGCTTTTAACCAGATTTGAATAGTAGAATGGTCACTTGGCCCAGGTAGAAGTAGATGAAGAGCTCGGTTTTATGATGTCAGGTAACTTCCAAAGTTCCTCCCCTCTAAGGAGTTGGACTTGTTGTTAAACTCCTTTTTCATATGGGCCAAAATGTCCTTCTCTATGCTATATTTCTCCAAAGCCTGAATAGCACATTCCACAGAGTTCTGTTGCATCTCCTCCAATGCTTCGGCATTTTTGATCACCGCCTTCTGGCGGCACATGGTTCCAGTGGAGCAGGAGCTGGCTGACTACAAGGGTCTCCTGAGGGAGGGACTGACTGGGCTCAGATCCTGAGGGAGAAGCCGTTGCTACCAAAGCCGTAGTGTGCATCTCTATTCTCAATGTCTTTATTCTTCCAAAATGAGGGAGTTGTATAAAGACTGAGAACATTTAAAATGAATTGTGTAAGAGCATATTTATTTGTTTAATTATCTGTGTAAGCCATAGTATAATGAAAATATTGTAATTGTGCTACTTTTCAAAGAAACACTAAGGAGAAAATTGTAAACATCATGGATGGGGAATTATGCACACAAAGACTAATAGCTACAATAATGTTATTCAGAACTGTGCTGGTAATTTGCCCCTTAGGGGGTAAATTTGGAAAAAATATGTGTAAGGCTTAGTCATGTGACTAACACTTAACGGGCATTGTACTGCAAAAGCCACACACACCACATTGAACATTTAGTAATAATTATTTATTTTAGTTATTCTCCTGGTACTTCTCTAGTATCTGCAATTGCTATGGTCTCAAAAACAGCATCTTTTGTATGGCACCCGCCCAACAAGTAAAATGCACTGGTGGTTTACAACATAGAATTAGCAGTTAGAGATATTTTTTTTTTCAACACTTCATTCCTGAGGGCTTAGTCTAAAGAGGAAAAAAATAAAATAAAATGAGTCAATGAAATTCTTCTTTCCTGAGACCTCAGAATCTCTGCTGGTAGTCTTTTTATTAAGTGTTTTATTTAGGGATTATTAGTCAAATATGTTCGAGAAAATGGCTTGCTTTATGGAGAGAAGAGCAATCTGTGTGTTGTTTGTGAACGGTGCTGGTTATTCTGATTTGCCAGGTCCCACTCTACTTATTTGCTTGAGGAGAATAATCCATGGGCATTACGTCTCCCGCACTCACTTGTTAGTTGGCTTCCAGTTGAGGAGATCAATGGCATCAGCATGTAAGAAGGGCTTTGACATCACCTGTTGTAAATGTTTCCCTCCACGTCCCACGTGGTTCAGGGTTCAGGATCTGGAAGAGGAGCCGCACACAAATGAAAGAGAAAAGACAAGAGATAATTTGGAAATATTGGGGGACCAGGCGGGTAAGTCCAACTCAGGAGGAAGGACTTCCACCCGCGCTCAGGCCGCACCGACCTTTTATAGTCAGAGGTAAACAAGGCAGTGGTTACCATTGTTACACAGTTCTTGTGAGTTTCACCTGTTTTGACCACAGTTACACTCCCTGCACTTCCCTCAGCCCATTAACTTCCCAGGTAAGATCTGGGGAGTGTTATAAGGTCAAGCCTAATTATGCTAAGAGGACTGAGCCCTCTAAGCTGGGACTTGTTTATGACTTTGCCAGCAGGTCAGTCCGAGGCTCAATCCTATATCGTTTTCCCACAATCACCTCTCTGTCAATACTGTGCATTGTTAGGACTGCAGCTTCCTCTGGTGCAGGCCCTTTCCCAGGACTGCAACTCGCATTGGAATTCTGTAGTGATTTTCATGTCTCTTGTCCTTTGCGTCCCAAAGGATTAATTGCATCCATCCATTGCCAGTCTCTGGGTGCCATATCATTCCTATATATTCCCTGATATGTCCATATCTTCACACTTTAATAGAAATCTCATCATTTGAACCATCTGAGGTGAATGCTGTCTTTTTCCAAGACACAAGCCATAAGTTCTAAAGCACTTAATAATAGTTATTGATAATTGATTTTTAGCATGTTGAGTTATTACTTCATTACAGGTCAATATTGCTATTACAGTTGTCTGTGAACAGTTTCTTTCTGTAACAATGTACTATAATGGACACTGTGATGTTCTATCCAAAGAAGTAAATGACTAGATTAACTGAAACAAATTGAAAAAGTCCTTTGTTTAAATTTCGACTAACTCTGAGGATCATCCCAACTCCGGATCTTGCCATAAATGGACTGATGCCTCATTATTACACCATATGGGTCAGCTTCTCTATCTGCCCAATCTTACAGATCTATCTCCTGAGAGCAGGCCCTGATAAATTTTCTGCATGTAATTCTCAGTTTTTCAGGGAATCCAATCTAAGTTATGCAGTGACTGAAGTCAGCCTGGACTTGAGCTAGTTGAGGAATATAGATAGCTAAAGCCCCACATTCAGCAAATACTTAGACCATGACTATAAAAATCAAATCCTCTTATAGTCCCTCACAAAAAAAAAAAAAATCACCATAGCCACTAGTGCAGCTATTACTGAGAATAGAATATACACTTTCTCCTTTCCAGTATTAGAGCTCTTTTTACTAGGTACCCTCAGAGAATGACTTCAGTCTTGAAGAAATTTTCTTGTGTTCCATCAGGTACTAACTAGGTAGCCAGACATTTGAATTGTTCTCATCAGTAATTTCCCAAATCCTCTCTCCTATTTTCTGGCCTTATTCCCTTATTTCAAGAATGTGACTGCCACTGCCTGTCATAATGGGTTGTTTCCATTAAAGAAAATGAGAGTATGGGCTTCTACCTGAGGCAGGCAGCTTGTTATGACTCGAAGAGGTGAAGAAAGTCAGTCTTTAAAGAGAGCTGATAAAAAGTAATCACTGCCCTCCCTGGCCAGGGTGGCTCAATTGGTTGGAGTGTGATCCTGTCCACCAAAATGTTGCAGGTTCAATTCCCAGTCAGGGCACATATCTAGGTTGCAGGTTTGCTCCCCAGTTGGGGCACATAGGAGGCAACCCAGGGATGTTGATGTTTTTCTCTCACATTGATGTCTCTCTCTCTCTCCCTTCCTCTCTCTAAAAATCAATAAAAACATATCCACATGTGAGAACAACAACAACATCAAAAGAGCAATCACAGAATCAAAAAAACGTTCAGATAACAGGTTTAGGTTTAAAGTTTGAATTATAAAAGTAAGAATATTGATAGGGATGGGTTGGGGCAAAAGCAGGTCAGCAACAAATGAAGAGAATTCTGGGCATCTGTACAAAACATCTTGGGCTTTAGAGTCTTGCCTACAGGTGTGTGGATAAGGGTGAATAGGCAGGAAAAAAAGATTATTTCCTTCCTCACAATCTTTCTTCTCCCAATGATTCCTGGGGCAAGAATCATTAGTAGGCTGATGACTGCTTTCAGCGAGGAGCCAGGGAGGCTCAGAGAAGCTACAAACAGCAGGGTTCTCAGTGCAAGCCACTGCAGTCAGCTAGAATGAGTGAGGGAACCAGAGCCTTGGAAGCAGAATGAGGGAGGTAAGCACAGAGACTTTAAATCTGCAGCAATGTAATTAGCATCAAGAAGGAATGTCAGCATAATACGCATATAAGGTAACTGGATATCTGAAATTACATTTAAATGAATTAAGTCTACTGAAAATGATCAATAATAATTTTAAGGCTTCTTTATAAAATCAACGCCATGTAATTCTTCAGATGCTTTTTTTCTACATACAACAGTTTGAAATAAAATTAAAACAGAGAAAACAGAGATGACCATAGTGATTGAAGAAACTTTAAGTGACCAGTCAATGTTCTTTGGAAATATATGTTTAAATATCATAGCTTAAAAGCTTACATTAGTTTCTGTTTCAGCGCTTGAAAGTTAGCAATGGAACAATGCAATTTTCTTTGCAATAATGATAGTCTTGCTGTGCTTACTTAATATAAACAAAAGATAAAAATTGCTCAATAATAAAATGTGTTTATTTACCTCCCATTCTCCTCAATAGAGTCTAGCTAAATAAAAAGGTAATTTGAGGTTTGTCTTTCATGGAAATGTTCTTTTAATGAAAAATAAACCTATTTTAACTAATACTCATTTAAACAGATTTAGAATTAAGAATCCTCTTTGAATTGAGACTAATAAATTTAAGTACATTCTAAGTACTTGTAGTCCAAAAAGATTTTTACCAAAATATTTATTACTACAGCAGGCCGGATTGAGATTGACTGACACTACAAGTAATGGAGACAGAAACACTAATAGAGTTACTCACAAAACAGTTTTAATGAACTGCAACTGTAATAACCATTTTGCAAGGTGGTTTCTGCCCAATTTAACCATACCATGGAAGTAATACTTGTAGGAAGGGGTGACCTCCAAGTCTTCTTTTATTTTAGAAACTCAATAATCTTTCAGGCATTCTAATCTCATAATGCTTTACACAGGTAGCCATGTTTTCCCACAACATCTCAATAGGAAGAGCAGATTTGTGTTCTGTTTCTTAGGAAGGCCATTGACAAGTCTGAGGCAGGAAGCACATGGTGCCTCTCAAGGCCGGATTCTTCCATGTAAACCCATCCCCATAATGGGTGTGGGGAGGGGGCATGAAAGCTGGAAATCTAAGATGGCACCCAACATGTCCACCCCATTGTGAACATGCCCTGTGATATCTTTCTACTCGTGAAAAGGAGTAAGGCCTGTGGATATGATGGGATTGTTTCTCCCTTGAATATATTGGGCAAAAGTAATGGGATAGTCACTCTTGCTGGACTTGAAGAATAAGTTGGCATATTGTGAAGATAGTCATATGGCAGGGGATTGTAGGTGGCGTCTAAGAGCTGAGGGCCTCAGTCCTACATTTGCAAAGAACTGAATTCTGACAACAACCACATGATTTTGAAGAGAATCTCAAGCTCTAGAAAGAGAATTTCAAGCCCAAATGACATTTTGATTTTAACCTATGGGACACCTGATTTGGCTGGCAATGTCAACGGATATTGTTTTAAGCTACAAATTTGCTTCAAAGCAACAGAAAACTAATACAGAGGGCGAGGATGGGGATAGTTGGGAGCTGAATAATGTTAATGATGCCCCTGTGCTATTTATATAAATTATTTGGAGTTTCTCAAAGCTACCTTGGCACGGGCCCTATTAGAAAATAGTGAGGTGTTATTGCCTAGTGGCTAAGAGAATGGACCTTGGAGTGAAGTTGCAGTTTGAATTCCCATTTTGCCACTTAATCATTGTCTTAACTCAAATAAGGAAATTATCTTCTTTGTGCCTCAGCTTCCTCATTTATAAAATAGAGATAATAATAGTTCCTTGGGGTGTTGTAACTATTAAATGGACTAAACCATACAAAGTGCCCAGCTGGATGCATAGAAACCATTCAATAAATTTTAGTCGTTAGGAGAGTTATGTTGAGAAATAGAAGCTCCAACACACTACTTAGATTATTATTTTTTTTTTTTTTGCCTCAGGTAATAAAAACATCTAGTAAATGGGGGTGGCTTCAGATGCTGACTGGCTGGGACATAATGTCATCAGGGTAGAGCTCTTGTTATCTCTCTGTACTTTCTTCTGTGTTGTCTTCATTCATTTTCTGATGCCCCTAATAATAGTTAGATGACTTTAGTAGATACAAACTTCAAATCCTTAGATCATACCTCATCTCCAGGAGAAAGAAGGACGGAAGGAAGGAAGGAAGGAAGGAAGGAAGGAAGGAAGGAAGGAAGGAAAGAAGTAAGGAAGGAAGGAAAGTTTTATTTCTCCCCCAAGCATACTAGCAAATGCCTCCTAATATCACAACAGTTTTGACTGAAATATATGCAAACCCAGAACCAAGCAGAGGAGCCAGGGATATGGTGTAGGATGCTCTGCCTAAACCAATCACAATTCATTCTTGAAATTGAAAGTGGGTCAGTTAAATCTTATTTAAAACATATGCTTGAGAATTGAGATGGTTTCTCAATATGATGGTTTCCCAGAATAAAATCAAGCCACTTGCCATGGGTTGAATTGTATGTCCTTATAAAGGATTTATTAAAACTCTAAGCTCCAATACCTGTGAATGCGACCTTAAATAAAAATAGGTTCTTAATCAAGCTAAGATGAGGTCACACAGGGACCTTAATTCAATATTACATGTCTTTATAAGAAGAGGGAAATTTGAACACAGACACACAGAGAGGATGGCCAGGTGAAGATAGAGGCAGAGATTGGAGACACATCCCTGCAATCCAAGGGATTCTAAGGATTGCTAGAAGCTAGAAGAGGCCAGAAAAATATTCTCCACTATAAGTTTCAAAGAAAACATGGGCCTCCTGATACCTTAATATCAGATTTCTAGTCCCCAGAAAAGTAAGATAATCAAGTCCTATTATTTTAAGCCATTTAGTTTGTGGTACCCTGTACGGTAGTCCCAGGAGACTAATATACCACTGATAGTGAAGATCAAGGGGAATTGGATGTGAGATAGGCAACAAAATTTTCTTTTGTAATCAAAAGAAAAAATGAGGGTTCTTGGAAAATTAAATCACTTAGTAGATACTATATACCTTGTGGAAATTCACAACTAGTTATATACTCTACTTGCCACTTACCACCCCTTTGTAACACTTTTTGAAAGTTGAAAGGTTGCTGAAAACTCAGTAAATAATTTGACTTCCCTCCTTCTCTAAGAGACTTTTAAGAAAATTAAAAGAGAGAAATTAAGATGGCGGCATAGATAAACACCGGGAAATTGCTGCTTCCCACAACAATCGATAAATGCATCAAAAACACAAGGTGGACATCATCCAGAACTACAGGAGGGCTGGCTGAGTGTAAATTCTACAACTAGAAGGAAAGAAAAGCACACTGCGAGCGGGAGGAGCTGCGGAGGTGGAGTGCAGAGGTACGGGGGCTCGAGCGCGGAAAGGGTCTGGCACCTGAGGACGCGGCTGTCTTTTTGAATCCGGAGGGAGACACAAGCTCCCGACGGCTCTGAAATCCGGTTCCGGGAAGTCTCTGGGGACCCAGGACTCATATGGGGAGATACTGGACTGTCTGGCAGCGGGCGAGCTTGAAAGCGGCTTTCCCTCAGAGGTGCTTGCAGGCATTGCCGGGACACTGGGACTCTAGACTCCTTAGGGCGGGGCTGAGGCTCCGCCATAGCTGCTTTCTCCGCCCTTTGATTCCTTGAGACCCCGCCCCGCCCAGGCTGCGGCAGAGGCTTTTGCATATGAATGCCCCGGCCATTTGCAACCTGTAATTACCTAACCGCAGCCCGGCCAGATAGACCCAGAGCTTCCAAGAGAAGGCCCAAGGCCCCACAGTGGCTTGCATTGCTACACAGCTGAGCATCATCAGGGCACTTCCAAACTCCAAAAAAAAAGGAAGGGGAATCTGCAGTTCTCTTCGTAGTTCCTGCTGTGTAACCTCAGGCAGAGGCTAAATTAGCACCTCCTTAGATCCAAGAGCCACTGTACCCAGTGGTCAGAGGGGAACCATCCAAATCACAACTCCTCAGATCCATAAGGGACACACTCAGGGTGCAGTCTCAGTGAGCACCAAAGCCCCACTGAAGCAAGTCTTGCCCCAGAAGGGTGTCTCCAGCACAGAAGTTCTCCCACTGCAGACACAGCTGATTCTCTCTGCCAATTGCCCTGGAGGTCAATTCCTCCCAGTGATCCTACAACAACCAAGGCATAGCTACAACAAGACTGTGCACAAAGCCCACGAGGGGGTGCACCAAGAGTGTCCACCTCAGGTAACTGGGGAGGCTGAGCCACTGGGCCCTACAGGACACCTAGCACACAAAGCCACTCTATCAACACAGGGAAGCAGCCAAAATGCGGAGACAAAGAAACAGGTCACAAATGGCAGAAATGGAGGAAAGCAAATGACTGGATATAGAGTTCAAGGCCACGTTTATAAGGTTTTTCAAGAATTTTATGGAAACCGCCGATAAATTTAATGAGTCCCTCAATAAGTATAGTGAGACCATGGAGGACATGAAAAAGGACCAACTAGAAATTAAGCATACACTGACTGAAATAAAGAATAATCTACGGAGATCCAACAGCAGACAAGAGGATCCCAAAAATCAAGTCAAAGATTTGAAATACAAAGAAACAAAAAATACCCAACTGAAAAAGAAAAAAGAAAAGAGATTCCAAAAATATGAAGATAGTGTAAGGAGCCTCTGGGACAGCTTCAAGCGTACCAACATCAGAATTATAGGGGTACCAGAAGAAGAGAGAGGGCAAGATATTGAAAACCTATTTGAAGAATTAATGACAGAAAACTTCCCCCACCTGGTGAAAGAAATAGACCTCCAAGTCCAGGAAGCGCAGAGAACCCCAAACAAAAGGAATCCAAAGAGGACCACACCAAGACACATCATAATTAAAATGCCAAGAGCAAAAGACAAAGAGAGAATCTTAAAAGCAGCAAGAGAAAGACAGTCAGTTACCTACAAGGGAGTACCCATACGACTGTCAGCTGATTTCTCAACAGAAACCATGCAGGCCAGAAGGGAGTGGCAAGAAATATTCAAAGTGATGAATAGCATGAACCTGCAACCAAGATTACTTTATCCAGCAAAGCTATCATTCAGAATAGAAGGTCAGAGAAAGAGCTTCACAGATAAGAAAAAGCTAAAGGAGTTCATCACCACCAAACCAGCATTATATGAAATGCTGAAAGGTATTCTTTAAGAAGAGGAAGAAGAAAAAGGAACTCTTACCATTTGCCACAGCATGGATGGAACTGGAGAGCGGATAAATACCACATGATCTCACTCATTTGTGGAATATAATGAACAACATAAACTGATGAACAAGGACTGATCCAGAGACGGAGAGGCATTGATTGGACTGTTGGGCTTTGGAGGGAGGGGAGGGGAGGGTGGGGGTAAGGGGGAAAGATCAACCAAAGGACTTACATGCAGGCATATAGGCCTAACCAATGGACACGGACAATGGCGGGGGGGTGAGGGCATGAGCGGGGGGGGGGGGGAGGTAGAGGGTAACGTGGGGACAAAGACACATATGTAATATCTTAATTAATAAAAATATATTTAAAAAAAGAAAATTAAAAAAAGAGATTCCAAAGGAAGAAATATGAAGGTGTACTCCTCAGCACTGGGTTAAGTGACCATAGGGCCTTCCAAGAATCTGTTTTGAAAACCATTGTACATATCCTATAGTTGCAGCAAGCAGTATACACCACCAATATCAGAGAGAAAACTTAACTTGAAGTAGTTAAACATATAAATTCCATCTCTAGTTCTTCTCATCACAAAGTATGTGAGCATGTATATTCCTATATTGGAGAAAGAGAATGGAAAAAAAAAAGAAGAAGAAGAAAAACTTCATCTTCAATGAGCAACTACTATGTGCCCAGCTCTTACCTCATTTGATCACTGCAATAAGACTGTTAGGCAGATATTTATGCCTATTTTATGAATGAAAAAAGGATAAAGGTCAAAACATTAAGGAAGGTTAATAAAATACTGCTATAGGCTGATTATTGACCCATGGAATAATCAGGTTTTATTCTCAGGAACCAGAAAGTTTTACCTTACCTGGGAAAAAAAGTCTCTTTACATACTGATTAAATTAAGAATCTTGAGATAGTGAAGTTATCTTGGATTATCCAAATGGATCACAAATGCAATCACAAGTGTCCTTATGAGAGAGACAAAGTGAACTTTACCATATGCAGAAGAGAATGTAATAAGAAAGCGAAGGCAGAAATAGGAATGGTGCAGCCACAAGCCAAGAAATTCCAGCAGCCATCAGGTGTGGGAAGAAGCAAAGAATATAATTCTATTTTAGAGTCTCCAGAGGGAGGGAATTCCTGCCCAATAAAACTGTTTTCAGACTTCTGAATTCCAGAACTGTATTGATGCATTTCTATTGTTTTAGCGACCAAGTTATTGGTAATTTGTTACAGCAGCCATAGGAAACTAGCATATAACTATTATTAGTGCTTTGCTATGTGATGAACTCTGTCAAAAAAATATTATGCAACAAACCTAAAAAGTGGATAGTATTATAATTCACATTTTATAGAATGGGAAACTGAAGCACAAAACATTATCTTGCTCAGGTCACATAGCTAGTGAGTTAGGATTGATGTCAGAGGCATATGGGAGGCCAGGAGAGGCCTAAACCAAGTGGCTTGTGTTCTTGTCAACATGCAAGAAAGAATTCAAGAGTGAAACATAGAGAGTCAGCAAAGCACAAAGATTTGTTGAAACAAAAGTACACAACCAGGCAGGGAGTGTAAGCCGGCTCTAGTAGTAGGTCCCCTAAAGGGTCTCATGAACTAGGCTTATATTTTTAGCTAAAGGGTAAGAACTTATGAAAGGGTGGATCTGAGAGGAGTAGAGATGGGATGGGAGAGGCACTATCTTTCAAAGAGGAAGGGATGTTTTTGTCCTTATTTAGTCTTTTCTGGAATTATTATGGCATTAGTGTATCATGGGTATAGGTTTATCTGCAATGCTAATGATATTATAATGACATTATAATTGGCTACAGGTTATCTTTTGGGCAAGGTGCCTGGCCCGGCTGGATAGAACTGGACCTTGTTTGTCCCTGAGGTTTTCCTGGCAAGCCTGTTTCCATGCAGAGAGGAATAAAGGGGAGGAGGGGCCCTGGTACCTCACTCTAGCTAACCCGACTCAGGGTTAATAACTATACCAGTTTCTTCAAAATTGTCCCAGTTTTAGCATTGAAATTCCTCTACTTCAGAAAATCTTTCCACCCCAAAGAAATCTGGATGGTGGATCACCCTATACATAGATTTGAATCCAAACAGCCTGATGTACATGTGATATTCTTAACCACTCCAGCCCATGCCTTCCATTTCAATTACTGTCATTTGTGTAGTGAGGCATGACACGATCTGAATCACCTATGACTGGTCCAAAGCCCATACTTTGATATCTTGTAGCACACCACATCTCTGAGCCCACAGCCCCAGGCATTTGGCAGAAACTTCATCGAAAGGATGGAAGCTACTCTTTTTTTTTTTTTTTTTTCTTTTGCCTCCTAAGAAATGTGGCAGCAGGATGCCCCCCATCCCACCTCATTGTCATAACCACCTCTCAAGGCAGGTCTTTATTTGTCCAGAAGGTTCCAGAAAATTAAGGCAAAGTTTATGTTCCCCATGGGCTTCTGTCCTGAAATAAGACTTAGGACTCACTAAAATCTCTGAGTGAAGAGACTGAAGTGACAGGTTAGCTAAGTCACTTGGCCTATGACACTGTGACTCAACCTCAGCACTTTATTTCAGATTGAGTCAATCTACAGCATCTGAATGCTCTTTATACACTATGGATTTTTTCTAAAAAAAGACCTTCTAATTCTATTGATAGCCATTTTCTGATGGCTATTGCTCTTGTTAAAAGTCCTATGTCATAGCTAAAGCCATCTTTAAGTACATTAACAGTCATATTAGAAGAATAATTTCAGGCATTCTCTTACATTTCCTTAACCTTTCTGAACTAAAAGCACTTTACTTCTTGGAGGTGTATCAGAAAGAAAGAAAAAGACCACTAAAGGCTGAATTTCCACTTTTCAAAGTTAGTCCTTTTAAAGCTCCTCTCTGTTCCTGCCTTTCTCCTCCCACAAAAGTCTCCTTTATCCTTCATAGTTCAACTCAAATCCTATCTTCTCCAGGAAGTCTTCCCAATTTTATTTATATACAAATAATAGTAAAATAAATGTTTATACAATATTATAATATTTCACTATGTGCCAAACTCTGTGCTTTATAGGTAGATAATCTTAGATTAAATATACATGTAATTTTATTTAATCTTCAAAGCCACCTTATTAAGTACATACTATTCTGATTATCTTAAATCACATCAGAAAATTAAGTCACAGAGAAATTAAATAGTTTGCCCAAGGTTACATAACTAGGCAGAGTCAAGGCTCAAACCCTGATTTGCTAAAGTAAAAGTCTGTGTTTCTGATCTGCAGCCATATCATGATAATTCTCCAGAGACTCATTGAGTATGCTGCTCCTTTCTGGTTTAGCATATATTCCTGGTTATTGTTAGTTAACTTTTCATATGCACGTCTTGTCTACCCCAGGTATATCCAGTAACACTTAGATCACAGGAGCCCCTGAAGCTTCAGCACTCCGCATACTGCCTTCCTTAGTATGAGCATTACTCTTCACCAAAATCTAATATGATAGCATTTGTCTTGGAAGAAATATAAGTATAGGAAGTAGGTGGCCTCTACAAGATGAAATCATCCCTGAGCTGACAGCCACAAAGAATCAAAGTCTACCAAAACCCCAACTGAGAAAGGAAACAAATTCTTTCCTAGAGTCTCCAGAAAGGATCACGGTCTGCAAATAGTAAGACTCCTCCTGTATTTCTAACCAATAGGACTGTGAAATAATATATTTGTTATTTTAAGCCATAAAATTCATGGTAATTTGTTATGGCAGCATAGAAAAACTAATATAGTAGATATTCAATAAATATCTTTCGTACATAAAAGATTAAACTCAATCTGATGAGTTACATGGGAGTTTGAAAACATAATATAGTACAGCCTCCTATGTTAAGGCAGAGAAATTTATCATCCAAGTGGGACTATTTGTTATCAAGTATATTACCTTTAGGAGTAAAGATAGCATCACTTTCCTCAGCAGCCAATTTTAATTCTTTATCATCCATATGATCAAGAATACCTCCCATGTCCAATAGAGCTCTCTTTTGCCATTGATTTAAGTTGATTTGCTCTTGACCATTTTCCTGTGGACATAGAGTATAACTGGTCAATATCCCCCTGGTAAATGTCCTACAAATTCTCATTCAGTAATCAAATTTTCCCTTAGAGTTAACTCTTTCATCAAATGACTTTTTGAGTTATATAATTACTTTTATTTCCATTATTTGGATTCCTTTTTCAATGATTAAATAAGTGGTAATATATTTGGTTGGTGCTAAAGGCAGGCTTGATTTATGAAAAAGATCCCTCACTCACAAACCTTTTGTAGTGACAGAACTATGCAACTCCAACAACTGTAATATGTTATGTGGAATTTCTCAGATTATGCAAATATTTGTTTAGCAATTATTCTTCTTAACTGCTTTCAATCTGTTTGTACCAAAGCTTATAAAATTTACATTGTTTTGTAAAATCTTTGGCCAGAGAATTAAACAGGAAAGAGACAGAAAACAGAGAGAGAGAAGACGAGAAATTACATTTTGAATGAAAAGACATCTTTATAAAAGTATGTATTTTTTCTATAAATTTTTATAAAGATGTTTCTTAATTTGTATAAGGTTCAGCCTTCCCCAATCAAAATTTCTCTTTTCTAGTATTTTTTAAATCTCAGCAAGCATTTCAAAAAACCAATATGCTTCGGTAATAATTCA